>NW_021604679.1:3591529-3708398 GCF_004785775.1 Grammomys surdaster
ACACTCCCTGATCTGCTCACACTCCCTGATCTGCTCACACTCCCTGATCTGCTCACATTCCCTGATCTGCTCACACTCCCTGATCTGCAGTCCTTGCTCCCTTCCGTGCTCCCTGCTCCCCTAGACCCTTGCTACCATGGCCACTTCTGCTACTCCTGGTTTCCTACAGCGATGTAGTTTATCAGGTAAAACCATAGAGTAGGTGGTCCCTTACAAAATGACCCCTCTGACCTTGACTGCTGGCCTCACCATTGTCCTGCAGGATCCTGGCCTGCCAAGCGGGATGATTTTCAGATTCTCTGTATGACTTAGATTCTGAGCGTTCACTTACCTATGATAGTATGATTTCTCTGACTGCCTCCCAGGAGAATCTGCCTGGAGCACCCTGTGACCTTGTTTGCGTTCCAGTGCCTCTGCTGAATTGTAGCCTCCTAGGAGCCATGTCATCTTCCTCTGTGAACTGACTGTAGGAGGTCCAGTGGTTTTGGCCCCAAGAACAGGTGAGAGGGAACATTGCCCATTAGGAACAGGAGTTGAGTAAGATGCTAGGGTCCCTCATAAGAGGGCTTCTCAGTGTGAGTTCTAGAAACTGAGAAAGACAGGATCTGAAGATTACATACTCCTTCTGGCTGCTGGGGCTAGCTACCCCACCCCATAAGCAGTTGAAAGAAGTTTGGGCTCAAGGCTTAGACCCTTGCTGTTCCTTCTTCCTGGAATGCTGTTCCTGGGGCTCACTGTCTTCTTTCTCTCTGGCCCCAGCTTATGATTGATTCCCTTCTGGGTGACCATCCCTGCTTCCTAGCTCCTCTCTGATGACATCACTTTGGTTTTGTTTTTTTGTTTTGTTTTTTTAGCAGACTTCAAGACTTAATTTGCCAGCTACCTGTTTATTCACTACGGTCCCCTGACATGAATTTAGGGCTGTTTGCTCAGTTTCCTGTGGTGTCACCTGCATCTGGAAAGGTGCCTGCCATGTGTGGTTTTGGACAGTATCAGGCCCTTCTGCCTAAGAGACAAAGTATTGGCTCGGGTGGGCCTGCAGATGGCTGCTACCACTGAGGCAAGATGAGATCAACAGGCTTTGAGGGAGCTTTGTGAAAAGCCCACAACAATGCTCAGCTTCTAAGTGCGAGCAGATGACAACTGTGGGTTTTCAGGCACACAGCAAGTCCCATGTTGCACAAGTGAAGTGACATCACACAGCAGAGCAGATTGGAAGTTATAAGCAACAAACAAGCTCTGATATCAGACTAGGGGAGATAATCTTTGATCCTGGGTCAGACTCTTTGCCTTCCTGAGCTCTTGGGAAGACTAGGAAGCTAGAAACCCGGATGTCTCCACCTAGAAAGGCCTTTATCACCAATGGCAAAAGGGCCTTGTCCTCCCCAAGATAGGCTTCTAATGGAGCTTTCGGGGCTGCACTTGCTGTGTAAATCTGAGCACAGACCTTGCATCTGTGCCATGTTTTGCTAGAGCCAGGCATTCCCAATGTCCTGGGCTGAAAGAGCGAGGCTCTGATGCACGTAATTTGCACTGCCTCTGTCCCCATCACCAAGTGACTCCCACCCACACATGCCTGGGGCTTTGAGGGAAGATGATGGCAGCCAGCCAGCAAATGGACTTGCCCAGTATAGTCTCCCTGTGTGGGCCACAGGGCCAGCTGTCCCCATCTCTCCTTCCCTTGCCCTACCTGAAACACCACGGTCTAGTCTGCATTCCTGTCTGAGGGTTTTCTGTGTCCCTCATGAAGGGCTCTGGAGTTGACAGAGTTCTCTGAAAGAACTCCAGTGGAGCTTCCAGAGAGATGCAAGGATGCAACATCAGGTGTAGAGGGCTCCTTCCTCAGGGAACAGGCATAGGATCTGCACAAACATGAAGCTTATAGGAGCCAGAGGTATAGACTCACAGGGTTCACTTGCTGGGGCCTGTTTGCTTTGGGAAGGCCAAAGAAATCATCTCATGGGAATTTAGTGCCAGGTAGAACTTAGGGTGAGGGTGCAGCAGGGGTCAGCTGGGTGTCCTTGCATATCTCTTTCTACCTGGGTTCTCCAAGCAGGTACTTGGGGACAGGCTTGATGGGGACAACACAAGACACTTCTATAATAGTAATGGCTGCCTGGCTCCAGGCTTCACCCTCTTTCTTGCTTCTGGGAGTAGACATCAGGGGTGGCCTGCTTATTGTTGGAGAAGTCTGTGGCAGGGTACCATGCATTTGTTTCTTACAGCTCGAGATTCACCCCAGGATGAGAGGTCCATAGGGTGGGGTTCACAATGGCAAAGGTCTGAAGGCCCCAGAAAGTGAGGTCCATTCAGTTTTGCTGTGGTTCCATCCCCAATAATAATACAGAATGTTCATGACCCCTGTGACCTTAGCACTGGAAAAGGCACAACTCAGAACAGGCAGGGTGTCGGGGCGTCACAATCATCAAGAACAATTGCAGCCAGTGTTTCCTGTACTCCTGGCTCAGGGGAGCATGGAGTGGGCTCAGAACTCAAATGGAGGCTCCCTAAGTTCACAGAGAAATGAGCCAGTGTGAACTGGGGCTGGGTCCTGATGAAGTATGGGTCACCATATTTCCTGTTTCCTATATGAGAAAAGCAAGATATATTCTTGCTTCCCCCAACCCCAAAGAAGAAGAGAGGCAAAGAGGTTCTTCTGGGGGTCTGGGCTCTTGCCTCCCTCCTGTCCCTTGCCAACAGTTCTCTGGTGAGCCAGCCTGCTGGGCTGCTGCTCAGCTGCCCTGACCACTGATATCTGGTCTTGGAATCTCCCTGACTCCTTATTCTGGAGGCTATGGACAATGACCAGTTGAGAAATAATGGAAGTTGCTATATTTATCCAGATGAACCCTTGCTCAAACAGCCATGACCTGGATGGGTCACTCGTGTCAGTCTACATGGAAGTGGGGGGAGGGGACCTTCATTCTACTCCACACTAGCTTCTTCAAGTCAAGTAGGCAAACATGTCGAGACCATGTAGCTATGGAGACACGGCTGAGTGACAGGAGAGGAGGTGGGGAAAGCATCAGACCTAACCTAGAAGGGCTGGGGACAGGACTGACTTGGGTGATAAAGAGAATAACAATGGAGCCTGTTAAGCAGCACTCACATGCCAGGACCTGATCTAGCCACACACACACACACACACACACACACACACACACAACAGATCTTCAGTAATGGAGGCCTTGCGTAGTAAGCGCCCTCACACTGCAGATGAGTAAGCCAAAGCACAGAGGGGACGAGCTCCTTTCTAGAATCCCACAGCCAAGTGGCAGAGCTGAAACATGTGTCCAGAGAGTCTAAGTAGAGACCTCACAGTCTTAACCACTGTGCTGTAGCGGAGAGGGAGAGATATCCACATGCATTTGCTGGATCCAGTCCATAACGTACATTGTCCCTGCAGGCCTGGGCACAGTATGACTTTGGCTATGAGCTATCAGGTCTGGAAGGGCAGAGGAGGGAAGGAATGAACGCATTGCATAATACCTATGTACCAGGCTGTGTGTAAAGTCACTTCACAGAAACCTAACAGCTCTGAAAGGGGAGGTACCGGTGCCTGCTCACAGGAGAGGCAATGGAGGGACAGTTTAGAGACGTGCTGACAACCGGTGCAGAGTTGTTTGACTTGAAAGCTCTTTAGTTTCCCCTAGTGTCCCCGAAAGGTCAGAGTGTGGCACATACTACTCTCTCCCAAGACTTTATTGTTCAGCCCATCTAGTGTGTTGGTGGGAGGGAGACAGATTGGGCAGGGAACTGAGTGTCCAGAAAGGAACCGGAGCCCTTACCGTAGAAAGCGGGTAAGCTCTGGGGTGGGGCAAACGCCAGGAATCTGTTTTATTTTCACTGTTCCTTATAGGGAGCTCTCTTGTACATCAACATTAGGAGTTTGGTCACTAGATCTCCAGATTGTTTTAGAACAACCTGGTTTGGACCCTCTGAAAGCAAGGCCAGAGCAGAGCCCTGCTGGAGGCCCAGCTTCCCCAGATGGTGGAGCAGAGCGGGCCACCGGCTGCAGGCATCAGCAGGACATTCTGCACCCTATAAAAAGACAAATACCCTGGCTGCCAGAGGCTTAGCTTCCAGCCTGCGGAGGACACTGGGTGGCAACCTGAACCCCAGGAATGTGGCAGAGGCCTGGAGTGTCCTATGATGCTGTAGGGTTGGCTGCTCTGGAGCAGAGAAGGGACTGAATGGGTGGAGTCTGGAGAGTAACTCACAGTGTCCATGTAGGAGGTGAAATCTCCTATGACTGTTAGAAAAAACCATCCAGAACTTAGAAGCAGGGTGCAAGACCACTGTAATGTCAAGGTGGAATTTTATTAATTTTTAACATTGATTATTTTATTTGTTTGTTTGTTTGTTTAGTTAGTTAGTTATTGGATTATTTTGTTTGTTTATTTGTTTAGTTATTAGAGGAGGGTGAGTGTGCTATTGTATTAGTGTAGAGGCCAGAGGACAACTTGTGGGAATTGACTCTCTCCTTTCACCGTGTGGGGTCCTGGGCATCTGACTGGGGACATCAGGCCTGGCAGCAAGCACCCCTACCCACTGAGCAATCTGGCCAGACCCACAATGGAATATTTTATAAGTTATTTAACTGCCTAAGGCAGGGTCTTTCAATATCAGCCCTAACTGACAGTGGGGTCAGATACTTATGGCTGTCCTGTACCATGTGTACATGCATACTGGTACATGTGTCTGTTCCTCTACTCCACGGTTCTAGACATTGCAAATGTCCCTTGATGGGCAGAAACTCCTTTTGTTGCTCCTTTGGAAACCACTGCCTTGAGGGGCGTTCCCATGTTTTATTCTCACTACTGGGTCCTGAAGAGATGGGCTATGTAGAGACAGCCTCCAGAGTAAGCTTTCTTGCCCACATGCTGTTTATTCGCCACTAGTCCTATTGTGTCCTTTCTCCACTGTCATTAGCCCTCTTCCCCCAGTTCTCTGTGAACCAGCTTCACCTTCCTGCTCATTCTCGTGTGTGGGTTCATCCCTGACACATGCTCTTTCTCTGTCTTAATCAGTTATGGCTCACCCTGTGAACGTCATACTTTGACTTAGGATTGCTTTGAAAGAATAGATTATAGCAAAAGCAATCTGTTTATAATTGGTAATTAGGAACTCTGATCATCATGGATGGTTCTCATGGGTCCCCTAAGGTCAGCCAAAACTACAGCCATGGCCCTCCCAGAAAGTACTTTTGAAGTCAGGCCAGGAGCAGCCCCCTTTCAAAGCTTGGGTTTGGGACAAGATAGGAGAGTTTGGGGCTGCACCAGCCAAAGTCCCCACCCCTACCCTGTGCGGAGATACAGCAAGGTTCTTTCCTGGGTAAGTCAGTCCTGGAGGCTAGACCAGACACTCCGAGCATCTTCTGTGGCCTGAGCAACAGTTTCATAGTCAGGAGAAGCAGGATTACAGTGAGAGACCAGAGCTCTGATTGTTTCCTCCCCTGTCCTCTCTCTTCCAGTGCTGACTGGTCTGCAAAGGGCACAGGCATGATCTAGAGCCAGCTGGGCCAGGCAATGATTTAGCCTCTTTGCATCTACCAGAGGTGATGCTAACTGAGAAACATATGAACTATACTGTATAGAATGGAGCCTTCTACAAACATTCAGTGTTACCGTCACCCATGAGGCAGTCTGATCAGACACACTGGATAGAATGGAGCCCTCCACAAACACTCTGTTGCTGTTGCTCATGATGATGGGGAACCAGGAAGGCTGGTTGGACACACTGGGGCCTCAAAGAGAGATGAAGGGCTAAAGCAAACAGGTACAGATAGTGGGTTGGATGAAGAGGAATTTATTTCCCCCATTACCGGGGATTGAACCTAGGACTTTATGGATGGATGCTGGACAAGCATATTGTCATTCCCTCAATGGAAGGAAGGATTTTTTTTATCTGACATGATCATTTGGTACAGCCACTAGGAATTGTATTCCTGGGTTCTAGAATAACCTAAGGCTCTAGTGACCAGGGCCTGCCTGGCTGGGTCACCCATTCTGAGGAACACGGAATCCCTCAACATGAAGGTCTTTATGTTGATGTACAAGGTGCTACAGCCTAGATCTTCATCCACACAAAAACCTCTTTCAAGTACGCCAGGTCGTTCCACCACAAACAAGGATACTGAGGAAACGTGGGGATCATGCAATATGGCCAAGAACACATATCCATGAAGGGACTAGGACTCAGGAGTATCCATTCTAGTCCAGATCCACTGCCCTAACCACCATGCTATACTGCTCCTCTAAAGTGACTGATCTTAGAACCCACACCCCCATCCATCACTGGACCGTAAGGCTTTCCAGGACACGATACCAACAGTCTGGTCCTCATCTTGCTACCTCTTGACCTATTGTGTATTCCCATAACTTTTTGCCCTATCTGGGCCTCAGTTTCCTCTTCGGTTTGGGAAGGACCTGTGGCTTCCCTGCTGATGTACAATAGGCAGAACCAGAAGGGTACCCCAGGCCCAAATGCAGGTCTGGTGCTCTCATGGACTGCTAGAAAAGAGAGGAGAATGGGAGAGGATTTTGAGGGGACTGAGCTCATCCCCTCAGTCAAGTGCCAGGGCACTCAATCATAGCCATGGTCCAACACTCAGACTTGGCTTGTGCGAGGCACTGACAGGGAGCCATTTTTGCTTGCTCCACATCCTAGCTGGTCTGGCACATGCCACACCAGGAGACCTTTGTCGCTAAATACTCTGCCCTGCAGAACCAATTATCCAAGCTGTAGACACAGGTACCTGTAACCCAAATGGTTGATTATGAACTTACCTTACTCCCCAAGCTGCCTTTCTGAGTGACACTACCACCTGTCTGTCCCCTGCTCTGAAACCCTAGCGCCATTTTTGCCTTCCTCAAGCTCTGTTTCTACAACCCCTTTCAGTTAGTCATCTTCAGTAGTCAGCAAGTCCCATCCAGCACATTTCATGAATCTCTCTCAAGGCCACCCTCTTATTTTTCTCCATCCCCAGGACCTGTGTCAGTTCCTATAGGGGCAGTGTTGTGTGCCTTTCCTAGATCCCATTTGCCCCCATGTGGGGGCCTGCAATGCTTTTAAAAATATTGCCCTGATGGGGTGGAGAGATGGCTCAGTGGTTAACAGCACTAGCTGCTCTTGTAGAGGACCTGGATATTTACAACCATTTCCACATAGAATAAAAATAAACACATTTTTAAAATGCAAAACCCCTTTGCCCATGTAGCTCCTTCATCCCAAACAAACCCTCTTTCTGAGGCACCTTCCTCTGGTACCATGAAAGCATACTCCCACCGCACCCCTCATCCCTCACCAACACCTGAGGTATCACTGGGGGTGGGAACAGGGATTGGGACTCCATTCATATAAAAATGGAAGAATTTCCCCCCAAAGTAGAAAATCCCCACTCATAAAGGTGCTAAAATAAAACAGAATCTATTTATCTTTTTCCACCTCATCTTTAATGACCATGGCTATGGCATTACCTATCACTGGACTATCGTACGGGTAAGGTCAGACCTTCTGCTGACACCTCTTCTACCTTCCTCACCACTATCAGTCAGCATCCTGTGACCCAGCTAGATATGAAGAAGGGAGCCAGGCACTTCTCCATACCACAAACCTGCTACTGCAGACCATGGTGCACAAGCAAAACTGAATGGCATCTAGCCCTCCACTCCAGGAGACACTGTGTCGCTAGATGAGGGCTGCGTCTTAGACTCTCAGCTCTGCAGAGCAGCCCACTGTGCGGGATACGGCCAGACCAAGGTGGGAACATCTACAACCATGCCCATCCTTCCCACTCCCAGATTTCTGCCAGGGAGCCTAGGGCCCCAGGGAGGGAACAATCTAAGAACCTGTGCTTAGAGTCAGAAGGTGGCAGAATTCAAGAGTTTGTGGGGGTCGAGTCTCCAAGCTGCCAGGGTCACTGTCACAGGGAACTCTACTTACAAAACACAATTCAAAGATGAAAAGAAAATTTCAAGCCAGGCAGTGGTGGCGCACGCCTTTAATCCCAGCACTTGGGAGGCAGAGGCAGGCGTATTTCTGAGTTCGAGGCCAACCTGGTCTACAGAGTGAACTCCAGGACAGCCAGGGCTATACAGAGAAAACCTGTCTTGAAAAACCAAAAAGAAAAAAAAAAGAAAGAAAAATTCAATGCCATGACCCAGAGCACTCATTCCAAGGGCTGGTACAGATACGTAGCCACAAGACGCTGGTCCTGCCTGCATCCTTCAGGCCTTGAGTTAAATATTCTAACTTTTCGAGAGCCTTTCTGACCCCAAGACTAGTTTAGATTCTCTTCCTCAGACCTCAGATGTTGCTCATTTCATTTTTAAGTGCACATTTAGCTGATTACATTGTAATTAATTGTTTAATTGGCTTAATTAATTGAGCTCTGTGAAGATGGGAACTGTTCTCTTGGTTCACAATGACA
This sequence comes from Grammomys surdaster, assembly GCF_004785775.1. NCBI lineage: Eukaryota > Metazoa > Chordata > Mammalia > Rodentia > Muridae > Grammomys > Grammomys surdaster. Next base: position 3,599,961 of record NW_021604679.1, read on the forward strand.
TCTGGGGAGTATTTCCAGGCACTGAATATATATTTATAAAATTAGCAAGGAAACTTATTGAGATTTCATCCTAGAGTCTCCCCTTTTAAAAGATAAGTGTTGTAGACAACTGGAATATTGCCAACTTTCTGTAGGCTCTAAGTAACCATAAGGATAAGGGGAGAGGTAAATGCTTAATTCACTTTCCTTCTGCTCTGTCCCTTTCATTGTCCTCTTCTGGGTGTTGGGGAGATAATTATGATGGACAAGTGATGCTGAGGGGGCCCCAGGATGCTGAGGAGGCTCCAGGATGCTGAGAGGACCTCGGGATGCTTAGGGGACCTCAGGAGCTGAGAGGGCCTTAGGCAGAAGTGGCCTTTGACCTGGGGTGTGGCCTCTTCTCTTGGGACTTCACAGTAGAGAGTCAGATTAGAGTTCTTCCCAGGTGGTTATGTCTCCTGGAGTGCTGGCTTGCCAGGCGATGCTGGCCAGCTTGCCCTCTTCTAGGACACTCACTATGGTATGTCTCTGAGCTCCAGATCTGACTGAAGCTCTGCAGCTCCAGTCCACAGAATAAAAGGAAACACCACAGTACTATTCAGTAAACCATTTTGTTTTCAAGTTGGAAGACCATATAATCACTAAGGTGTGATTTGATGTCCTTAAAAGCAGGCAGCTTCTTGCAAAATAGTCAACTTTGTGTGTGTGTTCATGCACACACGTGTGCCCATGTAGGTATGTACACATTCATGTGTGTGTAGGTATACATGTGTGCATATGCATGTGTGTACGTGTGTACAAGCATGTGGAGGCCAGAGGGCAACCTGGGAGCTGTCCACCTTGTTTTTTGAGCTACAGTCTCTCAGTAGCAACAAGAGTTCACTGGTTCAGCTGGGAAAGCTGCCCAGTGAGCCCTGGGAATCCTTCCGTCTGCACCTTCCCAGTGCTAGGATCATAAGCACACACTACCAAAAGCATTCAGTTGCTTAAAGTGCACATGGAATCAAAATTTGAAGTCATGAAGCACAAAGTGGACCAAGAATTCTCCCCAAATCCATGAGCAAGGGTACTTGAGCTTCTTTTGCAGAAGGCCCCAGTTGCACACAGTAACATCTCAGCAGCATCTCTGGCAGCAGAAGCAGCGCTGGCCCTGCCTTCGTTGAGTCCCACTCCCCTTCCATTCCAGGAACTTGGTTATTTCCATTCCCAGCAAGCACACATTTAGCACTCAGCGTCTCCCCAGTTCAGAATAGATTGCCATGGAAACCAGGCTGAGAAGAGGCAGAGATACACACTCTGGTCCTGGATATATGCAGATGGGCCTCGTCTCTCCAAACTCTATGATTTCAGCGCAGAGAAAGGCACTGGAGAATGGGATTCCATTGTCCTGTCCTGGTGCGTGTGTGTGTGTGTGTGTGTGTGTGTCTGTGTGTGTGTGTGTGTGTGTGTGTCTGTGTCTGTGTCTGTGTCTGTGTCTGTATGTGTCTGTGCATCTTCTAGCCTCTGAGGACATTATGAGTACCCACTCAAAGTCACACATGTATAAATAAAAATATTTTAAAAATATGTATAAGAGCAAGTTGCAAAGACAATAAGACCAGGGTATGCGGCCCTGTTGGAAGGTTATGTAGGTGCTATCCTGCATGATGTACCTAGACTCCAAACCTCAAGAGTTCCAAGTGGGGTTTTATTTCTATCTATCTATCTATCTATCTATCTATCTATCTATCTATCTATCTCTTTTCAGAGACCTAATATCATACCATGGAGATCACTGTAAAGATTCAATAACTCAAAGATGACAACCACTCACTGCAGAATTTGCTGTGTTGTTGGTGGAGGGGCAGGAGAGAGTGACACTGTAGGCCTGCAATGCCCTTTCTGCAGAGTTCTGTATCATATGCCCCTAGCAGCTCAGTGTAGGCAGCCTTCCGGATGCTATCCAGAGAAGGAGGTTGGTGCTCAGCATCCCTGGCTCACCCTGCTGTGGCCCAGCTTCCACATCTGTCTTGGTACTACTTCTGGGAGTTCCTGGGAAAGCTCCATAAGTTTGCGCCTGGCGGGTGCTTGGCATTGTGAATGTTGTCTGACAGGTATCATGGAATTGGGCTGACTATGTTTGGTCTGATAAGCTTCGGGGCCACTTAGTAGCGCAGCATCAGTCTGCCTTGTGAGGGAGCCATGACAGCATCTCCCACCTCCCAAGTGCAAGGTGACTTCCAGGCTGGAGCTGCAGAACTCAAGAGAAAAGGTGGGAAGGCTTTCTTACCAGGCCAAGGTTCAAAGTGTTGTTGTCATCCTCGGGCATGGGAAGATACACTGCCAGAGCCACACAATTGGCAAAGATGGTGAGCAAGATGATGGTCTCGAAGGGTCTGGAACCAGAGTTAAGGAGAATCCTTGTACGACCTGTGGGATTTGTGGGGTTGAGGGCAAGAAACTCCTAAAGGCTAGTCTGGATGATCACTATAGTGCTAAGAGACAGTCAGGCCACACAGTGATTTGTGGGGGCTTGTACCCCAAAATGGCTCGGCGGGGGGTGCTGAAGATTGCTTGCGTTCAAGCTGAATAGGACTGGGAAAGGGGGAAAGTGGAGAGGAAAGCCAGATTTCAGAGCTATGTGCATGCACTCATGTGTGCAGGCTTGCACTCCCAGATACATCTGCTCCCCCACTCCCAGTGGCCAGTTCCAGAGGGCGTGCTGGACTGACTGGTCATTTAGAAAGCAAATGTGAAATGGGAAAGCCAGACAGAGTCCTTGGTGTATGGGTGTGGTGGGGAACGAAAGGCATGATATGTAGATAGATTTGGATAAAAACCCCATTTGCTTCCCAGAAGCTTCAGCATTTGAAGAGAGACAAGGGGCAGGGTTGGCATGGAATAGATCTGTAAGAGGAGTGGGCTCAAGAGAGTAGAGTAGAGAAAAGGGGGACCCTGCCAGGGGGAGGTTCCGGCTCTCGCTGGAGACGGCAAGGAGGAAGTGAGCTGGAGGTATTGGGGCCTGGCACAGTGTAGCAAGGAGGATCGGGCCTGACCCCAGACCTGCTGTCTCTCCATAGCTCCATGGCTCCCTTAACCTTCCAGCTACTCCCCGGTCTCCCTTTTCCCAAGGAACAGCTGATGAAATCTCATTCTTCCAGGGCATGTCAAAAATATTTCAAATATTTCTGACTCTCTCAGAACCCACTCAACACAGGCCTCCTCTCTGCAGCCCCTCCTTTCCCCCCAAATAACCCAGATATTTTCATTGTTATTTCCAGAACAAACCCAAAGAGAGATTGAGGGCGCTACTTCTGAGCTAAAACATCCACGTTTGCTCGCCAGCATCCTGGAGCCAATAAGAGCAGGTCTTCCCTCAAATCCACTTTTCCAGTTCCATTTGTAACTGGGACTTGAGCCAGTGGAGGCTGTTCCTGGACTGTCCAGCTTTCTCCATCCTCCCTCTGTGGAGGATTTCCTCAGGAGCTGCTGTGTCCTTCATCTTCTTATTCAAAACCTTGGGTGGTACCCCCATGATGACAGAGACCTGAACACACTTAGAAAGGCTCCTATGAACACAGGCCCTCCCCAAGATGCTCAACAGCTCAATGGTTGCCACCTATGACCCAAGTGTTCTCCTCAGGCTCTGAGAAGCTCCTTTCCATTGTGGTGGAATCCTCCCTTCCTGCTTTCACAGAGGTTCCTTATGCTGGTCTGGGGTAGGTTCACTCCTTTCCAAGAACCTAGGTCACCCTGGTGCTAAAAGTCCAAGCTTTGTATCTACCCTGTACCCCTCATTCCTGCCTCCCACACCCTCCCTGCTCCTTCTTGCTCTGGTGCTAAAAAGGATACTTCCATTCCACGATGCTGATGCAGGCCTTCCTCAGGGGGTTCTGGAGAGTCAAGCAGAACAAGGCCCGGGGTGGCCTCGGCAGAATCTCAGGAACAGGTTTCTTAGGCTGCTTCTTCCTCAGGCCCTCATCCTGAGGTGAGGACGGCTCCATGCTTTCCCTGACACCTCTCCTTTCCCTCTATCCCCTAGCCCACTGCTCTCTGCTCCCTGGGTCCCCAATGCCCCCACCTTGGGGACTGGACCTGACTGAGCCTCTCCTGCTGAGGCAGTCAGACAGGGCGGGCGTGGGGGTGGGAGGATTACTCCCTCTGCTCCCAGCGAGTAAAATTAGCCCCTGCTGCCCAGCCCAAGCTCCTGCCGCCAGGCAGCTGTCATTCCTTCCAGTCCAGCCAGTGACATCCCGATCTGCCCCCAAGGAGGCAAGGACTGGGTGTAAAGGGGCAACTTATTATATCCAGGCTTGAGATGGGGTAGGGTAGGGGCATGGGGAGGCAGGAAGGCTTCACAGCTCAGACAATGGGGTTTAGGGAGAGAAGCCTGTGGAGTGGAGCCACAAACTTCGGACAGGTCCTTCGTATGGAGATTAAGTTTCTCCCCACCCCAGCTCCATGGCCCTGTCCAGAGAATGTGTTGCGTGGTGCCTAGCTCAGCATATCTCCACTCATGCCAGTCTCAGTGTCTGTCAGGATTTGACCAGGACCCCTCTCACACTTGCCATGCCTATGGCTTCTCCTGTCAGATACACAGCCGCTCTCACGCTAGTGGGAAAGGCTCCAGGCAATCTTGAATGTACACTGCTCTCACAGGGCCCCTGACCCTCAGATCCCTCACTATACAAGGTCTGTGTGCTCTCTCCCGAGAACCCTGGCCCTCCAGCATTCAGTCTTAGCATACGCTGAGCTCTGGAAATATTAACTGACTGCATGAGCTAGCAAACATCCCAAGGTAGAGAAGGGGTAGGCATAGACAATAATTCAGGAATCACAAAATTCAACAATCCCTTTTTATTTAGCCCTTGATGTAAACACAATGTCAATAGATCCTAGAAGCTTACAAGTCTTGGGAATTAAGTCCTCAACTTGGGAAAAGACCAGAAGAGACTATGCTGAAGGGTAGGAGAGTGAGCCAATGGGTGCCAGATCTCTCTCTCTCTCTCTCTCTCTCTCTCTCTCTCTCTCTCTCTCTCAAACGCACACCCTCCTCCCAAGTCAGTCAGCTCCCAAGTCTGTTAGCTCCAGGGTGTTGAACACAAGCAGCTGCCTGGTTTCACCTCCCTTGTCCCTCCCTCAGAATTCCTGCTCTTTAGAGGCCATCAAGTTCCTCTCTAGTATTTGAGGCCATCTTGTGGAAGGCCCAGGCATGGCGCATAATTGTCAAAGTGCAGCTGCCTTACAGGGGACTTGGTGTGGTGGACAGCAGAGACGCGCTGAGCCTGGTCCAGGAGCTGTCCAGGGCTCTGCTCCTCACCGCAGTCATCACCTCCTGGGATTCCTATCTCGCCATCTCTACCCCAGGCCCGCACGTCTGGCTCAAGTGGGTGGAGGTGGAATCATGGACCTGGAACACCACTGTCCCGTCCGGCACAGATGACCCAGAAGCCCCTAAGCTGTTTCCTAGAGGGACAAGTCAAAGGGCCAGATCAAAGACTGGGTTCCTCCGACTCCAAAAAAGGCGAAGAGGAAAAGGAGGACCCATTGGACTCGGCCACCAGGGAGGGTGGCTGCGGTGCGGTACCGTGGCCCACGTGGGCGGGCGTCGGGGAGGTGGCGGTGGGTGGCGCGCCGTCGGGGGCGGCACTCAGCAGCTCCTGCAGGTACTTGATGTAGCGGATGGCGGCGCGCAGTGTCTCCACCTTGCTGAGCCGCTTCTCAGCCAGGGCGCCAGGGAGGTGGCCGCGGAGGCGCGCGTAGCCCTCGTTCACACACTTGACCCGCTGCCGCTCGCGCTCGTTGCGCTTCTGGATGAAGGCGGGCTCGAACGGGTAGTCGTAAACCCCGAAGGCGCCCGGGAAGGGCACATAGGGGAACACCCCAGTGTAGGCTTCATAGTAAGGCGCCTCGGAGTGGCCCGGGTACAGCAGAAAGGGCACGTTGCTCAAGGATTCGGTGGCTGCCAGCGGTGTCTGTCCTGCAGGGGCCACGACACCCAGCTGCATGCCCCCCGGGGACCCGTGGTCCACCAGAGCTCGACAGAAGTTACTGTTCATTGTGCCCTGTGGAACTGGACCCAGAGTGAGGCCCTCCAAATGGCCTCTGCAAGGGGTCTGTATGTCCTGACAAAGGGGACAAGTCACATCGCTAGCACTCTGGGGAGCTGCGAGTTGCTAATGTGTCATTTTGCCGTTTTGAATTGACTTGGACTTCCTAACGTGAGTCATAGCTCTGGACAAGTGCAGCGCCTTGTAGAGGCTCAACAGGTACCTGCTGTGATGGTGCCTGCGGGGCCATGTGTTGAGCAATCTGAGGACTTTCTCCCTCTCCCCTAGTCCTCCTGGACTGAAAGTCTTGCCTCTTCCTGCAGCCCAGCACCGGCACTGCCCCTGGCTCTAGCTGAGAGCCTCCATGACCAGATCCCCTAGTTCTTGTTCCTCTCTGGATCTTGTTTCAGGATCCCCAAACTGTGGGGACATGGGCAGAGGCAGAGAGCACTTGTCAGCTCAGCAGAAGAGATCCCAGCACTTTGCTAAAAGAAGAAGAGTGAACAGCATGTCACTAAGGAAAGACCTTTGTGGTACTCCTATCTCCAGAAACGATCAGGAGGAAAGAGAATGGGGATTTGGAGACCTGGTGGTCTGAGCCCACATCTTGTGTTCACCCCCCAATAGTCAGATGGCATCCTTGAGTCAAATTTCCATATTTGGAGAGACAGAAAACATTCTTTACAGTTCCTAAGATGACAACCAAAAGAGTAAAAACACACCCCAAAGCACCCCATAATGATAACGGCAGCTACTAATATTTCCTTTGAGAATTGGGATCATCTCCTCACGTCTACCTTCCAGGGCCTGATATCTAAACCAGGAGAAAGCCTACTGAGGGGAGGAGGGGTGGCTAAAGAGATGGCTTCGTGATTAAGAGCAGGTACTGCTTTTCACAGAGGACTGGGTTTCCAGCAGCCAGAGGCTCAAAACTGCATGCTTACAATAGCTACAGAGAACCGGAGGCCCTTTGCTTCCAAGGGCACCTGTGCTCACCTGCACAGATCCATAACACAGAGACATGATCCACAGTAGTAACATTGTTTAAAGGAGCTGATCGAACTAACAGGAGGACTTGCAGCAGCTATCTCAAGTTAACACAAGCCTTTCTCTCGTGAATGAAAGATAACCCTGATTACAAAGCGCTAAGAGGTTACCTATTTCAAAGCTCCCAGCCAGGAAGACTGTCACCTGACCCTTCCCTGTCCACATGGGTCTAGATGGGTCTCACAACCTCTTGGTTTTCTCTTCTATGGCACCTTACAAGGTGTCTTCTATATCTTTTCTTTTCTATTTTTCTTTCCCCTTTGGCTTTTGGAGACAGGGTTTCTCTGTGTAGCCTTCACCATCTTGGAACTCACTTTGTATCTGCCCAAGCTGAGCCCTGTCCCTAGTATGTAATAGATGCTTCATAAATCCTGTCTGAATAACCAAGAAAGAGGATTAGGCCAAAAACTGGGTTTGGCAGGGTGGGGCATAATTACATGTAGCCATTCTCAGGTTTTAGAAAGCTGTTATTTTGGAAATAATTGGTCTGTGTTGAGTTTAAGTGCCGCCAGGTTTTGTTGACTGTGCTTATCAGATTCAAGCTATATGTTCTCCCTCTCTGGCCCTGTTCCCTGTCCCCATGTGTGTTCACAGTGTTCTTAAATGTCCTTGGAGTGTTTGTAGCTCTGTTCTTCATTCTCCTCTTTGAGGACGATGATCAGAGTTTACTGAATGGGTGAGTAATCGGCCTGCACTGAGAAGGACGGGGCGTCCCTAGGCCTCGGCTGTGGTCCAGTCTTGTCTATGTAGCAGAAAAGAGCCAATCCTCTTCCTGCCCGAGAAGTTGGTGGCAATTGCAGGTTTTTGCATATCCTCTATGCTCTCCTGGTTTTGTCTTTTTGCAGGTTTGAGTCTGTCCCCAGTTAGCTTTCTCCTCCATGCTGACTGAGAACAACAAACCAACAAGGATCCAAAGCCTCAGAGTCTCACGCTTGCTCAAGGGTGGAAGCTGATGTATAAAAGATCAGGACCAAAATTCCAATCTCCTTGCTCTTCTTAACAGACCTGGAGCTTCCCACCAATGACAGTTTTGTCTTAGAACAAGAGTCACCTTTGGAACAAGAATCCAGATGTTCTGGCAGGGTTTCCAGGTCCCAGCCTGAGCTGTCCAGATTGAGTATCTGAGAATTTACTCAGGACATGAATCCCTGTGGGCAGGGCTAAGGCTTTTTCTTTTAAAGCTAAAGTCCCTCACACCATGCTGGGCACATAAAGATGTTTGCCAGTAAATTCTGTGTCTTTAAAATTTTGAAATGGAGACTTGACTGTTTATATTTGATCTGACAGAGGGCAGAAGTTTATTTGTATTAATGGCAATTTTAGGAATACAACTTCTCATGGTTTATTCAACAGTTGGAACTTATTTTTAAAATAAATAGTCCGTGCATTGGCATTTGTTTTTTGTTGTTTTGTTTTTTTGTATAAAATTATTCAGAAAGGTGACTCAAACAGAAGCTCACCCCAGTCAGCAGACTTGCCATGAAATAATGATAATTTTAGCTGTTATTCCTAATGATGTGTAAGACACTGTTCTAAGTGCTATTCTTAAACATTCTTGAGTCCTCACTCATGAGTTTTTCAGGTGAGAAAACAGAGACACATAAAGGTTAAGTCACTTGTCCAAGACCCTGGGGTGAGGAATCATGACCTAACAAATGCTAATCAATCATGCCCAGCTTCCTCCTCTTCTGTGGCAGTTTTCCTGGTGACTGTGGCACCCAATCAGGGGATCAGAAAGGCTTGAATGTTCTAACAGAGAATCTTATTAAGTTAGAGCTTCTGCTGGAGAAAGGCCACACTGCAGATTAAAGTTACAGTGCTAGTATTTAGCTTATGCTGAGAGAGGTAACTCTGGTCACCCCGGGGAAGATGTCTTACTAGTAGTGGGGCATGGAGTTCTTCTTGGAGCTAAACATTATGAGCTCATCCCTGAGACTATGATGAGAAAATCCTTTGTCGGAGTTTAGAAACACGTACACACACACACACACACACACACACACACACACACACACACACATCACTACCTACTCCTCATCCAACAACAACAATAACCAAACAACCAAACAACCAAACAAATAAAAAACCAGGAGTACTGGCCCCCTTCCCAACTTCTAATATCCATAAATAGATCAGAGAACCTGCCCTTGGGTAATCTGGTAGAAATGGCTGTCAACAGCGCCATGCTGTGGTGATGAGAAAAAATGCAAGCATTTTTGTAGGTCCTGATCCTGTGCTGTCTTGGAGACTGAGGGTTCCAGGACCAGCAAGGAAGAGCTGCGTGGATTTCTGTCAACACTATTTCTACCTTGAGTTTGCTAAATATTCACAACACATAAACTTTCATTGCACATATATGTGCAGTCATCTGTGTTTTGTTATTTGAACAACAATAAAAAGTGCAGGAAGTATTAGGCACCTTACTAGATAAAGGGATGGTTCTGAAATAGTGCAGCCTTCCTTGCACATACCATCCCTAAATGCTTTGGCTTCTCTCTCTCTTCACTGGGGCTGGAGTTGGGGTCCGAGGTCAGAAGATGGTCGAATAACCTTCCCACAGGCAAGCCATGGCTCTGGAAGAAGAATGCAGGTTCTTCACATTTCTACTGCGTTTCCTAGGGTTCCAAGATATTCGGTGCACAATGGTGCTTCCTGACAGCAATGAGACGAGTTCCTAGGCTTCCCCTCAATCCAACTGCCCTAAACCAGAAGAAGCACCCAGTAGATAGAGAGCTGGCTTTCAGCATCATCCTTCCCAGCCCTGGGCATGGTAGTCATGAAAGCCTTTCCACAAAGTGCTCACAGTCAGCTTGATAAACACAGCCTGCATGCTTCCTCTTGGGGTCCGTGGGATCTTGAGAAGCTCTGTAGTATAGAAACCTATTTGTGTTGGACCTGAAAATTCAAAATGAACTATACAACACTTTTAAGAAATGTTTAAGCCTTAAATATACTTTGGGAAACTCTGCCTACAAAATCCAGAATAAGTACTCTAAAATGAAAAGGCTAGGTAGTGGTAGCTCACTTAATCTCAGTGCTAAGAAGGCAGAGGCAGGCAGATCCTCTGATTTTGAATCCAGCCTGATCAACATAGTGTGTTCCAGGACAGCTTAATCTACACATAAAAATAATGTCTCAAAAAAAAAAAGAAGAAGAAGAAGAAAAGAGGAGGAAGAGGAGGAGGAGAAGGAAGAGGAGGAAAGAGGAAATGTCAAAATAGTGGCTTTGTCTAATAGCCTATAAATATTTTAGAATAATAACCTGGCCACTCTCACAAGCATATATTAAATGCCTCCAGATATGCATCAGTATGTGCAGCCATTTTGTAACATTTTATGCTACATGAGATATGATAACTACATCTATGGGACCAAGCCCCAGGAGACCAGCAGTCACATCCCATGGCTGTCAGCTAACCTGTACCTTAGATGGGCTGGGAGATGATGCCGTGTCTGCTGGGTTGGCATGACTTGGCAGTCCGGATCAGTCCCGCTTGCCCTTGGTCTGCCCAGACCGAAGTGAGACCCTGTGAGGCCCTCGTATTCCGTCCTTGCTGCCCCCCTGTTTCAGGGCTGGGGATCCCTGACTGCTCCCCAGTCCCATTTCTGCAGCCAGTTTTACTGAGGAGGACTGGACTCAGATGCGCCCTCTGGTGCTTGCTGCTTTGCCTAGCACTCTATTTCCTTAGCTCTTGTAATCCATGAACCTGGGAGGCTGAGAGTGTCACCCACGGTCCTGAAGCTTGGCTGCAATTTACCAGGGGTCTAGTTGGTTGATGTCTGAGGGTCTTCTTGGTTGGACAAGACCCCCTAGGGTTTTTTAATGAATTATTTATCTATCTTATGTATATGAGTACACTGTAGCTGTCTTCAGAAACATCAAAAGAATTGTGTGTTGGATCCCATTACAGACAGTTGTGACCCACCATGTAGTTGCTGGGAATTGAACTCAGGACCTCTGGAAGAGCAGTCAGTGCTCTTAACCGCTGAGCCATCTCTCCATCCCCCATCCCCTGGGTTTTAATAAGAGTTATGATTATTAAGGAGTCTGTTGGCAGCTGGGTGGGGGGCCTAGTCCCTCCTAAACCCTCAGCTTTTGTACTGTTAGGAAGTCTCAGGAAGATGATCTGACAGCACTTCTTAATTCTACCTTCTCAGTCCCAGGATTGAGGAGGAGATCTTTAGAGAGCCTGTTACCCAGAAGACCCATGGGAAAGGCAGCCTGGGGTGGCAGCCCTGGCTTTGGATATCAAACTGACAGCTCTTATGTCTGGCCAAGCAGCCTTAGCCCTGGAGAGTAATGCCACTTACCTCTGTGACTCCTACAGATAAGGGTAGTGTGGATGGCCATGTGACATCCCCTAAGAGCTGAGCTTTTGCTCAGTAAGGCAGATGGCCCAGGATAGAACTACCAAGAGCTCCAGGGCCTCTGGTGGTACAAGCTCAAGGTGGCAGTGCCGACTGTCTACATGGGAGTTGGCAAGCACCCTAGTGTCATATCTAACGGCTCTTGGAATCACATCTTCTGGGACAGCCACATAAAAGGAAACTTCTGTACGCTAAGTCCCAATCTCTGCCTTAGGTCAGATCTGTCTGTCAACCCACCTCCACAAATGTCCCCTGAATTCCTCTGAGGAGCAATGTGTAAGCTGGGTGCAGGTGAGAATGGCCTAGTTTGCTGTCCTTAGCCTCAGAGGAAGGCAAGACCACATGGTAGTAGCCATGCCCAGTATATACACCTAACACTCACCCACGTACCAGGCAGTGTGCCAGAGAGCTACTCCAAGCCTTCAGGGTCAGAACTGACAATAACCCCAGATTCAGATGAAGAAACTGAGGCACAGAGTAGCTAAGTAACACAAGGTCACATGGTTGATATAGGCAGGTTGGTTCATATTGGGGCGGCTGGGCTCCTGCTCCCTCTACATGACAGAGAGAACCAATCCCACCCAAGAGAAGCCAAGGAGAGAATAAATTGCTCCACATGGTGGAAAGGAAAGTACCCTGTGCTTACGTCCCAGCTTGCTCCTAGCTAGTGTGGGCAGTACTGTGTGTCTGATGCACTCAGGAACTGATGGTCCAGCTAGGAAGTTGGCTAAGCCATTTTGCAAACTGAGGTTCCAGACTGATATCAAAGGAAGACCATCATTAGCACTTGTGATGGTATCCCTCACCCACCGGGCATCATCCTCTCCAGTTTGGGACCATTTTTCCAATGTCCTTTCAGGCCTGCACTGAGCTTTGGGAAACTTGTTCTCAGTTTATCATCAGGGGACCTCATAGACTCACTCACAGAAACAATGGCCTGCTAGCTCAGGAGCCAGCAACAACTTAGAATTTGGAACATGCCCAGACCAGACAATAATAGCTAACCCTGGAAACCAGGATCTTCCATGCCAGTTTCTATTCTAAACAATACGTGTGTGTGTGTGTGTGTGTTGTATATCATTATTTCTCACTTCTTACTATAGGATACTGTCTTATCAGTTGGGAGAGCAGACATAGAGAGGAAATGATTCTCTCAAGGTCACTCTGATGATTAAATCTTAACTCAGAATCAAGGGAACCTAGTGACATATGCCCTGGAACAAAGCAGTCATTAGCCAGCCCAGGGAAGAATCTTTATGATTCTTGAGTGAGAGAGTGAGCAAGTCTGAGATTCAAAAGAGTGAAAGTACACAATGCTTATTCAGCTAACCCCTGTGCACTGCTTCCCGCTGTACTCCAAACATGGAAGAAAAGGCAATGGCTTAGAAGCCAAGACATCTGGATTCTTGTCCTACATTACATTTACTCATTCTAAAACGAAACTGCTCCTTCCTATCCTCTACAAGGTGGAAATCCACTCTGAGGTGTCCAGCAAGTCCAGTGGGGTGGGTACCAAACCACTGGAGAATGGGGCTGGGGGAAGGACTGGTAAAATATGACCAGGAGTTTGGGAGCTGGCTTGAAGGGATACGCACTGCTGTCCCAGTGATGTGTTGCTGTGACCCCTGTCCTGAGCACCACTCCACAGTGTTCAGGAAGACTTTGGGTTCCATCACACTGATCTCAAAGAAAGACTATACAGACGAGAAACCTTCCTGTGGACGGTGAAGGATGGTCAAGGTGAAGCAGGAAGCTCTGCTGAAGAAATCCATTGTGATCCCAGAAATTCTAGGAGTGTCCCCTGGTGTAGAGCAGTCAGCCTGCAAGCTGGAGCCATGGGCTGAGATTCAGGGGCTGCTGAGAACAGACATTGCCTGAAGGAGCTGCCTGTCATCACCATGGTTTCCTTGAGGGTCTTGTTCTAGATCCTAAGGCTCAGATCTTATAGAAAGCAGTACTGTGGGGTCCATCTCATTGCCAACCCAGGGGGCAGAGAGAAAACAAACCCCATGTCCATTTTCACAAAGGGTTCCCTTGCAGGATTTCACCCGGGAAAATGCTTTGGGGACCATGGAGAAAAGCTTTGGGGTTTCTCAGGGAAAACGCTTTGGGGACCATGGAGAAAAGCTTTGGGGTTTCTCAGGGAAAACATCAGACTCAGAACACATAGATGGAAAGTGACTCAGTGCTCCAGGGCTGAATGGGCTGTAGCACCTGAAAGGAGGAGTCAGACAAACATGACTGAACTGCTGGGACACTCCCTGCTGTGTTTATGTCATGGTAGAACTATGTTGTCTTGAGTGCCCTCCATGGGAGGAGAAGTTTAGTCGAACCAGGATCTGAGATCAGGTTAGACTGCTATCCTGGTTTCCCAACTGCCATCCCCTTCATGATGGCTGAGACCATCACCTCCTCACTCCCCTAGGATACCACTAAATTCTCTTGTCTGCCTCTTTCCCTTTCTCATCCCTTCCTGCTGCGATTTAGGGCCTGGGTTTCTAGAACTAGCCAGATGTGGTTTAGAACCCTGACTTGGCATTTCCCAGCTTTCAGAGCATGAGTAAGTCTCTCTTAGGCCTCTTCTGGATGGGGCTAGCACCAGTACTTGCCCGGTCCAGGAGGACTACACCTCTGAAGGCTGCTTGGCTGAGGACTCAGTAATCAGCAGCTGCTGTTGATGGGTCAGTAAGTGGTATCTAGTTTCTGGATGCCCAAGATTCATCTGTATAAAACACAACTTTGGTCATGGGGACCCCGGAGAGACACTTGATACCTCCTGTGGTCTTGATTCCCTTGTTTGGCACATAGAATTCTCAGTGGGCTGCTACCATCCTCCTCGCTCACCGCAGTCCCCATCAGCCCTTAGCTATTCCACAATGCTGCTCTGTTCCCTTCCTTCTCTCTATCAGCCTTGGGTCCTCTCCTCCAAGCCTGTGTTCATGGGATATTCCCTTCCAGGGACATCAGCCACTCCTGTCTCTACCCATCCACACATCCACACATCCACCCTTCCTCCTCCTGCTGCTGCTGCTGAGACCTCTTTGAGTATCTCTTTGTCCGTGCTCCCTTCTCTGCCCTCTCCTGTTTTTATTCGTTTTCTTTCCTCAAAGCCTTTGTCTATTGGTCTCTCCTAGCCATAGTCTGTTTGGGACACTGGCAGGGACCTCTTGCATGTCCATTGACCTTGCTGCACATTTTTGCATACCACTCTCTCTAGAGAATGCAGACTGCTGCCCTGTGCACTGCTCCATCCTGCAGGGCCCAACTCTGTTCCTGATGGGTTGGAGGTGCCCAGAAAGTAGCCTACACCGGCCGGGGGAAAGGACTGTATTCTTCCTGAGCACTTGATACTGAGCTGAACATTAGTATGGCAAGCAGGCACTCGTGAGAGACACATCTGTAACCTAATGTCTGAAGCAGAGCTGATATGCAGAGGTCCCAAACCTGTAAAGATAAAACTCACCATGCAATCTCTGTCCCGAATAAAAGGCCCAGGTGTCAGGGGGAGAAAAATCTATATTGTTAACCGGCATGACACTGGCTTATATCATAAAGAATGGGGGCTGCTTACTGGACACCTACCTTGTGCTAGCAATTTATTTAATCCCCTCACGTTCCCTCCTGAGTAGCTTTTTACCCCACTTTACAGACTTGGAGGAGCTGAGGGCCCGAGAGTTGAAGTCAGCCTCAAGGAGACTGTAAATCTAGCATGCCTCAGTGTTAGAAGCTGCCAAGTATTTCCATAACTTTTCCCCCTACGCTGAATGCCAAACACTCATTTTACTTTCACAGTAGCGCTGGAGATGGCAGCGACTGACCCTGTCCACAGGTGCTGGGAGGGATGTGAGGAAGCAGACGGCCCGAGGTTGTACAGCTGCTGAGAGAGGAAGCTGAGATTTGAGCTCTTACAAGTCAGCTCACAAAGCCTTGCCCCTAACTGCTGCCTGCACTTCGTGGGACCACCTCTCGAGTTCAGACCCAGGTCAAGGCTCTCTCTTCTATTTAATCCCTTCACGTTTTAGCTTCTGTCCAAGAACGCATCTCCCAGCCAATCTCTATTCAGAAAACCCACGATGATCTCTAGGCACTGCCAGGCATTATGCCAACCCCAGCAGGCTCTCTAGGGGGCAGGTCCATGGACAAACACTGGCTGGTGGCACTGTCCCTGGCAGCACAGCTAATCCCATCTTTCCCCCACCCCAGAGGTAGGTGCTGCAACCCTCCTCCCAACCCCCCCTCCCCCGGCAGGTGGCCCGGCTCTATTTCTTCTCCTTTGGGTAGGCGAGCTGTGAGGGGGTGACTAAGCCCTAAGTCAACAGGGGCCCCTCCTCCAACTCTATTTCAGGATGAAACACATCCCTCCGTCTCCATCACGCAGTTATCAGCTACTTGCCTGGGGTTAGATCTTCATTACTGTTGGAACTGCTGTTCCTGGCCAGGGGCTCCAGGGACTCCAGGGGACTGCAGGAATTCCGAGCTGCCTGTGTGCCTCTCTGCATCTCCCTCGGCCTCTGGCTCAGCTGCACTGCCACAGCACTAGGAAGCAGGTACACTTCACCTGATTAAGCTTCAGTGTGTGTGACACACCCATAAAGGGAGGGAGGAGAGGAGGGGGCTCCTGAGTAGGGGCTAGGCCACTCCTGTCCTGCTGTGATTGGCTGCACTGAACCTGGGCAAGAAAGACTGGGCTGGAGTCTAGGGAGAGCCTCATGAAGTCCTCCAAGCACTGGGCAAGGGGGAGATTGCTTGTGTAGTCCAGAAGTAAGGTCTTAGGAGGAACACGGCAAGCAGTGCAGAGGGAACACACGGGGGGGGGGGGGCTCCGGGAGGTGTGTCCTTTGTTTAATGGAGATGATTCTAGAGTGGCTTTCATGGTACCTTTAAAGCTGGAGCTGTTTGATGATTATCAGATCCTCCTTGGCTAAACAGAGGGGAATAGAGCTACAGTGGCTCTCAGGGAAAGTTCCAAGGCGTAGTGATGGTGGTGGTGGTGGTGACGGTGGTGGTGGTGGTGGCAGCAGGAATTGGCTTTGCACAGCTGGAGCTGCCAAGGATTGCTGAATACAGAGAGAGTGGTACATTTGTAGAACTAACCAAAGCCAGAGCAGCAGAGCTCATGAAGGTTGCCTGAGCTGTTCACAGGACTCCTAGAGGAAAGTGGTCCAAAGAGAGAAAAGAAGTTTGCCTGTGGACATGCACATAGCCCAGACCTGGCTGAGGAGAGCAGCCTAGCCAGAGAGGAGGCATAGGGTAGAATCTGGGAGACCCATGTTCCAGCCTCACCCTCATTCCAGGGTGCTTCTCTACAGAAGGGAGCCTACGCAGGGGCTGCAAGCTAGGAAAGGACCCTTCCCAGCAGTAATGGGAAGCCCTAATTCCCACCACACAGACAAGCTGAGAATAACAGACGACAGGTACACACACTGAATGGCATATTCCATCCCAGACCCATTGCATGTGTGTGTTCATGTGCTCACGTGTGTGTGTGCACACAACACTCACTGTCGTCTTATAGTACTCAGTGAAATGGCACTGCCAGTTTTCAGTTGACTCAAGGAAGGCAGCTTGACCTGCCCAAGATTGAATTCTAGGAAGAGTCTATACTGGGAGTTAGACCTGGCTCTCTATCTGGGGGTGTGGCTACCACTCCATAGTGCCCAATGGAGCTGGAGAAGGTCCAGAGTCTGGTATAGGTCCATTCAGGCCTGGCCTGAGCTGCTCCTGTATCACACCAGAAGCCCAACATTAAGACACTCTCTGCTGGTTCCTCTCACCCCATATTTCCTTAGTGAGGAGGCAGAAACCTAGAGAGAGCAAGTCACTGACAGGTGTCCGCTCTGAAGGGAACAGACAACAGCAGTTTCAATCTTGAGTTGTTAGCACAGGCTGCCTCCACCATGTCTTCTGTTGTGTCATGAGCCTATTACCACCCATGGCATATGCTTGCTCCCATGCCTTCCCATGTTCTCAGGATCAATCTCTACAGGGCCAATCAGTCTTTTGGAATACTCAATACTCTGTGTAAGCAATTGAGGAAAGTGCATTATTGCAAACACATCTCAAATCGCCTCACTTGTGTGAACTGACCTCTTGGGAAAACACAGGCAAGTTTAGTAGTCTCTGTAGTCTGGAAAAGAGGGGGTTCCGTGAGGAGGTTCCCCTTGCCTGAGGTCACACAGCGAGTATCAGCAGAGCTGATGCTAGGACCAGAGCCTTGATGTTGTGTTCCTGCATGCTTAGTGAGTTACTAGACCAAGTTAGCATTCTTGGGCTTACCTATCCCCAAATTCTGCTGGGGAGAGAATTGCAGCCACAGGAAACTCTGAATCAAGCCTCAGTGGAGTGGTCTAGCTAGCTGAAGGTTGGTCAAGATGGCCTGATGGCTGGGAGTCTCTGGTAACTGTGACAGGAGGCCATGCTGGACAGCTGTTGTAGTGATGTGCTCAGGAGCCACCCATACTTACTGCGTGTCCATGTGGAAGGGTCAGACTAAGGGTCTTTGCATCAATGTCCCTGTCCTTACAACTAGGGCAGAAAAAAGAGGGTCGCTGCTTCCACTGCAGTTCAGAAAGTGAGGCGGATAGAGGCTTCTTGTTTGTTTGTTTGTTTGTTTGTTTGTTATAAGGTATTTGTTCTGGGACAAAAAGCCCTGAAATGGTATGTTCTAAAAATATTAATAGAATGTATTCAATTTTTATTATTCACTACCCTTCATGTTAGATAATAATTGTGGGTATTCATGGGAAAATGTGTGATGCTTGTTTATTAAGACTTTTATGCATATACCCATAAACCAGTACATGTAGAGCTTTTAAAGTTTCATTTATGTATGTGCGTTTGTATGCACATGTGTAGGCATATGTGTGCCATGAAACACGTGTGGAGGCCAGAGGACTTATGTCTGTCCTCTCCTTTCACCATGTGGGACCTGGAAAATAAGTAATGAGGCATCTTACTGGTCAAACATATAGAGTTTTAGATTCAAAGCTGCTTGGTTTGTGAGTGACAGAGAGAGACTTGTACCCGGACATTGGGCTGTGTTTATGCTCCAACCTCCCCATTTGCTTTATAAGCGAAAGAATGATCTCATAAGGAGACTTCTTCCTGGCCCATCTGATGACATCCTTTGACAAACACAGATCATAGGTTGGACCCTGGCTGTGTCGCTACCACAGACATGGGGATTGGCTCTGAGGGGTAGAACTGAGCTCAACTGGGGCCCACTGCCCAGTCTGCCTACTGACTCCCAGTGCTGTGGAGGGAGGACTTGGACCTTGGGGAATAGATGCAGTTTTTAGGCTTGCTTAGGTAGCAAGCTCAGGCTTGGGCGGTCCTTCTTGTATCTCTGACTCAGCTTGCTCTTCAGCCCTGTGAAATAGCACTGAGTTGGGAGCTGATGGGACACTTGAGTTAGCTCTTGCCCAGGCCTTCTGGCAAGAATAAAAGTCCGAGAGGGCACCTCAGGATTGTGGTCTGTGGGACCTAGGACCTGACACCCATAGGTAAGTGTCTCTCTGTAGGGCCTGCCCAGTGCCCCTTCTGGCAAGGACTGGCATAGACTCAACCCAGTAGCTCATGCCAACTGTTCTGGATCACAGGCCTTCAATTTAAAAACTCCTGTACGTTAGGAACCCTGCCACCCTGGATGTCCTGGACCAGGGAAGTAACGTGACTGGATTATGAGCACGCTTTCTGGTGGTTCCTCACAAGAATGGTCAATGGTGAGAAATGATGACCTTGGTCAGTGATATCAGGCAGGGAGGGGAGAGACAGATGCTGGGAGTATTTGGTGGTAATGTTGGTTTGAGTTGTTTGGATACCAGAGTTTCACCAAGAATTGATAACCCCCAGGTTAGCTTGAACAACTCGGTGGATGGTGGCACCACCTAATAAGATTGTGAAGGAGACAATTTAGGGCAAAGGTAAGTTTGAGCATAAACGTGCTGTTTTGCACAGGCACGGTATACCTGTGGAGAGGACGGCTCCATCTGACAACCAGAAAGACAAGTCAGGAGCCTGGGGTCAGGTAGATCCCAGGATCAGAGTCTCTGATGAACACCAGGAAAGCCCAAGAGAAGGAAGTCCTGAGCAGAGGACTTCTGACTTAAATTATAGGTTGAGCCAAGCAGGCTGGGGACAGAAGCCTGGGGAATAGTGATCCTCAGATGTGAGGGGGTGGTGAGAGAAGAGGCCGAGGCGCTGTCAGTGAAGCCAGGTGTAGAACTCCGTGTCGGAGAGGATCAAGGGCATCAGAGGCGGCAGGCAGGAAGGCAAAGGCCGTGACTGGGAACATCCTCTACACCTGGCAAATGCAGAGCCACCTGAGTCTGCTGGGAACTGCTTCAGAGGGTGGGGTCAAGGGAAGGTCAGCCTACAGAAATCACAGGGCGGGTGACTGGCAAGGGATGGCAGCAGGCAGTTACAGGGAGGAGACCCCACCATGGCCATGGCTGGACCCTATGAAGGTCAATATCTTAATGAAAGGGGCAGGGAAGAGGGTGAGGATGAGGAGACAGTGATGCTCCCAGGAACCACTGGGGTGGGCCAGTTTTGAGCTGACCACAGCTAAGTTGGTCAAGAGGAGTATGGATGAAAACGAATTATAGACGCAGGGAGGGAGAATTCTCAAATCACACCTATTGACCTGGTTTTCTTGAAGTACTGTGCAAGGTTTTCTAGAGTACGGTGAAGGGAAAAATACAGACTGGTGTTCTCAAGACAGGATGGATGGCTCTGCAGGAAACACCAAGAACCTCAAATGGTCCCACTTACAGCAGCACTGAGTGGCTCAGGAAGGGATCAGATCAAGTGGGCTGAGCTATGTTGGTTTTGCTGGCAGGGGTGCCAGGAAACAGAAGGGCAAGGGTGATGCCCTTGGCCAAATGCGGTGATAGGCCACAGGAAGCAACTGACCTCCGCCTCCATCCCCCTTCCCTGTGACCAGCCTCTACCCATGGATAGCTAGTCGAAGGCTTGTTTCTGAGGTGGAACCATCCAGCTGTTCTTCCAGATGGGGCCAAGGCACTGCGCAGCAGCATGCTAATGGGGTCGACGAGATCATTCCTGAACAGGACATTCAAGTTCTGCTCATCTTCCATTGTCCGACGTGCAACGCTCTTCCTAGGTCTTTTCCATTCTTGGCTACATCATCTCTTCTCTGGAAGCAGGAGGTACTGCCAATGACATGGACTTTAGAATCCATGCCTGGAAATCAGGTTGGTTTTTTTTTTAATGTGAAATTCTAATACAATTAGATGTTTGGTTACATTGAAACCTTACATAGTGAACACATTTCTAATCTTATGAATTTTCCTATACTGGACTTATTTATGCCGAGGCTGATTTCTAGCTAGCATCGGGTGCTTAATTCACAACAAATCCTTAAAACTTCCAGTCTGGGCAGAGCTCTGCAGTTACCGGGACTCACAGACGATGTTCAAGGTCTCCTCCAGGTAGAGCAGCTGCAAAGAGGAGTTCTATCAATTCCAGACTCCAGGTTACAGATGAAGTATTGGTAAATAAATGCACCCATCTGCTTCTTCTATGAAACAAGAGGATCAAAACCTCAAGATTCCCAATGAGTGATGAGCCCTGGGAGGGGCTTAGAAGATGCCAGGCTAACTAGCAGCAGAGAAATGTATTCAACATGGGTCCCTACCCTGGCCTTACATTCATGATCATATACCTCCTGTTAACCCCGGCTGGGACTGCGTGCCAGTTAGGGACAACTTCTTAGGATCTCGTAATCAGCTTTCTGAGTGCAGATCCATCTCTTTGAACCTTCTAGAAGCCCCATCTGCAAGTCCCAGCCCTTCCCATCCCCCTGACACATAGCACTAAACTTCAGCAGTTCTTGAAAGATTGAAACTCCCAACTCAAACTGCTCTCTCATCTTCAACTCCTCACAAAGAACCAAAGGCTTCACAGACATCTTCCATGCACGTTCAAAGTGAAAC
Organism: Grammomys surdaster; assembly: GCF_004785775.1. NCBI lineage: Eukaryota > Metazoa > Chordata > Mammalia > Rodentia > Muridae > Grammomys > Grammomys surdaster. The sequence goes on from NW_021604679.1 coordinate 3,621,339, forward strand.
CCCCGAAGAACAGCAACTCTGATCCAACATACTGCTCCTTACAGGCACTTCCTGTGTGCCTGAGCCTTTGACACCTCCCACCATCCACATGTAGGCCTGAGTTGAGCCAGGGCTGGACTCTGCTGAGTGGCCACTCTGGAAGCTTCTGACTAGTCTGGGGCACATTTTTCTTGCTCACACTCTTAATCCTTCCCTATCTGGGTTTCACTTGGAGACATTTTGCAAGGAACACCGTTTAATGGGTCTGTAGGGTATGAGTGACACCAGGCGGGCACTGTGCAGTTTCAAAGGTGAAGTGAACACGACTCCTACTGTCTCCTTGTGGCGTGCACACACACAGGCAATACCCTAAACAGCCTGTGCCTCTTTCCTCAGCAGGTGGCAAGAGTCCATCCTGGCTTTGCAAAGCTCTGCCTATATCTGAATCCACCTAGGACAATGTATTGTCCCCCATATGGGACAGCACACCTAACCAGATCATTTGCAGAACATTTTCTCATGGCTCCCCATCTCCCTTGAGATCTAGAACATTTGAGAAATAAAACAGTTTAATGGCTTCTTTGATATACAGACAACATAAAGACAAACATTTCTCTCTCATGCATGGTACAATGAAATTCAGGGACAAGAGGCCATCCAAGGACAGAAGCCGTGGTACTCAGGTCCCCTGTCAGCCTTGGGTCAGATGGTCCAACTTTATGGCTCAGCAGCTGCAGTCACAGGGGAGAGGTGGGAGGCCTCACGGCAGCCTGGGATGGGAGTAAGGTGACAGCTGCTGAGTATGCCAGCATGCATGGGCACTGCCATGCATCAGTGGGCCAGGAGCTGAGGAGAGGGAAGCAGGCTTCCAGGTGGACTCTGGAGACGACCACGGTCTCAGTGGCACCACAACAGTTCCTGAGGCTGGGGCCAGGCCACGCTAAAGTACTGGCACTAGAGGCGGTGGGAATGGGGACCACAGCATCCTAGAGCACAGGCTGAGTGCTGGGTCATACTTTCCTCACACCCACCGAGCTCTTGATGACACAGCTCCATCTCCCAAAGAGCTGTAAGCGTCCGTAAGATGTGGAACTGGGAGGAGTGGCGAAGACAGGAGGCATGAGTTCCACCCAATCATGTGGCCACCTCACGTGTCTCTGTTCCCTTCTGCCTTCCCTTCCCTCCCCTCTACCCCACAGACCTGCAGAGACACTAGAGACCAGAGACCCAGTCACACTCCCTAGTTATAACAGTCGAGTACATTTCTAGAGAGGAAGAAAGACAAATGCCATGGGCATTTGAAGGGAAGACCCAGGGAAGACTGCAATGAGCCCCAGAAGCTGGTAGCCATGGCCTGGGTCCCGGATGCAACCATGGCAACTGTCTAACTGAGCATCTTGTGTCGATCGAAGACGGTCTTCCGCTGCTCCTGCACCTGCAGCTTCCAACGCTGCTGAGCGCCTTCCACTCGCTCCAGGACGGTGTTCGCCCGGGGTCCTCCAATGGATGCAGCGGCTGCTGCCATGGAGCGGGCATCCTGCATTGGAACAAGAAAGGAAATGATCTGAAATGAGGGCAGATGGGTCAGGGCTCTGGATCTTTAAAGTCTACCATGGAACCAAGTGACCTACAAAATCCAAATTCCAGAAGGACTGTGGGCTCCGTGAGGGCCTTGCCTTGTCATCTGAAGACCTCCACAGTGTGCCTGACCAGAAAGCTTCAGTGTCTCTAAGAATCAGCAGCATTTTCTGGGGTCCTAGTAATTCCAGCAGAGCTGGCTTGATCAAGTCTAGGTCCCACCCTAAGCACAGGTCCACTCCTGTCTCAGGAGAAGGACTGAGTATTGGCTTCAAGACCTCATGTACATCAGCCAAGACTTCAAGAGCTATGCACCCAAATGCACAGGGCAAATACTCATCTGCATACTTCCTCTCTGTCCTACTGCCCAGGGGATAAAAAGAAGGCCAGGACCAGGGTCTAACTATAGGGTCTATTAAGGACTCAGCACAGATTACAGCTACAGAATTTCTTGGAGAGGGTACATGAACACATATAGACACAGACACACACATGCATGCACATACACACAGGGCCTGCTGTGACGGTCGGCCAGTCCCCTGCTTGGCAGCTCTGCTTCCTCTCTGTCCCTCTGCCGGTTTCCCTGTCCCCCTTCCCCTCTGCTCTCAGACCCATTCCTCTTCTGTCGTCACTCTTCCCTTAATTCTCACTCCTCTGCCTCTGAAGTTCCAGAGCCCATGCATTTCCTACAGGACCCAGAGCTGATCTTTGGGGGAGAATCAGAGCCGAGGGCCAGGCCCACAGCCCATGGGGATTTCCTCCCTAGCTCTCCCCGCCTCTCATCTCCTGCCACATATCTCTTAAAGGATTAGTGCACCCCTCTAAGCCCAGAGCCGCCCAGTAAATGCAACTTTGCTTCTAATGCCCCGAGCTGGCATAGCTTCTGTCACTCAACTGCTGCCAGGTTGGGGTGCAGGGTGAGGGGGAAGGGACAGACAGGCTGGCAGTGCAGAGAGGAGGCTGGGGTGCAAAGGGCTGGGGCAGGCTTATCCTTGGAGCATAGTGCTGGGCAATTCGTCTTGAGGCTCACTTGTTTCTGAGGTGACTTACAGATGGTCCCCTGGGAGCCCATGCTCAAAACCCTGAGTGGGGCATCATTGACAGGCCAAATGAGGCCCAGTCCTGTAACCCCAACTACCCAGGAAGCAGAAATAGGAGGATAGCAAGTTTAAGGCAAATAGGAAGAACTTAGTGAAATGCTGTCTCAGGATAGACCATGTTTAAAGAGTAGCAAATAAAGCACTAGCTAGCAACGAGTGTGGCTGTAGGTACAATTTCTAGCAACTATGCCCAAACCAAAAAGCAAACTCAAACAAAAATCCTAGTCATGTCTCACAAAATTCCTTTAGTGATCTAATGTGCTTGAATACCATAGTGTGACTACTAGAGGCGTTTGTCAGGGGGAGACCCATGTGTCAAGTGAACTGGCAAGCACAGAACGAGGCTCAAGTGGCCTCCTCCCTGGGAGTTCAGCACAGTGGTGCTGACTCTAAAACACCTGGCTTTGACTCCTACCAGATACACAGCCTTAGGTGAGTCAGAGCCAATCTCTCTAATACAGGAGGGAGACTGAGGTGGTCTCAAGGACACAATGAATGCAGAAAGTCTGTCAGCTTCTGGAGATAGGAAGCACTCAAGGTCAGTGCTGGGAGTCTCAAAGGCTGGTTCAGGAGTCCACTGAGGCAGAGAAGGGGAAAGGCAGGCCAACTACCATCAGGGGAGCTGCCTCTGAACAGTCATTGTGGCCTACACCACTCCGCTCCTCCCCAGACTGGCTGCACTGCCTAAGTGGCCCAAGCAAAGAAGGCAGCTTGGCTCAGACTGCTCTTAGCATGGCTGTGGGGTTGTGGTGGGCACCGAAAATCAGCCTGCCTGAGTAACAGTTGTCCCCCCAGGACCTCAGTCCAGCTTTGGGGGCCCGAGAGCTGCTTTCGTCCACACTCCTACTCCTGTCCATTCTAGACCCCGTGTTGCCCTGGAGGGTTCTGGCTCTGAGCGCCTGGGTGTAAACCTGGTGGGGGCAGGCCTGGGGTCACTTGTGCATGCTGGAGAGGGTGCGAGGGCAGCAGCTCTGCTCTTGGGTTGTCTGAGGAAATGGGAGCTGGATAGAGTCAGAGAAGAGCATTGAGGGAGTGTGTTATAACTCACATTACCACAGCTCCGCTTGGCAGCGCTCAGGTGAAGTCTCAGCAAACAGCTCCCAAGTGGGAGAAAGCTGCTGTTGAGAGCCTCTATGTTCTCGTGGCTAATAGTCTGATTAAAAAGTATTAGAGTAGCCACATCTATTCCCAAGAAGACCTACAGATGGCCTTTCACCTGCCTGCTCGGCAGTAGAGCTGGCAGGTAAATGGGGATGGGGGTGGGGCAGCAAGGAAAGTCATTCTTGCCTTTAAGCCCTCTTCTCCCATCAGGGCTGGGTCTGAGGAACGCAGGGAGGCAGGGATAGTTAGGGTAGGGGGTGGACGGAGCCCCTCTCACAGTGGGACATGAATGTACTGGTTCCCTAGGTAACCAGACCGATGTCACTCTGACAAGCATACACCACTATACACCAGGCTCTTTCCCAGGCACTTCACAGGCTCCTACGGCAAATGGGTAATATCAGCTCCAACTTGTGCACAATGAAACTTAGACTCTGAAGGAGAACTCGTCTTGCAAACCAAGGTCACCTAGCTTCAGAGGACCACATTTGAACTTGCTCACACCCCGGGATCTCATGCTTTAGGACTCAGTTGCTTCTGTCTTTGGCTGGATCTTCCCAAGAGGAAATCATACAGATAACCAGAGAAGCAGGCAGGACTCACACCAGAGGTAGATCAAAGACAGGTAGCTGCAGGTTACTTGTGGCCAGAGGCCCAGCTCTCCAGGCGAGAGCACCCCAGTGCCTGCAAAAGCCTTTAGTGCACGACCCCAACAGTGGCCCAGAGGCAAGAGCTACTCTGTCTACTCCAGGCTTAGAAAACTATACCCCAGCTCAGGAGCAAGGGCAGTGAGTGGCAGAGCTGGGACCCCAACTAGGACCACTCTCAACCGTGCTGAGCAGTCCAACCCCAAGGTGTTCTAGAAGAATCTGCTGAACTGCATACCTTCCTAATCTATTTTCAGGGTAAGGAGGCTATTTAAACAGTCTGGACCAGTGTTCTCCAAACTCCAGGGCACCCAGGATTCTTAGTGCACACTGCCATCCATCCACAGACAGAAGGGAGGCCAGTCTTCGGAGACCCTGGCTTTCTTTTTGTCTGGCCCTCCATGTCCTTAGTTCCCATCATCTTTAGCCTCTCAGAACTAATTCTATGCACTGCCCCCACTGGAGTGAGAACTTCGAAGACCCTGTCAGAGCTCAGGGGCGAGTGGCAGAGACAGCAGGGGCCTCAGAGAAACCCTCATTTCTCCCTCTTCAAAGGGGGCCAGCTCTGTACATCTGAAACAGCTCTGTTGCTGTTTCTGTCCCCCACAAACATGCTGGCTTCCTCCTTTCAAAGGGCGTCTGAGCCCAGGGATTAGGTCTAATGCCACTGGAATCCAGGGAGGCAGCGCCCAGCAGCCAGGCCCACTGAGGCTCTGCCAGGGCTTTCAAAGGGAGCACGACAGGCTTTTATCTCCCTCTGAGGACTGGGCTGAGCTGTGGGGAGATGCCTCCCTTTCTTTGCCAGAGGCCCCTAGCCCCCGTCAGGAGAGCTCCTACCTACAAGAATTGGGGTGATAGAGCCCAGGAGCCCCCCAAACCTAACAAACACTGGCTATCAAATTTCACTTCTACCTGGGCCCCAAGCTCCTGGGAGCATGAAAGGGAAGCCCCTGAGGACCAGACACTGCTTTTTCTGAGGCTAGGCTGTATAAGCTCATGTGACATCTCAAGGAAGGCCCAGGGCTCACTCCAACTTTCCCTTTTTGAGGTGAAAGGTAAGTTCCTTTGGGTCAGGCGAGGTTTCTTCTTAGGCAAACACTGTCCAGGCCACTAATCAGCCCAGAGGCCCTGGCTTCATAGCTACTTAGAAGGCAGCCATGGAGACCTTCCTTGTGTGCTGATCGAGGGGGCACAGTATGTGCCCCACCCCTCCAGCCCACTGCCCTGTAAGAAAGCGCCCTTAGTCTAGTCCAGCTTCCACAACAAGGTACAGTACTCACTCTCCCATCAGCCCTCAGAGCGGCACTCAAAGTCCCTCTCGACTAGGAAGCCTTCCCTCCTAACTCAGGGACCTCTTTTAGGACCTTAAAGAGGATTTTTCCCCAAAAGTAACCCCCTTCCCCAAAGACTATCATCCCTCAAAGTCAGATTTTAACTGCCTGCTTTTGTGATCCTGGCCCAGTCATCTGGTTTCGGCTGTCTCAGGGCTGAAGCCTATGCACAGGCCAAAGTTCTTAAATCTCCCCACAGTACCGCCCGCAGGATTCAGAACACAGCAGGAGAGGATGGAAGCCATGAGCCACAGGCACCTACGCCTGGACACCCTGGAGAATAACAGGAAGTCAGGGGACAGAACAGAGATTCCAGGTAATGAGAGCACAGCATTTTCTGGCTCACTCTGAGGGGACTGGATGAGGCTCTTCCTGCCCCTCCACACCCCACCACTCTCAACACCTGAGTTTGGGACCAAGCAGAGCAAGCTGACTCTGACAGATCAGAGTCTCCAAGAAACTAAATATGACATTTTATGACCCTTAGAAGCCTTGGGTGGGAGATGAGCAGTTCCTCCTGCCTGTCCTCTACAGATGGGACTGAGCTCATAAGCTCTGGCTTGAATCTGCCAGTGACAGCCTGCTGCAACCCCTTATATGGCCAGACAGCAATACTTAGACTCCTTCCTACCAGGCCAATCCCACAGGCAGGGAGAGCCTACTCTGATTCCACATCCTTGAAGCTCCCCACAGATAGACTATGGTAGGAAGAGAGGCCTAGTCTCAGACGTAGAGATGGCAAGCCACCCTTCCCCTGGCTCCATATCTAGGATGGGATGGCAGGAGACACGGCAAGGCCATGCCCAAGAGCCATGCATTCCTCGGGAATCATGGCGCGAGCTATGTAATCATCGGCTGCATCTCTCAATTATCCCCCGGCCAGGACTGCAATTACCACCTTACCCCTAATCGCCCCGTGTTTATTAGTGATGCTCCTCTCCTATCAGAGCTGCGATTACTCTACATTAATAACTGGGTAGGCAAGCGAGCTTTCCTCCTGAACACAGACCACCCAACTGCCAGGGCCACCACCTCCCTAGTTACACCTCCAGGCGGGTTGGGGGGTGAGGCTTGTCACCTCTGCTCCACCTTTGGCCAAATCCATGCTAGCAGGAGGCTGGTGGGGGTGCAGGCTCCCAGTGCCTCCCTGCTTGTCCTCATCCTCACTGTCTGGGCTAGCCCAGACCCTACCACCTGAGAGGCTTCACACAGACCCCGAGTGTCAGGGTCCTCTCACTTGGATTTGCGGTTTCCTTTCTCTCCAATGTAGAACTTTAAAACCTCTCAAACTGTAATTGCCTAGGACAGCTTGGCCTAGGCCGGTCACCTCCAGTGACCCACAACTCACTATATTAAAAGGAGGCCCTCTTCTTTACCATCAAACTGTGTAAGAACACACCTGACATGGTCCTGTTAAATCTCCCACTCTGACCTATGGGTGGGCCCTTCTACCCCTCCAGGCCAAACTCTTCTCTATAAACATCAGAAGGCAGCTGGCACATTCCACTTTTTTTTTTTTTCCTTCTTAAGGTAGCCATCTTCTGGTTTCTTTAGTGAAATCTCCCAGGTACCAAGTGGACATGGCTGAGGCACATTCCTGCCATGTGCTCATCTGGACACACCGAGGTACCTGTGCCAAATCCCCACGCCGCTGACACACAGTAGTATTCTCCAGCAAGGAGGCTACAGGGACGATGTCCCTCAAACAGGTATACAAGCTGCCTGGTATAGTGCTTCCTATTTGCCTATCATATGAAGTCAAAATTCTTTAGTTTGACATTTAAGGCCTTCATTAATCTGGCTGAACTTTCTGGGCAGTTCTACTTGCCACCACTCCTATCCTATCCTATTCAAGAAATCCAAATCCTGCCTTTATCCATGGCTATGGTGGTCACCACCCACCTGGCCCCTCTAGCTTCTGAGGTCCTTCTCTGCCACCAGCCCCCACAGCCAAGCTTAGAACAGTGCAAGCACTTGACAGATGCTTGTAGAATCCCTGAATAAAAAAACCTGCCACCTCCGAGTCCTCAGTATACATGACCCCAATCTGAGCAGGCAACATGCCATGTGTCCCTACATGCAGTAGACCCTGGGTAGATCACCCTCCTCCCCCTGACTCTTCACCCCAGCCTAGTAACCATGCACTGAGGCTGCCTGGTGCCAGGTGCCAGGGAAGCTCAGGGCCACCCGCCTACTGCATCTGGAGGGACAAAGGGCAATTGCTGTAGCTTGGTGAAGTATGAGAAAATGGACAGGGAAAAGCAACCTGAAGATGACAGGGGCGGGGAGGGGGGACACCCCTGCTTTAGGTTTAGAGCCAAAGTTACCTCATTCTCCTCTTCATTGTGGAGCTGCTCAGTGTAGGCATCTGGCTTTCGGATGAGAGGGTCCACCAACATCAGGAAGGCCATGTAGAGTAAGAGGGCCCCCACCACAGACAGGTAGATGACAATAATGACCTACGGAAGACATCAGCCTTGTTCAGTGACCCAGCATCAGAGTCAGGACCCTGTTTCTAGTCTTGTATCCACCCTGGCTGCCAGTGACCATCCAGTTACAGACTGGTACTAGGAGGCGATGTGGGCCTGGATGGAAGGGGGAGTGGCCCACACCACAGGCTCTGTGCTGGCCTGAGACCACTCAGTGACAAGGAACATTCCAGTAGGCACCAAGATTTCAGAAGAAGAGACTTGCTGCTAGGTACCTGAGAGGCTCTGAGGTGACGTAAGAGACAGGGGCCATCTGGCTATACAAGAGTTTATATCAAAGAATAGAGATTCATGAGAAACTAGGCCAGAGCAAGGAGGACCAGCTGAGGAAGCTAGAGAACAGAGACCAAAAAGAGTAAGCCTGGGAATCCAGGCTGGGCTCACTGTGGGTGCAGGATGGGAGGCAGCAGCTTGTGTCCTGAGAGGGTGTGCTGCTCCATGCTTGGTGTGTCATTGCGCATGGAGGGATGGGAGGAAAGCTAGAGGCTGCATCCTGGGGGCTGGGGGAGGGGAAGATGACTACCTCTCTCATCTCCCTCATATGGAGCCTCCTAAGCTAGAGTAACTGTGTCCTCTGGGAAGGACAAATGCAGGCCAGCAAGATGGCTCAGCAGATAGAGGTGCCTGCCACCAAGCTTGATGACAGGGTGGCCCCACACAGTGGAGAGGACTGACTCTCATAAGTTGTTCTGTGTGTGCTTCAAATGTGTGCTGTGACATGTACCTCAACCACAGACAAATCAAATTTAATCAAAAACATTTAAAGGACAAATTCAATAAGACTAACTCAGTGTGAAATATGGGTCCTGGAGGCCCCTATGTGACATTCAGCACTCATGGTTGCTCTCCTGTGTCACAAATCTCTTAGTTATTAAGACCACAGAAGCACTTCCACTCAGCCTGAAATGGCCCAGATGGGCTGTGATTACCATACTTGAATGGCAGATCCTCAGAACTCACCCAGGGCCCCAAGACTGGCAGGTGAATGACAGACACGAAACATGGACCTGGCTTTGCTGGCTACACCTCAAGTACCTTTTCTACCCACCCAAAATGCCTAGCCATTGCTGGCTTCTGATTCAGCGGTGGCCCTGACTCTAAAAAAGAGGTTCAAAAACAAACCAATCCACACTACGGGCCAAGAAGATGGCTCAGTCAGTGAAGTGATTGCTTGCAAGCATGAGGATACAGTTTACATTTCCCGGATCCCACATTCAAACAATGCCAGACGTGAGGGTGTGTGGCAATGTACTCCATGCTGCAGAGTGGACACAGGACTTCCTAGCCAACTCGTAAGCTCCAGGTCTGTTTCAAAAGACAAGGCAGAAAGCAACTGAGGAATACACTCAAAGCTCACCCCTGGCCTCCACATGGACACGTGTACAAACAGAAAACAGAGAATTTCAGGATTTTTTATCTCAATTCTCAGCTTTGTCAAAAGCCATGCTCTGCTGAACCCCCTTCCTCCTGAACTGGGGCAGCAGTAGCAGTTCACACTCAGGACTGTTGCCTACACCCAAGATGGAGAAAGGAGAGGGAAATCTACACTCGTGCTTGGGGCTTCGAGGTAGAGGGATGCGGAGCCTGTGCTGATATGCTTCCCATGCTGGGAGCACCTTCCCTTCCACGGGGAAGAAGTGACACTGGGCTATGAACTGAAGGTCTTGAGCATTTAAATGGTCTCTAAAGGGTGGGACCTATGAAGGAAGTTCAGCACCGTCAGGAGAGGTTCTAGAGAGGTTGCCCCAGGCAGGAGGGTGAACAGAGGGCAGCCTGCCCAGCCTGACAGGGCTAGGGGATAACACACAGCCATTTTCCACATAAATAGGAGGAATACAGGGAGTTACAGTCCAGAAAGGGCCACAGCCCCCTAGGACAGGCAGGAGGGACAGTGTGAAGACAAGCTCCCCTTTAAACATGCCTCAAAAGCAGGCGCCAAGGAAGAATTTGCTATCTTTAAACTCAGGTGAATTATTTCTGATGCTATTTCTCTGCTTGTCAGAGGATGGTTGGCTTCACAGCCTCTAGACAGGCCTGAGTCCTGCCTTATAATAGAAGGACAGACAAGGGTTTTGTAGTACCCTTCTCCATATCTGGAGTGGGCCATATCTATCACTTCTGTCTTCAGTTCATCCAGGTTCAGGAAAAAGTAAAAGACTCCAAGTCTAAAGTCCAATAACCTTATGTGGTCACGGAGGCTTTCTCAAAGGGGAGTAACATCATTTAGGATAACCTGCAAGCTTGCTTGGAGTCTATGTCTAGTCCTAGCTAGCACTGTGCATTGTATCCTGACAGTCAGGCACTCAGAGGAGGTGTGCTCAGTGCCCTCTCTCTTGAGCAGCAGTTCTCAACCTGTGAGTCATGATTCCCTTGGGAGGGCCACATATCAGCTATCCTGAATATCAGATATTTACATTAGGATTCATAAAAGTTGTGAAATTACAGTTATGAAGTATCAATGAAGCAATTTTATGGTGGGGGTGGGGGCCCACCACAACACGAGGAACTGTATTAAAGGGTGGCAGCATTAGGAAGGTCGAGAACCACTGCTCTGGAGGGAAAATGGAGTCTGAAGCAGCTGTGAAAGCTCCCACTCTCACTGCACAGGAGCCCCAACCCCACCCCACCCAAAATGTGGGAACCAGGTCCCTTATCTGCATGAGGCTTTGGGATGTTAAACAGAACAGAAATCACGGGATGAGACGAGCGGATGCAGCCCGTAAACCCACAGCGGTACCTTGATGGTTGTGGTGCTGCGCTCCTCGTACCTACACTCACAGAGCAGGCAGTAGGCTTCCACATCGTGGCCAGGCACTGGCATGGGCTCCACCACATGCAGGCAGTTGCTGCAACACAGACAGACAGGACTGACAAAGGGTCCCACACATGGAGTTCCAGGGGCAGCTAGCAGGATGCTGAAGGCATAAGCCCATAGGTGGGAACTTCCAGGAAGGGCTTTCCCAGACAACAGCCCCCTTCCTGGCCATGGTCACGTGTATTTCTGTGCCAGTACAAAACTCATCAATGGTCCTAAAGCCCTGTCCTCAGCTGCCTTCTCCTCATGTGCTGTGCTTCCTGGTGGCTTCATCTGTTCCAGCAGGTTGCACCCAGCTCATGGGTCTCCCATCCAAATGTCCCATCAGCCTTCTAGCCTAGGATGAGCTGAGCTCTTCAGGTCCACTGACGACTGTGCTTACCACCTAACTGCCCCTAGGAGCCATAATCCCCACATGCATGCACTTTGACCCCAGCTGTCAGTCCTGCGCACCACCGGCTGTGGGATCTGTCCCTCTGAGGTCGGGGTGACAGACAAGTAACCTGCAGAGTCTCTTGTGCCAGTCAAGTCAAACCTGGGAGTGATCTGTGACAGTGCTTTCTTCACCTAAAAATCTACCAAATACGCATGAGGCTTTGGAATGTTAAAAACAGAACAGGAATCATGGGATGAGACACGTGGATGCAGCAATACCGTCTTAAGGAATCGTAAATGTCTGAAGTCCACCCTCTTACTCCTTGCCACTGGCACTTCTCAGCTGGAGCTCTCATGATCTTTCTCAGGCAAATGTCTTTTCCTTGCTCCTTGACCTCTAGTTTGGCCCTGCCTAGAACCACTGTCCTATGGTAGCCAAGTGAGAGCACCAAGTGACCTTACCAAACTGGGATTCCTGCCACATCTTTTTTTCAGCTTAAAACCAATCAGTGCCTCCATAGTTCCTCTAGTGCCCAGGCAAACAAACTGCCCCACTGGGTCTTCACAGCCCATCTCTGGCCCTATCCTACCGCAGCCCAATCTGGCCACCCTACCTTCTCCAGTCGAATGATTCAGCCCTAAGGTCTGACCGCCCACCCACACTCCCACCCACCCACACTCCCATCCCCTGCCTCACCCCTTCATGTCCCATGTTGGCTCAGTGGGTGAGTGCCAACTATATCAGAAGCTGAGAGCCAGCCTCCTCCGCTCACTGTCACCAGCAGTGCTCCTGAGCAACATGGACACATTTTCCATTAAAATGAAGGAAACAAGCCCAGGACAGCAAAAATGGCAGCTTCACTATGCTTGTGAGGTTTTGGCCACCACCAGTAGCTGACTCAGTCTCTGCCCAGCTTGAGCCCAGCTGTGCAGTTAGGTTTTATCTCCAAACTTCCTTAGATCATTAGGTTTCCAACCAAAAGACCCAAAGAAAATGCACTATCACCAGGAAGAAAATAGGCCACTCAGAGGCTCAAAGAGGTGAAGCAGGCAGGCATTGTGTTAAAGTTAGCCCGCCTTCACTGTCTGAACCCCGGGCCCAACCATCTTGTGAGATACTGTGGTTGACACATGGAGATACAGGTCACTTTAAAAGGTTCTTCCAGTTCTGATGGAACTTCTACAAAAGGCAAGCATGGCTCCCTGAATACAATCAGGCCTGATATTCCAAGCTGTCAGGCTAGGGTTTTGGCAGAGGCACCAATGATGCAAGAACATGCATTGAAATAAGAGTGGAAGGTCAGGGCTGAAGAGATGGCTCGGTGGTTAAGAGCACTGACTGCTCTTCCAGAGGTCCTGGGTTCAATTCCCAGCAACCACATGGTGGCTCACAACCATCTGTAATGGGATCAACAGTGTATTCACATACATAAAGTAAATTAAAAAAAAAAAAAGAGTGGAAGGTCCTTCAAAAGACTGTTTCTCCTTGAGTCCAGGATGTAGTACCCATCTGTTATCTAATCCTCTGATGATCTTGGTTCCACCTCTGGGAAACAGCTGTGACACTCTATCCTCTACAGAAGGAACAGGAACCTCCTTGCTGTACTTTAGGACACTGCCTTGAGGCCCTGCACATCTGCACATCACCTGGGAATCACTCACAGACAAGGCCATAGTGAGCCAGACATGGTGGTGTACACCTGTAATCCCAGTGCTCTGGGAACTAAGGCAAGTCGATCTTGAGTTCAAGGCTGTATTAAACATGTGAAACTGCCTCTTAAAAGTAATACAAACAAAATCAATCTCTCATGATTCCTGTGCAGAGTGAATGTGGCCTTCCCTACTCCAACAAACCAAGCCTCCAGGGAGCAGAGTTCTTCTCCCTTTCCTGAGCCACACAGAGCTCTGGATCAGAAAGACTACACCATAGCTACAGGATCTGTGAGTATTCTAGAAACCCCAGGTGTAGTGTTAGGAAACCATCTTTAATTCTTCAACTTGGGATCCTGGTGCCCAGGGAAATAGGCTGCAAACAGGTACAGGGAACAGCAATTAGAAGCTGAAATATTTCTGTACTTTCTGGCTCTCCTGAGAGTCACCGAAATCGTACATATTTCCATTTACCGTTTGAGGACTGGGCAGGGAACATTGGGGAAGAAAGTGCAGGAGAAAGGCAGGTATACTTCTCTCTCTTCTACTGAGTCTGTGACATCAGTCACTTACTAAACCTCCCTGGGCCTCGGACTCTTCATTGACGATGGAAAGCTAAGCTTGATCGGTGTCTTTCCAACTGCGCCCCTTTGGGTAGCACAGAAATACTGTGTAGGAGGCAAGTGGTGGAAGGAAGGGTTTGCAGGGCCTCTCAGCCAGTCCAGTTCTGGCTTCATATACCACACAGCTTGTGTTTCCCTGGTAGACTGTGCTTGTAGAAGGATCCTACTTTAACACCTCAATCCTGGGACTTGTCTATGCAACATTTCTTAATAGACTCACCAAGAGGGCCTCTTTACATGCATGTGATTATATTCTTTTCAACACTAGATGACAGAAAACCAGCAACACACTAATATGACACTGAGTGCTGACCTCAATCTGAACACCTGCATGGAGCACTGGACCTGAAGATCTTTTAATTCTAGCCTTGGCACTAAGATGCTAGGACCATGTCAATCTCCACTCCACCAATGGTCACCAAGTAAATCCGTGATGGTTCTCAGCCAGGGTCAGTATGGACAAGCCCTGGAGTTTCAGTCTCTACCCAACACCCTTAAGGGAAGGAACTGCTGACATAGGTTCTTAATGTGAGACTGCTCATCAGACAGTCCCCCAAGTCTGCTTATAAAGGGAAGGGATAAACTACAGCTTGAAAGTTTTAGGGAGGATCCCATCCTCTGGGCAACCAAGCTTGGGTTTTCAGGTCCTATTATAACCCCAGAGAGTGTTGCTAAAATATGCCAGTAGCACAGTCAGCCTGCGTGAAGGAAGTGGGGTCAGTGTAGTGTCTTTGTCGATGAGCAGGAGTCCACTGGGGTCTTTCCCAGGCCGCAATTATTTTAATACCACCATCAGGTCAGAAGAAACACAAGAATTAGACGAGTGCTTTAGGAGAAGGCCACACTTTCCAGGGCTATAAAATAACGTAATTATGTAACCTCTACAAAGAATGATAATATATTATTATTAATAACATCAGCTAACATATATGTCAGCATGTACAGTATCATCCTAAGTGCTATATAAATTCACATACATACACACACTTCACACTCAAAGAATTACCATACTTTACTCATAAGGAAATCAAATGTGGGGCTGGAGAGATGGTTCAGTGGTTAAGAGCACTGGCTGCTCTTCCAAAGGACCTGAGTTCAATTCCCAGCATCCACATGGCAGCTCATGAGCTTCTGCAACTCCTGTTCTAAGAGAACCGATCCAAGGGCCCTCTTTTGGCCTCTGCAGGTACGGCATACACATAGTAACAGTGGAGATTAAGTAATCTGAAACAAATGACAAAGCCAGACTGGGATCTAGGAAGAGTCTACGCATCCACATAGACTGCCTCTCAGAAATGGCCACCCAGAAGCTTGAAAGCAACCAGCCTGAAAACTCTCAAATGTTCTCTGGATCAATGGCATCGTGAGCACCTCAAGGACTCCAAGCAAAGGTTACCCCTCCGCCACTACCATATTTGCTGAACCAAAATCTTGGCAGGAGAGTGCCAGGACTGTGTATTTTCTCAAAGCTCACCTAGCGATCCTTGATGTACGAGTAGCAGCAACCGTGCCCCACCCTCATTCAACGCTTATGCTCTGACTTGACCCAGTCTGTACTCTGATGTCTTCAAGGATGAAGCTTCCCATCCTAAAACTACCAGCGCTGGAAATGGCTTTTAACCCACGCTGAGGTCCACTCCCCTGAAGCTTCCATCCACTGGGCCTACTTCTACACTATGGCACCATCCCCAGCCTTTCTGGTTCCAATCCCAAATGCCCCTTCCCCTCAGCATGACAGCCTTTCCCCCTGTCCTGAACACCCACTAGATGTCTCCGGGTCTCTCTCTTTTCCAAACGATTATAGCTCCTTAAACTATTCCTTCTAGAGCACTGTGTTTATACTTCCTTTCACTGGTTTTCTTTACCTGAATGAATTCTTGGTCACTCCGTGTTTTTTATTTTTGTTTTTTAATTTGTTTTTGTTTTTTTAAGTAAGGGACTAAGAAATGAATTCAAGACCAGAGACATAAGAAACATAAGATCTTTGGACTTGAACCTATACAATTACACAATGGGACGAATATCTACTCCTTTTACCTTAGAAGGTTGCTTGAGACGAACAGAGCACACAGGTAAAGAGCTGTGCAAAAGTGTACAGTGTACACACCTGCCTTGTCTCTTCCATTCAACATATAGCAATAGAGATTTAAATTCAAAGCAAAATGACAAAACCCAACCTCCTCAGCTGCAATCCAAGATACCTGGATTTTGTTATCAAACAGTTAAGGACAAATTATTCCTCTGTAGGCTCTCCACAGAAATGGGTAACTTATCTCTAGAATAAGAAATCTAGTAAGCATTGATAATTTCAGTCGGGTGACATAGCCAGGGGCCAGCCATTTACAGTGTCTTACCAGTCCTTCTGAGACACATTCTGGTTGTAAATGTGCCCGCTGATGTTTCTGTAAGGTGGACAGATGCATTTGCACCGAATATCTTCAGAGCTCTGGAAGGAAAAAGAAGAAACAGCAGGGAAGGGTCCTGCTTGGGTTCAGAGTCTAGATGGGCTGGCAAAGTCTTGTGCTCGGCTCTGTAAGGTGACTATATACATGCTTTTGAATTTTCTCATCCCCAATTCATCAAGGACTGGCTCTACAGGAAGAGTGTTCCTCCACTAGGTCCTCAAGAAAGAAGCCTCTCTGGTATAAAACAAACTCACAGAAGTTACCCAAGGCTGCCTGCCATCTATGAAGTGATGTAGGGAGGGGAGGAGAGAGTAGAGGCTGAAACGTATAGCAAGCAAAGTGACAAGCTTTTTCAACCCTGGGGCCTACAATTGTGTACTTTCTGTCTGGTGAGCCAGGTGGCCAGACTTCCCCCCAATTCTGTCTTAACTCCATAGGTTAGAATGGGGAAAGGGATGAATAAAGAAAACTGAGATATTACCACGGGAAGGCTCCTGATAGGAATTCCTCGAAGAGCAAAGAGACAAGCCCTAATACTCAACGTTATGTCAATGTCTTAGTGAGAGTCAGAATCGAAAGCGTAGATCCTCAAACATTATCAAAATCTAGCTGCTGGTCTCCTACCCGGAAGGAATGGAATCCAGCACTGGACTCTGTGGAGTCCAGAGTGCAGCTGGGTTAGCTTTGAAGCCAAAGCTCCCATCTGTGCGTGCCTTTACACTCAGAGCATTTTACAGCATTACATGATTTGATTATCAAATTGAGCAGGAGATTCGGCCACAGCTGTTTTTACTTAGAGCAAAAGAAGACAGAACTTGGGTAACTTCTCTAAACAAACTTTTCTGCTTGCGGAGAATTCCACCTAGGGCTAGTTTGGTCTGAAGCCTGTGCTCCCTACACCCCTTAGGAAGGCCTGCACCCTGCCCCAGGTAAGGTCCCCGCCCCCAAGGAGGGTCCTCGGGTGGGGGAGGGGTAAGGGTGGCGCTTTGGCGACCTCGGTGGCAGCCCAGCAGGCCCGGCGCTAGAGCAACAAGATGCAGCTGGCCCACTTCCCTCACCTTGTTGGCTTGAGCTGGGGGCACCAGCAAACACCCAACCACAGCCACCAAACACAGCAGCTTCATGCTTATCGGCCTTGCTGAGCCAGCAAGACTAGACGCCTGAGGGGATAAAAAGAAACATGGAGTCGGAAGAAGGGAAGGTGGTCACAACAGAGCCAGCACCCTCGGCCTCTTTACAGCTTTGCCGGACGAGGGAAGGGGGCTGAGTTCCAGGACTCCTGGGCCTTCTAAACCTTTCCCTCTACCCACCAAGTCCAGCTCTCAAAAGCTATCTGTGCACTAGCAGAGGGAGTTTTTTGCGGTTACAGCCGCCCAGAGTCCCCAGATCCTGTCACCAGGCCCCGCTCCGACCCTCACCTCTCCTCCCACCGCCCTCCGCCATCTCTGCCTCCACCGCCCTGATAGCGCCGCTCTAGCCCAACGAGAAGCCCCGATTCCGACCGCCAAGAGTACTGCACACCCTGCCTACGAATTTGGGGTGGCTGGGAACCCCCAGTGCCCCTGCGACCCCGCACCCCTCCCCCAATGCCGGGTCCACCAACCTGCAAGCTCCGCCGCAGCCGCCACAGACCAGCAGGCTCCACCCCTCCAGCATCTATTGGCTGCTACAGCCGCTGCTCAGCCCAACATCGCTAGTCGTCAAGACAACAAGACCCACCTTCTTCTGGTCCGGGAGGCTTCCACTCTAGGGAAAGGCAGGCTTTTCTCTACCAGGATTTAGCAAGAAAAGGGAATGTCTGCCTTTCCTACTGAAAACTGAAGCTCTAGCACTGTGGGTCCTGTTAACTCCTCCCAGAGTGCTTTGTTTTTCCTCGCCTTGTACTATCTAACTGTTTCAAGGAACGCATTTTAGAAACGAAGCTAGTAACAATAGTAATTTTAGAACAAGATCAAGGACTATTGTGCTTATGCACAGTCTGAAAATATTATTTAAAGAGCCACAGTTTTGTTTTGTTTTGTTTTGTTTTGTTTTAACAAGGAACTCAAGGGCCCAGTCTCTATTTCTACACACAAAGACATTCACCAAAGAGGGCATACAGGATTAGTAATAAGCATGGAGCTGGAGGGGGCTGTGCCTCATTAGCCTGCACTGGTTCTAAAGGCCTGGCAAATTGAAACAAGGTGTACTAGGCCTGTCTGGGACCAGAAGGAGGTTACAGGCTGCAGAGGAACAGATGTGAACAACTTCTTCCTCTTCTTCTTCTTCTTCTTCTTCTTCTTCTTCTTCTTCTTCTTCTTCTTCCTCTTCCTCTTCCTCTTCCTCCTCCTCCTCCTCCTCCTCTTCCTCCTCCTCCTCCTCCCCTTCTTCTTTTCTTTTTTAAAGATTTATTTGTTACTTTTGTGCACAGTATAGCTGTCTGTCTTCAGACACACCAGAAGAGGGCGTCAGATCTCATTACTAATGGTTGTGAGCCACCATGTGGTTGCTGGGAATTGAACTCAGGACCTCTGGAAGAGCAGTCAGTGCTCTTAACCGCTGAGCCATCTCTCCAGCCCAGATGTGAACTTCTTATCAGCAGTGAAGGAAACTGGAGTCATCTGAGTCCAGGGGCCATGCAGTGAGGACACTTGAGCTTTGACCTCAGCCCTGCATTGAACTAGACTCCTGTGTTACCCTAGAAACCACGCATTCCCTCTCTGGGTACTAGTTTCCTTAGCTAAGTGTCCCTTCAGCTTTGATGGGTTGGGGTTCCTGTAAGGAGGAATAGTCATATGGCCAGAATGGATTCATGGAACACAAAAGAGTTTTCCTCCCCTGACACATTATTTAAGCACTGTTGTGTCGAGTACTATACAAGACACTGAAACTGATTGCGGAAGGGGGAGACTAGCCTTGTCTCTGCTCTTGTATATCTTGATATTTATTGGGGAAAAACACCCCAAAACAAAAAACAATGGTTGTATTAGTCAGGGTTCTCTAGAGTCACAGAACTTATGGGTAGTCTGTACATCGTAAGGGAATTTGTTGATGATATACAGTCTGTAGTCCAACTCCACAACAATGGTCAGCAGCACCTGTGAATGGAAGTCCCAGGATCTAGCAGTTGCTCAGTCCCACAAAGCAAGCAGGCAAAGAAGAGAAAATCTTCCTTCTTCCAATGTCCTTACATAGGTCTCCAGCAGAAGGTGTGGCCCAGATTAAAGGTGTGTATTAACGCACTTGGACCTAGGACTTGTTTTGTCCCAGGCTGTATTTGAACTCAGAGATCTCCTTGCCTTAGTCTCCTGGATTCGTAGCCACTGTGCCTCAAGAGCTCCCTGACAAGATCCAGGTCAGAAACTTGTATCTCCCAGCCTCAAGATCAGGATCCCAGGTGAGACTTCCAACTCTGGATTGTAGTTCATTCCAGATATAGTCAAGTTGACAACCAGGAATAGCCACTACAATCCACCCCTTGTCAACTTGACACAAATAATATCTCATGTCCACATGAAACAATAACAAGGTCATGAATACGCCTAACATGATAAAACTATTCCTCGTACAATAGCAAACACATTTGTAAATTTACAATGGAGCAATGTCCCTGTCCCTTGGGAACATTCTTTTAGTATCTCAACTTAAATACCAATTGATGTTAAAGAAATTGGAAGAGAGACAAATGTACAAAATAAAACAGAAGCATTCATATTACTTTATAATCCTCGTTTCTGCAACTGGTTACATGGCCTTAGCTGGTATTTATAACTGCCATCCTCTACTACCCATTCTGTATTTCCTCTACTCTCTGCAAGCACCTCAGCAGGTCTTGGCTCTTTTCCTAGAGGAGTGACCCATACCTTCATTCCTGATGGGTCTGTGCCCTTTGTCATCCTGCTTGGATTAAGACGTTGTAGTTTCTCATTGACTTTAATCACAGGACATGGTAGTACTAAGAGACGCCCTAAGGGATCTCCTGCACTCCAGACATAATCCTGCTTACCTCCACTGTGGAGAGGCAATCCAATTTTCTCACGGTAATCAGGAGCTATCACCACTCTTAACATTGTTATTCCTTTCTTGGCCTGTTGGTTTACAGGCATTAGAAGCCCAAAATGACCAGGGGGAAGTCTGAGCTTCCAGTTCAATGGAATGTTTGTTGTGGCTCCTGCTAGGAGCACTCCCTGCTCTGGAACCAAAACTTCTAGGCCAGCAGAACTTAGAGTTGTGAGAACAGGGAACAAAAATTTCCCTAGTGGGTCACTAGGAATGATAGTGAGTGGAACTATTCTTTTCCACCCCTTGGTTCCTGGACTATGGACTTGAATCCTGGCTATGGGAGAAGGTGTACCATATATCAGACACTGATTCAGAGCATATACTGCCTTCTGAAGAACTCTGCCCCAGCCCTCCATGTTGCTGGCACCTAATTGGTGCTGTAACTGTGTCTTCAAAAGGCCATCCCATCTTTCTATCAGACTAGCTGCTTCAGGATGATGGGGAACATGGTAAAACCAGTAGATTCTATGACCCTGGGCCCACTGTCGCACATCTCTGGCTGTGAAGTGAGTTCTTTAGTCAGAAGGAATATTGTGTGGAATACCATGATGGTGGATAAGGTATTCTGTAAGTCCTCGGCCGAATGGTGATTTTGGCAGAAGCATTACGTACAGGAAAGGCAAATCCATAACCAGAATAAGTATGTACTCCAGTAAGAACAAAAGGTTGTCCTTTCTACAGGGGAAGTGGTCCAATGTAGTCAACCGCCACCAGATTGCTGGCTGGTCACCTTGGGGAATGGTGTCATATCTGGGGCTCAGTGTTGGTCTCTGCTGTTGGCAGATCTGGCATTCAGCAGCAGCTGTAACCAGGCCAGCCTTGGTGAGTTGAAGTCCATGTTGTTGAGCCCAAGCATAACCCCCATCTCAGCCACATACCACTTGGTTCATGTGCCTGTTGGGCAATGGCAGGGATGGCTGGAGACAGAGGCTGACTGTCCACAGAACGGGTCATCTTATCCATGTGATTACTGAACTCCTCCTCAGCCGAAGTCACCTTTTGGTGAGCATTTACATAGGACACAAATACCTTCACATCCTTTGCCCATTTGGAAAGATCTATTCACATGCTTCTACCCCAGATATCTTTCTTACCAATTTTCCAATAATGAGCTTTCCAAGTCCCTGACCATCCAGCCAATCCATTTGGCTACAGCCCATGAGTCAGTGAACAATCGTACATCTGGCCATTTCTTCTTTCACACAAACTGTAATACCATGTGTACTGCCTGAAGTTCTGCCCACTGTGAAGATTTTCCTTCACTCGGCTCTTTCAGGGTTGTCCCAGAAAGGGGCCGTAATGCTGCAGCTGTCCATTTCTGGGTGGTGCCTGCATGACATGCAGAACCATCAATAAACCAGGTCCTAGTCTTCTATTCTTCAGTCAGCGGATCAGAGGGGACACCTCATGAGGCTATAGGTACATGCTTGGCAGCAGATGGCATTGTAAAAGTAGTAGAAACCATAGGTATTTGGGCAACTTCTTCATGTAATTTGCTTGTGCCTTCAGGACCTGCTTGGGCCCGATCACGTATACACCACTTCCATTTGATAACAGACTGCTGCTGTGCATGCCCTGCTTTATGACTCGGAGGGTCCGATAACACCCAGCTCATGGTGGCAGTTCAGGTTCCATGGGACCTTGGTGTCCTATTGTCAAACCTTCCACTTCAGTTTCCACTAAGGCCCAATAGCAGGCCAAGAGCTGTTTTTCAAAGGGAGAACAGGTGTCTGCAGATAATGGTAGAGCTTCTCTCCAAAATCCCAAAGGTGTCTTCTTTGATTCACCTACAGGGGCCTGCCACAGGCTCCAAACAGCATCCTGTCTGCCACTGACACCTCAAGTACCATTGAATCTGCTGGATCATATGGTCCAAGTGGTAGACAGCCTGCAGCCTGGATCTGTTAGAGCCTTCTCCCGTTTCAGGCCCCACACAAAGCCAGCAGCTTTCCGAGTCACTTGGTAAATGGGCCTGAGTAACACACCCAAGTGAGGAATGTGCTGTCTCCAGAATCCAAATAGACCCACTAAACATTGTGCTTCTTTCTTGGTGGTGGGAGGGGCCAAGTGCAATAACTTATCCTTTACCTTAGAAGGAATATCTCTGCATGTCCCACACCACTGGACTCCTAAGAGCTTCACTGAGGTAGATGGTCCTTGAATTTTGGTTGGATTTATTTCCCATCCTCTGATATACATAAGTGTTACCAATGAGTCCAAAGTGGTTGCTACCTCCTGTTCACTTGGTGAAATCAGCACAATGTCATCAATATAGTGCACCAGCGTGATATTTTGTAGAAGAGACAGACAATCAAGGTACCTTCTAAGTTACGACACAGAGCAGGAGAGTTAATATACCCTTGAGGTAAAATTGTAAAGGTATATTGCTGGCCTTGCCAACTGAAAACAAATTGCTTCTAGTGTTCTTGAACTCAAAGATCTGCTTGTCTTTGCCTCCTGAGATTAAAGGCTTGTACTACCATGCCTGGACCTAAATTTAGCTGGGTGGAATCTTGCCCCAACATCACTACTCCCTTAATTTAATTTAATATCCTTGAACACAGGATTCAGCTCCATTTCACTTCCTGGTGCCCCCATTAAAATTCAAGCCATATATTTTATATTTTTCCTTTCTCAGCTTGCTATGCTTATTTAAAATGTTCTTCATAAGACTTAACCAGAGAACAACGTCTATGATGGGTGTTTCTGAGACTTCCCTTGTCAGTGCAATTAATCGGAGTCTCTTCACCTTAGCCTCAGGCAGCCTCTTCAGACAAAGGCAAAAAGTAGCCACATTCTTCACCAAAGCACCACAGAGACAGTCTCTAGGCCACATATTGAAATTCTCCTCTGAAACCTCTTGGGCCAGGTCTGTACAGTTGAAATCACCCCCAGCACCAATGTCTTCCATATTCCTACTAGGATAGCCCATTAAGCCTCACTGAAAGCATTCTACTGCTTTCCAAATCCAAAGTCCCCAAATCCACATTCTTTCAAATAAAAGCATGGTCAGGCCTATTACAGCAACACCCCAGTCCCTGGTACCTACTTCTGTCTTAGTGTTTTACTGCTGTGAACAGACACCATGACCAAGGCAAGTCTTATAAGGACAACATTTAATTGGGGCTGGCTTACAGGTTCAAAGGTCCAGTCCAGTATCAAGGTGGGAGCATGACAGAGTCTAGGCAGGCATGGTGCAGGAGGATCTGAGAGTTCTGTTTTCACCTGAAGGCTGCTGTTGGAAGACTGACTTCCAGGGTAAGGGTCTTAAGACCACACCCACAGTGACACACCTACTCAAACAGGGCCACACTTCCTAATAGTGCCACTCCCTGGGCCGAGCATATACAAACCATCACAATGGTCAACAAGCCATTACAATTTAGGATAGTAAGAGTTTTGCTGGGGAAAAAAAATGTAAAAGTTAGTGGGAAACTGAGACCAAGAGCCAGAGGAGTCCAGAGTGGTAGAGAAACAGCTTTGAGGGTGGCAAGGGGCTCCCTGAGCTGACGGAATGTGATAAGAATATGTGTACCGCTATCAAAAAGTCCACATGCTACTGCTCCATCCTGTGACTATGTTATCTTATCTAGCAAAAGGACTTTGCAAGTGGGATAAAAAGTTAAGGCTTTTAGGGTTGCTAGAGTAAATTGAACTATTCAAGGGGGCCCTATCTAATCAGGGAAGACCTTAAGAGAGGACTTTTTTTTCTGCTGTAAGTCAGAGGCAAAGGTGACCATATGTCTGGATCTATGTTGCTGGCTCTGAAGGTGGAGAAAAGAGTTTTGAGACAAAGAATATGGGTGCTTTTGAGGAAAAAAAACAAAGAAATGACCTTTTCTAGACCTAGAAGCTGTGTGTGTGTGTGTGTGTGTATGTATGTATTAATTTTAGTCTATTGTCACTCAAGCAGACTTAAGATTTACAGAGATGCAATATGCCTGTGTTGTTTTGAGCCACAAAGTTCATGGTACATTGTTACAAAAGCAACAGGTAGGGTACATCTGCAAATAGATGAGAATGCTTGCAAGAAAAGAATGAACATCTCAACATGGGTCTTCTTACACCTTTTTTACCCCAACAATCATAGCATGAATTAGCATGTATAAACTAGGTCTTGGAATCCGTGCTAGAACAGAGGTCTGAGTTTCTCTTCACCCCGTCCTCCTACTGTTGGTGCTCCTAGCTAGGGACTGGATGGCTGTCTCTCACAGGCATCAGCTATATGCCCTTACTTTCCCCTATAATACCCAGCAAAGTGTATCTGTCCAGTGTCCCCATAGCCTCAGGCTCCTAGGAGATGATGACCTTCCTAAATTGGCATTAACAACCACACCTGAGCCACACCACAGAATCACCCGACCTGAACAGAATAAAACCCATCGAATAGATGTCAGTCATTCATGGGATGTCCACAGGATTGATCACTGAGGACATGGAGTGGTCTTCGATCCATCTATTTACAAAGTCGTCGTCACTCTGCTCACTGATGGTGGGCAGGAGCATGGGGACCATCCTTGTAATGGATTGGGCACAATCCTCAGATTCCTAAGTAAATGTCTTGTCTCTGACCAAAGCAGGATTTACGAAGCATCAGGGACCCTGGAGTACTGATGTGAGGGCAGAGGTGTCCTGCCGTGCAGCATCCTCCCTCAGTGTCCCACAGACGACAGGCTTCATCCTCAACAGCGTCTCACCAAAGTGATCCTTACCAAGGAAGTAATCACCCTGAATATTCTGCCCAAGTGTAGTAAGTGACATAGACCTCTAGTCTATGGGGTGTACAACACACGTGCTTACCTTTCAGCTATGTACTCTCCTAGCAATCCCTCCCCAGGATCGTGATGCTCGTGGCCTTAGGTAAAGGTTTCCCTGCCCAGTGCTGTGTTTTCCTCGGCTCAGCTCCTGCCTCTGCACATAAGCTTCTGGGTGTAGACAGCATACGTGTGAGATAATAGCTTACTTTGGAGTTCCGATTTTCTTACCCAAGCCAAATATTTGGGGGTTTTGTTTTGTGTTTTAGCTCACCATAGTAGGCAAGAATGCTGTTATGCTAAGTCCATGGGGACAAATTCACAGACTGGTTCTACTAGGAACTCCTGCCGGAGCACAGGGCCTCAGTTTCCCTCCATGGAGATTTATTTGGAATAGCATTTTTAAACATCTTAGTCTCACATCCTCTCACACTCTTTCGAAACGATTTAGAACTTCAGAGGCTGTTTGAGAGAGTTCTAGCTATATTTTCACTATCAAAATTAAGACAGAAAAATGATAAACATTTGTTTTAAATCACACACCTAGGCACCTTTTGACAATCTGAGGGACAAGCATGGCATCTGTTTACTTTTTTGGTACCCCTTTAAGAGCTGGTTGGATATGACAGAGCTGGCTTCTCATCTATGTCTGCATTTAATCCCTTGTGATACATCTAACCTTGGAAAATCTTCATTGTAGGACTGTAGGGAAATCAGACCGCAAAGGGCAAATCATTCCTTTGTGCTTCTAGGTGGAAACGTTTTCAACTTGCGATTTCCCTGAAAGTCCCCAGGCTACTGACTAAGAAGACTGTTAACTTTCAGACAAAAGATGACAATCTATGGCCTTTCTGAGACATGATAGTAGTTTTCAAACTACAATTTAGAAAACACACTGTTAGGAATTGTATCAAGGAATGTTGGATGCAACCTGTGTGGGAGAAAATCTGAGTCATATGAATAAATTAGTGGGGAACTCTTAGAGTAAATTAAATATACAGATTTTGCTTTAGGACCTTTTAGATCCTTCACTGTAATGAACACTGTAAATTTCTGGGTTTTTTTATTTGTTTGTTTTGTTTGTTTGTTTGTTTGTTTTTCGAGACAGGGTTTCTCTGTGTAGCCCTGGATGTCCTGGAACTCACGCTGTAGACCAGGCTGGCCTCGAACTCAGAAATCCGACTGCCTCCGCCTCCCAAGTGCTGGGATTAAAGGCGTGTGCCACCACCGCCCGGCTGTAAATTTCTTAAGCTATATTATTACACAATTGTATTTGGCTATAGTTTTTTACCATTAACTGTATCTATTTATTTGTGTGTTATTTATTTTCAAGGTGTTTGTTTATTTGTTTGTTTTTTTGAGACAGGGTCTCACTTGGTAGCCTTGGCTATTCTGGAACTTCCTAAGTAGATAAGGCTATCCCCACCCCCACCCCCAACTCATAGAAATCCACCTACTTTAGCCATCCAAGTGCTGGGATCAAAGGCGAGTGCCAGTACACCTGGCTCCCAATTTATTTTTTGACTTAGCCTTGATGTGTGTTTACCCATGAACTCTAACTGGATCTTTGCAGTTGGGAGGTCACAGGTGTACAGTGTCCACAGAGATCAGTGTCCACATAATTTAATAGTGGGGATTGGCTGTTCGGACAGCTGTAGGCCACCAGCATGCCTTATAAAAATACAATTTGTATGGGTAAATGACTAATGTCTCCCATATTAGCTAGGTCTTGTTTTGAATAAGATTCTTTGAATTTTTGTCACTAAGCTGATAGACAGCAGCCACCAAAGGCCTAAACAGAGAAAAGCAGCAGGGAGTCCACCTCAGGACAACCTCACTGTTGGAGGCCAGACCCAGAAAGTTTAAGACTTTTTACTTCTTACAGACTGAAGGGGACATAAAATAACATTTCTAGAGACATCCCTTACACATCCACATGGAGAATAGGAAGCATAGGCCAGCAGAAGAAGAGGAAGAGGAGGAGTGGGGGTAGGGAGAGTGCTAGCCAGCTGTGGCCCACACACAGCACGAGACATGTCTTTTTTCTTTATTCCTTAACTTTTAACTTTTATCTTTTAACTTTTTTATCTTTTAACTTTTCTTTAACTATTATTCACAAAGCTGTGACAACTGTACAATAAAATGCACGGGCTGGCCTAGCTTCCTTCTCAGTGACAAAACCCTGAAAAAGTCAACTTACAGAAAGAAAGATTGACCCCAATTGGCTCCCAGTTACAAAGCGAGTGAGCACTTGACTCCATTGTTTTGGGAACTGTGATGATGTTGTTTGCCATCTCTGGGGTGGGGTGAGGTATATGATAGACTGAAACTTTCCTCTTTATGGACAAAAAGAAAAGAGACGGGGGTGGGGGGGTGGGGAGGAAGGGAGGGAACTTATGAGTTAACTTTCTAACAAAGTCCTTCTTTAGACTCATTGAGCTATGAATTGGATTAATTAATTCATGTGATTCAAACCCTCATGAGCTAATCCCATCCCAAAGGCTCCATTTCTGGTCATTTTATTTCTTTCTATTTGGTGTGTATGCATGTTTTTACCTACAGTGCTGGATTCTCTGGAACTGGAGTTACAGATAATTGTGAACCACTCAGTGAGTGCTGAGAATCAAACCCAGATACTCAGGAAGAGCAGCCAGTGCTCCTAACTGCTCAGCCATCTCTCCAGCCCCATGAGCGGTCTTCGCTATCCACCCTGTTGTTTGATTTTGCCTTCTGACCTCCTACTGGAACTGCCGGTTCAACTGTGCTTATCTGCATTCTAGGGCTTTTCCAAGTGAGTTCAAAAGATGTCTCAACTACATTCTCAAGCAAAGCTACAGCAATGGCCATCATAACAGCTTTCTGTGCTTCTCAGATTGCTGTAAAGCATGTATGACATACACACATAAAAGTGGGTATCTTAGGGTTTTCCTGCTCTGAACAGATACCATGACCAAGGCAACTCTTATAAAGAAAAACATTTCATTGGGGCTGGCTTCCAGTTTTAGAGATTCAGTCCATTATCATCATGGTGGCAAACATGGCAGAGCCACAGTCAAAAATGGTGCTAGTGATGGAACTGAGAGTTCTATGTCTTGACCAAAGGCTGCAGCAGGAGACTGTTTTCTAAAGGCATCCAGGAGGAGACTGGACTCCACACTGGGTAGAGCCAGAATATAGGAGACCTCAAAGCCACAGGGACACACTACCTCCAAGGCCACATCTACTCCAACAAGGCCATATCTGCTAATAGTGCCACTCCCTATGGGCCAAGCATTCAAAGATATGGGTCAGTGGTGGCCAAACCACCATGGTGGAGAAGGACAGTTGTAGCTCATGGTTTCAATGCCACACTTCTGGGTTCTACCAAGTGTGGCCTGTGGTGAAGTGAAATGCCAGGGCATATAGGGTCTGTAGAAGACAAGGCTATTCACATCCAGAGTGAACAGAAAGCAGGGGGATGAGGGGGATGGATCTTCACTGTAGCCTTCACTGGTCCTCTCCTACTTACCTCCAGCCAGGCCCCATCTCCCAAGTTTTAAACCACCTCCCAAACAATGCCACCAGCTGGGAACTGGAGCATTGAATAAGAAGCCTGAATAAAAAGCAATGAATAAAGACCTTATTATGGTTTCCGACCCAAACCATAATAAGGAGGGATTAGAAGAATACAGGAAAGGGGAACATCAGTTCAAAAGTAAAAACCTGCATTGTTGAAATGAAGGCTGAGTCTATTTCCCACTTGCATAAATCAAAGGGATGAATAGTTGAGGATGTATCAGTGGATCGTCCAGTGTAATGTGACTGAGAAGAGTAAGTAAGCAAGCTCTTTTGACTTTGGTCTTACTTACCAAAGCTTAGAGCCTGATTGCTCTAAGTTAAAACAAATTCTATCTAGATCACTGGTTCACAACCTTCCTAAGGCTGTGGCCCTTTAACAGAGTTCCTCATGTTGTGGTGACCCCCAGACATAAAATTAACTCCTTGCTACTTCATAACTGTATTTTTGTTTCCGTTATGAATTACAATGTAAATATCTGTGGTTTTGATGGTCTGAGGGTCACGACCCGAAGATTGAGAACCACTGATCTAGATTAAATAATTCAACCATATAGCTGAATGCTGTCTTCCATTTAAGGACACAGGCTATGAAGAGCACATATAAGAATGCACTTAGGGAAGGGCCAATGCAATGGATGCCTTGAATACCATGTGAGAATCCGGGGGAAAGACAGCCCTCTTGAACCACGTGAAGGGATGTCCTGGGGAAGAGGGATAGAATTTGTAGTGCATAGTGCCTAAAGGAGACACAGAGGATTTTTTCTATTTAACATCAGGAAGGATGTTTACCAGGTTGTCTAAAGCAGGAATAAGTGGTTGTGGCTCCCACAGGATGCTTTAGTCCTAAGCCACAGACACTGAATAGTTAAACACAGAAAGTAAGTGTGAAATTCATAGTCTAAGAAATGACCGAGGACCTAGACATGAAGAGTGAGGAAGAGAGGTATTCCACAGCGGTAAGTCTGCAGTGAGGTTGTCTCCTCCCATCCCTACAGAAGAGAAGTAGTGCATCTTCTGGACTTGGTCTCATGCCTCTTTGGTTAGCAGAAAGGTCAGATGATACACCCAAGGTCATCTCCCAAGATGTCATCAGAAGCTGTTATTAGTACTAGAAGAAGCAAACAACCAGCATCCCCCACAATCTTTACCCTTTTCTGTCCCACTTGCAAGGCAGTTATTGTAATTTGTGTTTGTATAAGAGATGAATTTCACTATGTTGCCCAGGCTAGCTCCAAAATCCTGGGTTCAAGCAATCTTTCTATCTCAAAATTCCAACTAGTTGATACCATAGACTCTACTACTATACCAGCTCAAGTTATTATGTTGATTAGAAATAATGTCGAGAAGCTGGAGAGATGGTTCAGAGGTTAAGAGCACTGATTGCTCTTCCAGACGTCCTGAGTTTAATTTCCAGTGACCACATGGTGGCTCACAACCATCTGTAATGGGACCCGATGCCCTCTTCTGGTGTGTCTGAAGACAGCTACAGTGTACTCATATAGATAAAATTAAACAAACAAACAGACAAACAAACTTTTAAAAAAATTAAGAAAAAAAAGAAAGACTGTCCATCTCATCTTACTTATCTTTAAAAGTGATAAACACGCCCATCTGGATGCTTAGCGTTTTACTTATCGGCACACGTGACATGTCATAACCATGTGATGAAATACCTGCTAGTCTGGGAACAACACTTCCCTAGGAGACGGACAAGCTGATGGACTTACACATTCAACAAACAGGTATCGGGTGCCTATTATGTGTCAAACTCTGCAGGACACCCAGACTCACAAGCCACTGCAAAAATGGAAAGGTTAAATATTTGCCCACGTGGATGCAAAGGGCGAGTGTTGTGTGTGCTTCAGGGATAAAGTGGGTGGGGCTCAATAAGAGAGAATTTCTTCTAGGCCAAGTCCCACCCTAGCCCGGCCTACGGGTAATCTTGACATTCCATCTGTCCAATCCTGGTCACGGTATTCCAAGAGGCTCCACCTCAGATCTAGACTCCTGGGCCCTTTTGCAACTCTGTGCAACAGGTGGCGCCCCCAGAATGAGGACATCTCTGTCCCGGGCCAGCAGCTGACACCTGAGAAAGATTAAGATTCTCCCACTAGGCGACAAGGCTTGTTGTGCCCGAGACAGATACGACTCAGATTCCCAGCCTGTGGCAATTAACCCGGAGAAAAATGTGACACATCTCCCGGAGCGTCTGCGGTTCAGCCGGCTGCCCACTGGCTCTGGCCTTTCCCAGAGCTTGGAAGGATTTCTGAGAAGGGAGGATCCTGCTGTAGAGCCTATGTGTTTTCTTGCTGTGGGGTGCGCGGGCCCCGGGTCAGGACCTTAGGCCACATCATCCCTGCCCAGAACGCAAAAGGCTAGGGTCGCTGCGGAAAACCAGCTGAAGATCTACAGCAAAGCGTTCAGGGTTTCTGAGCTTCAGGCGCAGTGCTGGTGGCCTTGCACTGCACTAGGGAGGTCACTGCTCTGTGTCCCAGGGCGGGGTAGGAGGCTAGGTCCTGCTGATCCCAGGAGACATAGCTGCACGAACACACTAATCCGCTGTTTTTACACATAATCACTTCACACGCAGAGATTACCTACCTCAGATTGCATTCATAGTTGGCTGGGTCTCCTGGCTTTGAAGGCTTTCGTTTGCGTTCTGGGGAGCACTGAGAGACCAGAGGCCGACCCAGACTCACTAGTCCTAATCTCTCCAGCTGCCACTCACCTGCCACCAAGGTGTCTTGGTGAGACTGTTTTCTCATCTGTTCCAATGGTTTAAGCTGACCCCTAAGCATGTCCTTATCCTGTGGGATAAAGAAGAGAATCCTTTAGAAAGTTATGGGTTCTTCTGGACTGAGGGTCTTACATCCTCCTCTGGATGCTCCTCCAAGAAATTGTGGTTTGGTTCTTAAATCGGTTATAATTAGCCAGAAAGAAGCCGAACTAATTGCTTGGGTAGACACTGGTAGCTGGTTGGGGAAATAGAGTGAGCCTGCTTGCTTGCAGGGACTTATTAGCAATTTCCATAAGGATTCCTCTGACTCTAGTGATTCCAGCAGGAGTTTGTAAAAAAAAAAAAAATGTTTTGAGCTAATCACTCAATCAATATAGAAACTGAGGCCCAGAGATGGGGAGGTACACTTGCCTAAGTCCAGGCAGCTCAGAGGCAGCCCTGATAGTTCTTTGAGGCCGTTGCAGATCGACTTCTCTGACCTGGACCTTCATCCTGGCTCCTCCAAGCTCTGTCCCCACTGAAACCAATTATAGGATTCTGGACTTTGCCCCGTAGGTTTGTTTCCTACTTCTAAAACATTTTGAATTCCTTGAGTAAAGCCATTCTCTAGACCACGTTTCTCAGGCTGGGAGAAGCAGAGGCCTCGGGAGTTAAAGAGTCGTCATGGGGTGGCAAGGGGTTTAGGGAGGTGAGATCTTCATGGGCACTGTGTACCTTATCTGTTTACAACTTGCTGTTAATAGATGCCATTAATCATAGCCAACTGCAGCTGGCTCAGCTGGGGAAGAGCAGCAGCCTGCCATCATTGGGAGAGACGGGCAGGAGGGAATATGGAGGGGGTGGAGGAGTTCTGGGTTCCAACAGTTACCATGACACATGAAAATCAGTCCCAGAAAGGACATGGCATGAGGATACATGTACGTATAATTGGTGTCTTGTTCAGTCCTGCCAAGTCTTCTACTAAATGTCCCAACATGAATGAGATACTTACACAATGTCTGGTAGACTTTATGTGCTTGGTGGATACCTTTAGCTTTCTTTGTTAGAAGGTGTTTATTGGCTTATTTTAGGCATACCTTTAAGAATGACAGGGCTTTTAGTCTATATGAGTGAGGCCCTAGGCTTGGTCCCTATCATTGCAAATAAGAAAGTAGACCCTGGGGGCTGGAGAGATGGCCCAACAGTTAAGAGGGCATACTGCTCTTTCAGAGGACTCAAATTCAATCTCTAGCATCCATGACGGCTTGCTCACAGCCGTCTGTAATCCAGCTCCAGGAGATCCAGCATTTTGGTCTCCATGGACATCTGCACTCATGTACATATGTGCCTTTCTGTATCAATAATTAAAAATAAGAATGAAAATCTTTTTTAAAAAGAAATAGAACCTCGAATTTGGAAGGCCCTCCCCTAAATCTCAAGGGGCTGTGGGGAGAGTTCGCTAGTCTCAATCGCTAGTTACACAGAGGAAGCCTCATGTGATTTTTCTCCCATGTCATCACAAGCTGTCACTGGGTACTCAGAGGGGTTTTGCCTGGTAAGGGGACAGTATGATATGAGCACCCAGGTCACTGGGCTCAAGATTTCAGTCCCATGTCCAAGAGCATACACCTCCTTCTATGACCTCTGAGGGTGTCTATACTTCTCCAAGCCTTAGACATTCATAACACCTACCGCTGAGATCCTAGACCCTTCTTGGGTCTATTAGGGTCAAGACCAGGACTATGGTGGACTAGATTTCTAATCTTCCAAAGACTTTTAAATATCTAAGTAGCTGGTTAGTACCGATTATTAACTTGAAGAGGTCACAAACCCTCAATAGGAAAAAACCTTCAACATCTCTCTCTATGAGGGATTTTCTAAACTAATCGGGATGGGAAAACCCAGGATAACTGTGGGTAGCACTATCCTGCGGCCTGGGGTCCAGGAGAAAGCAAGCTGGATGTTAGCTCGTCATCTCTTTCTGCTTCTTAGCTGTAGATGCAATGTGATTACTTAAGTCACTCCTGAGCTGTGACCCCTGCATGATGGACGTGTCCTGTAAGCCAGTGACCCTTCCTTCCTTACGCTGCTTCTGACAGACATTCTGCTACAGTAACCAGGGTGAGGTTGTGGCTGGGATAAATCTGACCATGTTAGAACTGGTTTCTGGGAAGAATGTGGGGGAAAAAAATGGAACTCGGAGCTGGAAAAGCATTAGAATCTCACAAGCTAAGGTTAGTAGGCCATACCGACAGGATTTGGAAGGCCAGGATGGTGGAAGAGATGGAGAGAGGGGGGGGTGCTCATGAGGGCACCCTATTTCAAAGAGAAAGAGGAGTGTTAGGAACTGGACCACAGGCCATTTATGTGGCAAGGAATCTGGCTACATCTGCCTGTGTCCTGAGAACTTTTCTGGGGAAGAATTTTAAAGTAATCAGCTAGTTGGTTTGGCAGAGGAACTCTGGAGAGAAGTTAGCAATAGCATCCGGCAGTGGCATGGTTGTTGTTCACTGCACTTAAGTGGGTCTTCAGCTAGAGAGGAGTAAAGATGGCAGGAATAGCAAGGAAGAAAGATACAAGGAATGTGCCCCTTGAAGATGAGAGGGTGGAATTTAACATTGCAGACAGGCTGATGCTGAGGAATAAGCGATGCTTGTTAAGGAAACTAGCCATTGTATGAAGCCAGGAAGACGAAACGTAAGTTAGAATAGAGACTGGCAGGATGTTGGAGACGACAGGACTATGAGATATCTGCCAAAGAAAGCCATAGGCATGAAGTAACACTGACCTAAGAAATAGGATATCTGTGTGCAGACAAGGGAGTTGAAATTTTCCTAAAGCCCTTTGGAATCTTTTCTCTCTTCTTCTTTGTTTGTTTGTTTGTTTGTTTGTTTGTTTGTTTCAAGACAAATTCTCACTTTGTAGCTCTGGCTGTCCTGGAACTTGCTGTGTAGAACTAGGCTGGTCTTGAACTCAAAGAAATCCAGCTGCTTCTGCTCCTCTGTGCTGAGATTAAAGATGTGCTCCACGTGCCTGACCTTTTGGAATCTAGATGATTATTCCATCAGGAGCCCCAGATAATGGGCAGAATTCCGTGTTTGACTTGCTGATGTTTCTTATTATGGATTCCTTCCTTCAGGAGTGGGAATTTTACTGTGTGCTGGTATAGAAGCTCACGATTAAGACATTGCCTGGGTCTTAAAAAAGATTCTTCACGTTCACATTTGAACAATATTAGAACTGCTAAAGATGGATGGCACTACTCTTTCAGAGTGTGGTGGTTTGAATAGGAATGGCTCCAGAGACTTTATGCTAAATGCTTAATGTTAAATGCTTGGCTCACAGTGAGTGGCACTTTCAGGAGATGTGGCCTTGTTGGAGTAGGTGTGGTCTGGTTGGAGTAGGTTTGGTCTGATTGGGCTGAAGGGGCTGGCTTTGAAATCTCAAGCCAGCCCAGTGGCTCACAATTCATTTCTGTTGCCTACAGATCAAGATGTAGACCTCTCAGCTCCTTCTCCAGCACCATGTCTGCCTGCACACTGCCATGCTTCCCACTATGACAATAATGGACTAAACCTCTGAAACTATAAGCCAGCCCCAAATAAATGCTTTCCATTTAAGAGTTGCAGTGGTCATGGTATCTCTTGTAACAACAATAGAAACCCTAACTAAGACACAGAGGACTCAAGTTTGGATCCTAGCACTCACGTTGGGTGGCCCATGACTATCTGTAACTCTAGCTGTGGGAGATCTACTGCCTTCTTCTGGCCTCTGAAGGTACCTGCTCACAGATGCATACCCTCACATACACATATACAAGTGCATTAAAAAAATCTTACAAAAAGACTGTGGGTGTTTATGAAGTTAGGTTGAATACATTATAAGATATCCATGAGCCTGTGGGGACAAGGAGTAGAAGGTTATCACTTAAAAGTGATGTTTTAATCATCAAGTTGATGATCAAGTTGACAAGGAGTGGACTTATGGTTAATATTGATTATTAACTTGGCAGGGTCTACAGTGAGAGTTAGTTAAGGTTTGAAGACTCACCCTTGAGGTGAGTGGCACCATTTCATGGACTTGGGTCCTCGAATTTAAAACAGGAGAAAGCAAACAAAGCTTCAGTACTCATTGTTCTGCTTTTTGTGTACAGATGTGTATGACCTCAACCGCCACGATTTCCCTGTCATGATGGACAATGCCTTGTACTATGAGTCTAAATAAACCTTTCCTTCCTTAAGTTGCTTTTGTCAAGTATTTCTTCACACCAAAAAGAAAGGAAACTAAGACACCGGCCTAGTGTTAAGGAGATGATAGGAAAAGGCCCAAGATCTCAGGGTATTCTACTATCCACACTCAGGGTGTATGTACTTCAGCCTAACAGCGAGCTATCGGGATCTGTCACTTGTTAGAAGTCATGGGGAATTGTGTTGTTTTTGTTAAATAGCTATCCTTGTTTTTGTAGTGTTGGGGATTGAACCTAGACCCCTTTGTACACTAGACAATCATTCTGTCACAGAACATTCATTTACTCTTGACTCTAGAGCAAAAGCAAGTGAGTATAAGTCAGGAGAAAGGACTAATAACTTGGATGTGTTTAGTAGTCACTGTGTATCTAGAACTAAGCAGCTACTAGACACTCCTTTATGAATTATACAAATACCCATTTAGAATCTTCCAAACCCTATGAAGCAAATATTATTAGGCCCCGCTTTATATGTATTTATTACCTACTTTTCCCATTGCTGTGATAAAATAACAAAAACAACTTAAGGTAGGGAGGGCTTATTTTGGTTCAAATTTCAAGGTCATGCTGGGAAAGTCTGACAGCAAGTGTGTGACAGAGATGGTTACATTGACTCTAAAGTCATTAAGAAGAAAGCAGTGAAGCCTCAGCTAGCATTTCCCTTTTTATACAGTCTAGGACTCAAGCCTAGGGAATGGCACCACTCACTTTTGGAAGAGGTCTTTCCACCTGAGTTAGCCTACTCAAGATCACTTCTCACAGGCCTGCCACGCAGCTTGCCTCTTAGAAGCTTGTCTTCTACATCTCGTCCAGTTCATAAGCAGTATTAACTATCACAGCTATAAAAAATGATGTGCGGAGAATTTAAATTACATGGCAAAAGTCATAAAGCAAGTATGTGACAGAGCTGGGTTCCCAGTCCAGACTCCACAGTCCACTCTCAGAGCCAACTAGAAAGAATGCATCTGGAACTTTCTACTGTAGGTGTGTGCAGCAGCCCTCTTACAGAGGCCCTTGCAATTGATCACAGATACACTCTATCTCCGTGGAGGATTCCACCTTCTCAGACTCTATGTGTTTCCCTGTTTCGTCTAATAGTCTGGCCCATGCTTCCTGACTGAATTTGGTTGTTGCACCAGGAGAGACTTGTACCAACTCTGTAGGATTAGGAGTGCTGATTAGATATTAGCTATTAGGAAAATAAAAAAAGCAATATTTGACAGGGCCTCTCTCCTTCACAGGTCACAGAATGTGGAGTCCTCTTGCTGGCCTCCCTGTACCTCAGTACTTCTTGTCTCCTGACACTTAATGCTCATAGTCTTTGTCAGGCCTTTTAAAGTGACCCTTTTACCATCCAGTGTCAACTCACACAGAGTCAGGAGTTAAGAGCCCAGTTCTCACTGCTCTTCAGAACACCCAGTTGACAGCTTTCCTTTATAAAGGGGATTTGGCACAGGCAGTAAGGTGTTTACTGAACTCGTATGAGTATGTGAGTTTGATCCCCAGTACCCATGTAAAAGAGCCAGGCACATTGGCTCACACCTGTAATCCCCGAGCTGGAGAAGGGGGTGGGGGTGCCAGGAGGATCTCTGGGCTTGCTGGTCAGCCAATCTAGCTAAATCTAGCTCCAGGTTCAGTGAGAGATCCTCTTTCCAAAATTAATATGGATATCAATTGAAGAAAACTCCTAACACCAACCTCTGGCACCTGCATGGGCACACAATGTAAATCTCCCCCGAAGGTTTCTCATGTTTCTTGCCCATGTGTTTCAGAGTTGACAGTTTATGAGGTCAGGACATTTGGTAAGTTGGAGTTTCTGAGGCAGATTTTCAGGGATTTGTTGGGGGCACATACAAGGATTTAAAATACACAGTTTACGTAGCCCAGAGTTCTGCAAACATCTCCCATGAAGTGTCAGAGAGTGAATATTGCATGCAGACCACACTGGGGCTTGTAATTGTGATGGACTGTTCTGTACAGTTGGAAAATGAAGTATAATAGCTATACTTCTAGTTTTGAGTGAGTTTAGTAAGTATTTAGCAAACCTAAAAAAAAATAATGGATGGATGAGATAGATAAATAGATGATAGATACATGACAGATAGATAGATAGATAGATAGATAGATAGATAGATAGATAGACAGACAGACAGACAGACAGATAGATAGATAGATAGATAGATAGATGGATAGATAGCAAAACTTGTACAAATCAAATACTCAAAATATCCATCTGAAGTCAACAAGGGAAATCTCTCTAAAACAATCAGCTGGGATTCATAGGCAGTCCAGAGTGTTTCCTAGGATGATGCTTCCAAAGAAAAGAACAAATAGCAACAGATAGAGATAACATCATCCAATTGTCCTTCCTTAAACATCCAGCAGAAATCGACTGGGGAAGTTGAGGCAGTCCTGATTGATCTCTCTCTTCATGGCTGAACTTCAAGGGACTCAATCAGCGTTTCTCCTCTTCTGCAGGCACATTTATATCATAGGATAAACAATAGTAACTTCCGTTGGGAATAGTTTACATTGTAGCTGCTTTCAAAGGACACCATGCTTTCACTCTCTAATTTACTGTTCTCTTCCCTCCTGTCACAGTTTGAAGGGCATCCCTAGACTTGGGTTTGAAGTGGAGGAGGGGTCATTCCTGCATCCAGAATCAGCTTCTCAGTGAGATCAAACAACAGCTTATGAATATAATACACATTACACTGAAATACATCTGTAGGCGATATGAAAATGGCATAATTGGTCTGTGAGCTGTAGTTTGTTGCTCCCTGATAGAAGGCAATTCAGGGTGGGAACTGTGTGGGCACTTTAGCAGGCTGCAGTGGTGTGCCAACAGTTTCTGTGTATGATGCTAACTGGATAAGGTGCACCCTGGACGTGTACCAACAGGGAATACTGCCTCTCCTACACACCAGAGACCATGAGTAGTCAGAAACCAATGGCTAGGATGCTAGGATGCTGTGTCAAGAGTAAGGATCCCTGTAGGTGTTTAGGCTGCTATGTTCACCCCGTCCTGTTTAGACAGCTGCCTCCCGAGGGAAGGAGTCCCATACAAACACCTTATGTTCTGTGTTGGAGCTCACAACCTCATTACACTTTTTCTGATGTACTCAGGAAAAAAGCACAAAGTAAGACCTCACTAGCTAGTGTGTAGCTTCTGAGGAGCTCATTGTCTGGGGCCTGCTGCTCAACAGCATTTAAGACGTCCTTACTGGAGAGGGGCCTTGAGGAATCATCTCCAATGGGCTGGGCTTGCTTTGATTCCTTTGGGACACTCTGAAGCATCTACATCTTGGTCTCTTCCAACCTTAGCCCTTAACTTAACCCTTTTTATCCCTCCAGCTCCACCAAGAAGCTTCCCAGATTGCTCCTTTTCTCAAGTCTTGACTGAAGTCACTGTGTCTGTTCCCATCAGCTCTTCTGAGTCCTCCATCACTGTCATTGTCACAGCCCTGGACGTGGAATCACTGTCTCCTCTTAATGATTCTCTCTCTCTCTCTCTCTCTCTCTCTCTCTCTCTCTCTCTCTCTCTCTCTCTCTCTCTCTCTCTCCATTTTGCTTGCATGTCTGCTTGAGGGTATCAGATCCCCTGGAACTGGAGTTACAGACAGTTGTGAGCTGCCATGTGGGTGCTGGGAATTGAACCAGGAACCTCTGGAAGAGCAGCCAGTGTTCTTTACCTCTGAGTCATCTCTCTAGCCTTTGCTGTCTCCTCTGAATACTCTCCAGGAGAGAAAATTGGACCCCAAACCATGTGAAGACAAGGACACCAACCCTTAGCATAATTCATGAATTATGACAGTTGCTCAGTAGATGTTTATTAAAATGATGTCAGTGAGTGAGTAACCGTTCCCGTAACTATCATAGCAATGTCTCCATTATGTTCCCTACAGTGTTTCCTAGAAGTATGAATGAGCAGAGACCCTTCCTTGTCAAAGATCTAAACTCTCCCTTTTACCATTGGAATAAATAATTCTGGTTTTCCCTGAAAGGAGTGTGGATTCACTGTATCCTTTGGATGGCTCCAACGGCAGTTCGGGTTAAGAGGTTCATGCTTCAGCAACTTAAAGGAAGCCTTCAGCATCACCTCCCACCACTGGGGAGGCTATGGGCCAAGGTTGTACTCTAGAAGCTCAGGTGACATCCCTGGGACATAGCAATGCCTCCTACAAGGCAGGAAGAAACTTTCTAGATAAGGTCATATAAACCTATCAAATCCTCCTATCAAATTGGAGGGCCAGAGATGTCTATTGCAGAGCCTGGGACTTAGGTGGAAGGTGACATTGAGGATTTGGTGCCCCATCATGTCTCTGCTTAATAACCACCTATGATGGGGAGGGGGAAGGGAGGAGAGTCATGTCTCTAGTCTGCTCTGACCACCTCTCACCAAGCCTATCTCTCATCTCTTTGCAAACCAGCCCTGATCTCTTTTTACCTCCTTCTTTTTAGGCCCACCATAAATGACCATAAGTGCATCCCTTAGGCAGTATCAGGCTTGTTGCTAGGCATTACAGCCTTTAGTGAGATGACCTTTGGTGTATTCTTGGGGGCAACCACGATGAACCATCCTGGCAGCTCAGCCAGACTATGGTTAGGAGCAAAGCAAGCCTTGGCTACAAGTAAAGCATGCTTATTGGTATTAAAATTGACTGCAAACAAATACAACATTCTCTTTCTGTCCCCAAACCTCTGCCTCCTTGATCGGCCATTGGGACAGTGGCTTGATTTTTATTTTTCCAGGATTCCTTTATCTCCAGAGTCTCCACAACTCCATACCATAAAAGATCACCCCCTCCCCCACAACCCGCTCAACCCCTGATGATTCCAGCTTCTTCTTTCTCCTCTCCTTACAGGTCATCCGTAGCAG
Source organism: Grammomys surdaster (assembly GCF_004785775.1). Lineage (NCBI taxonomy): Eukaryota > Metazoa > Chordata > Mammalia > Rodentia > Muridae > Grammomys > Grammomys surdaster. The sequence continues at coordinate 3,661,626 of NW_021604679.1, forward strand.
AAGAGCTGAGCAATCAATTCAGCACCCAGACAGCTCATTCATGGCCACAGTAAGAGGTGCTAAATCTGTAGTCAGTCAATGGCAGCTGCTACAGGCCAGATTGGTAGAGTAGGTCTGTCTCAAGTTCTGAGGTCAGCTTTGCTGGGCAGTGAGCTTAACCCCTGGCATCTGTAGTCTGGGGTGTCCATGCTTACTATCCTGCCCACCCCTTGCTGTGCCTCAGTGCTATCTTCTGGTAAACATGTGATATGTTTAATCTACTCTGATCTCTGCCCTTAAGGATCACATCTCCTGGCACAATCCTCGAGGCTGAGTAATTCTTGGGCAGCACCCAGGTTGAGGCACCGCAGGGGACAGCAGAGAGAAAAGACCTCATCCTTTCCTTGGGACTCTCATGGGGATTGTGATGAGTGTACATGGGTGGCTCGACATGCAGCCTGTGTTTGGCCAGTGCTCATAGGATGCTAGGGTGGCTGGGACGGACTGAAGAGGGAGACAAGCCACTGGGAGCTGAACCAAATGGTTTCTAACAGATTGGCCTTCAAGCTTTGAAAAGTAATTATGCTTGACAGAAAGAAAGATACAAATTCGGGGCTCACACATGGCTCAGTGTTTGGAAGGACTAGAATACAGTACTTATAGGTTAGGCTGGAGTAAAACTGAACAGTACCAGGGTTTTCTTTCTTTAGCTCAAATACTGAAGAAAAGCAATGAGGAGGAGGCTCTGAGAAAGGACTTACAATTATCTATAATTATCTTTTAAAACACCACCATCACCATCATTATTATAATACTCTTAAGACTAAATCTTCATGAAGTCAAAGGGTGTGTGTGTGTGTGTGTGTGTGTGTATGTGTGTGTGTGTGCGCGCGTGTGTGTGCCAATAGCAGCAGTGTAAGCTGTAGCTGAGGCATGAGTGGCCACAGCTGTGACACCCTGAGCAACTCCGAGTCCCTGCCCAGGACAGGGATATAAAGTGATGGCCATGGCTAAGGATCACAAGGTGCTTTGGTTTGGGTTGGGATTTTTGTTTATTTTTCGAGACAGGGTTTCTCTGTGTAGTCCTGGCTGTCCTGGAACTCGTTCTGTAGATCAAGGCTACCTTTGAACTCTTCCTTTGAAGATCTGTCTGCCTCTGCCTCTGGAGTGCCCTCTGCCCCCCACCCCTCTCCCACCAGCTCTCCATCCCTCAACAGGATAACTAGTTTTGAAGGAAGGAATCATTGCATGTCTTTCAGATGGGAGAACAGCTCACTTCCTGCCCCTTTCTGTGGCTCCCTTGCTTCTCCTTCGTGCAGACGCCAGCCACAGCCTCCTCACGGTTCTCTTAGAAGCACACTCTGCAGCATGTCCCTCCCTTACCAGCTTCCTTCACCCTTGCTCTCACCCGCACCCCTCCGACCCTAGTACCCCTACCCTCATGTAGCCATTTCTTCCCTATCCAAGAACTACCAGGCTACCAACAGCAAGCTGGCATGGAACTTGGATCCTTAGAGCCTCTTGAGAACACATGCCTTTAATTGCACAGCCTCCAGAGTTCCTGATGCAGTCTGTCCCCGCTGAGGCAGTGAGTCCACTGGCTTATCTCAGTGGGGAGCGTCTTCACCAACGTTAGCCATGGGTTAGCATGTGAAAAAGCCAAGGCTCCATTGCCTCACCTTTGGGCCTCAACCTTGCGACTTACTACCCCATCATGCCTCCCTGTCAATGGCACATGATTTTTTTAAGGCCACTGGCTAAACATGTCTTCCTCCTTGTCCAGGTTAGTTTTATGTCAACTTAGCAAAAACCAAGGACATTTGGGAAGGACATTTTCAATTGAGAAAAGCCTACCTCAGATTGGCTTGTAGGCAAGCTTGCAAGGGCATTGTCTTGATTAGTGATTGACATGGAAAGGCCCAGCCCACTGTGGGCGGTGCTACCCTAGGCAGATTGTCCTGGGTTGTATAAGAAAGCAGCCTGAGCAAGTCGTGTGGAGCAGGAGAGTAAGCAGCATCCCTTCCTGGTTTCTGTTTTAGTTCCTTCCTCCAGATTCCTGTCTTGTTTGTTGCCTTACTTTCCTTCATGGTGGACGGTGATAAAGAAAGAGTAAGCCAAATAAACCCTATTCCTTCCAAGTCGAGTTTGGTCATGGTGTTTGTTACAGCAATAGAAACCTGAGACTCTCTCGTCTCCCCTCTGTCTCTACTTTTCTCTCATTTTCTGACCATAGCTGATGTGCACTTGCTATGGAGTCAGACCAATTGGACTGAAGGGGAGGGTGGAGAAGAGGCCATTGTTATGAAGGCCATTGGTACATCTTGCCAAGGAGCTGCCCAGGTACATCTTTCTTCCTATGCCTTGAGTTAGACTCAGTGCAGAATACTCATTGTCGAATATGATAAGCATGTGATTCTTGCCCTGGAGAACTCTTCATTAGTGGGTTACACAACCCCTACCAACAATTACTCAGTAATAGAATGATATGCTTAGCACGGCAGTAGATCCCATGGCCCCCATACACATGCACTGGGCCTGCGCACCACTTCTGCCCATGCTGGTCCTCTCTCTTCTACAACCTACCCTTCCTCCACCTACCTCTACTTCCATCTAATTTCAGTCCAGAAGCTAGAGAGGTCCTTTAGTAATATGGTATGTCTCATCATCCTTCTGTCTAAAACCCTGCAGTGGCTTTCCATTCAGAGTCAAAGCCAAAGTCATTTTTCTATCAGACGCTATGGTCTAACATGGCTGCCATCTGCTTGCTTCTCCCATGAAACCCGCTCACTCCCTCTCTGTTTAGTTAAGTCTTCCTCATTCATTCATAGATGGCCGGTAGTAAAGTGGAATTCAAACCTGAGGTCTGTCCAGTCCAAATGCTCACACCCTTTCTACTAATGTTGCCTCTTTCACAAGTGGGGCATTATCAATGTGTTTAAGTCATATGACTGGGAAATGTCAGATACAAGTCTTGAACCCAGGTTCACATAATTGTAAATCCCTCATCTTTTCTGGAAGATCCTGAATATCCACAGTGTAGGTTAGGAAGTGATATCACGGCTAGTTCAAGACACTTCGGTTACAACAAGCTTTCTGCTGTCGTAATCTCTACTTCGCTTGCAGTCTTGTTTCAGCCAAAAGTTGGTTTCAACTGATCTCAGGAAGTCAGCCAGGGATTGGGAATTCCTTTCTTTAAATTCTCATGCCACCCAGGATATAAAGACCGGTTTCTTTGAGATGTAGCTCAGGCTATCCTGGAACTTACTACGTAGCCCAGTTTGGCCTCACATTCATGATCTCTGTGAATATTGGTTGACAGGTAGGCCCGATTAAAAAAATAAACATTGGAAATTGTATGGGGTTTTGTTTATTTCTCTATGCTGAGGGTCACGCTATCCCTGCTTCCTACAGTGAAGGTGCCCAGGGCCAGGAGAGAAGCGGATGAAAACCTTCATACTGCTATCTGTAGATGCACCATGAGGAGACAGAGAAAAGCCAGCAGATGAGATAACTCTTGGGGGAAACCACGAGGCTCAGAGAGCCATCCCTCATTTCTGTGGAATGTAAGCAAATAGGGCTGAGAGTCCTGGAGAACTTCCTCTAGCATGGGAGAGGGGAAGCACACTTATTAGCTCCAGGAGAGACACAAACCATGAGCATCAGTTCTCCAGACGCTCAGTTCTGTGAAGCCACCATGCTGGCACACTGCCAAGTGAGTCCTGATCAGGGGCACAAGTCAGTCACCAGGCACCAAAGTCCTTTTCCGTCACGGGCATTAATGAGATTCAGCTGGCTCCTGTCAGTCCCCTAGGAACAGGCATCTAGCAAAACAGGTTGTCAGGTGGTCCCCCAGGGCCCACTCTCAGTTAGCTGAGGAACTCCCTGGGTACTTTCCAGAATTAAAGGCTGGGAGGTGGGAGGCAGGAGAGTTTCAGGAAGGAGGAGAAAGGAACCTAAGAAAGAGGAGCACACTGTGTGTCTAAAATCAACCAATGCAGGCTGGGCAGCTGGTTAGTGTAGCAGTAACGGGTATCACGGAGCTAAACAAGGACTTCCTGCCGTTGACAACCTGCACTAACAGTTGTCCTCTGCTGATGAAAGACGCTCAACCCCCCCCCCCCGCCCTATTTTGTTTTCTACATGGTCGAGGTCCTGCCCAGAGAGTAGAGGCTGTGTGCTTGGCTCCACCCCCAGCGGTCCTGCATCACCAGTTGATGCTCATACTACCCTCACTTCCCCTCATCCTCAATTCCCTACCTACAATACGGGGACAGGGACCCCACCTCCTGAGGAATGTGCCACACTTATATGAGACTGCCACTCAGGGCACTTAAAAACCACACATACTTATTTACTTATTACTTTCGGAGGTGTGCTTCAGCACTTGTGTGAGGTCAGAGGGCAACGTGCAGGAGCTGCTTCTCTTCTTGCATCATGTAGATTCTGGGGATTTGAACTCAGATCATTAGGCTTGGCAGCAATCACCTTTCCCTCCTGAGTCATTTTGCCAGCCCTCTGTCAGGTACTTAGCTACTGACCTATACTAGCCTTCAGATCTACCAACCTTATCATCATTCACTGGACTCTGAAAACAGGTCAAACCTTCTCTAGCATGTTGGGTTTGACTCCTGTAAAAGAGACCCAACATCCATTTCTAGTCTTGATTGAGAAATTAAATAGGTAGTAAATTAAATAGGTAGTGAGGGCACATGCTAAGAATGAAAGAAAACACAGGAATTTTAATAGTAAGACCTCCCAGGGCTGGATCTTACATCTTGCAGAGTCAACTGCCTTGCATATCCCCAAATGCACCCCACGTGCTCTTTCTTACTTTATGGTGACTCATGTAGCATTTTGGGTTTTTTTTTTTAAATATTTGGTGGTCTTTAATTAATCTGTCTCTCAAATTATGGTAGGGTGATTGTCCCTGTGCTGTTTTCACCAAACCATCACCAGTAGGAAGTTTGCTCTTCGCTGTGCCTCTCTTATTCTTCCACTGCCAATCAGCTCTCATCTCTACTCAGGAACTAGACGGATGGTTTTGGGAAGCCCCTCAGTAGCCCTGTGATTACTGGATAGTACCATCACATGGGCTGAGTCAGGAAAGGGCTGCTCCATTGATCCTGTATCCTCCTTCAGCCCTACACTTTGAGGATTTGACCAAGCACATTTCTAAACTGAACTTCCAATCACAGCGTAACTCCATTGGGTCCTATTGTTTCCTAGTAATTATAATTTCCATTATATGTCAGACAGACAGACAGACAAACACACAGACACAGACAGACACAGACACAGACACACACATACACATACACATACACATACACATACACACACACAGAGCAATCTTGTTCACAGGAACCTTCTCCCCTTGAACATCACAGTTACAGACAGGTCTCTAAGTGTCTCCAGACATAAAAGTCACAGAGTCACCATGCAGAAACTATTCTTTCATGCCAAGTTAGAGCCAGGATGCTTCATAGAGACTGTGCTCGTTAGTGCCTTTGTTTTTGTTTTTGTTTCTGTTTTTGTTTTAACTCAACACAAGCCAAAATCATCTAGTAAGAAGGAAGTCAACTGAGGAATTGCCTCTATCAGATTGGCCTGTGGGTGTGTCTGTGGGACATTTTCTTCATTAATGATTGGTTTTAGAGGGCCAGCCCACTGTGGGTGGTGCCACTCCTAGGCAGGTGGGGCTGGGTTGTATAAGAAATCAGGCTGAGCAGGGCATGAATTACAAGCCAGGAAGCAGCACTCCTCCCCGATCTCTGCTTCAGTTCCTGCCTCCTGGTTCCTGTCTTGAGCTCTTGCCCTAGCTTCCCTTCATAACGGACTATGTCTTTTAAACCAAATAAAGCCTTTGTTCCTCCAGGTTGTGTTTTGGTCAAGGTTGATCAAAGCAGCAGAAACTTAACTAGAACAGAAACTCTCCAAGTTCCTGTTTTCTCCAAGAACTGTTTTTAGCTCAATGAACAAGACCAGATCTCTCTTGAATGACCTTTTACTTTGAGGTGAGAAGAGAACCAATCAGCATGGGCCCTCATTTAACTTTTTTACATGGATAAGATCATCTGACTGTTAAGAGCTCTGTTACTTTGCATTGACTATCAAAGTCCACACTGAAGCTCTGAAAGTGAGTGGGCCAAGCAGAGACAACACTGTGCAAGTATCTCTCCTCTAACCCATGGAGGAAAGAGAATAACCAAAGGAGATAATAACAAAGATCGTAACACCAAATGCCCTGCATAGTTATACACCATGCATGTTTAATGCATTCTGTTTCTATCTTGGCTTCAGAGAGTAGCTGTCAGAGTCAACCACAGCAGTAACAGATGCTTTCCTCTTGTGACCTGACAGTGGGATTGTGTCTCCTCCGACAGCAAGTGTCTGTCTCTGACATCACATATGGGAATTAAAGGGTTATCTTTTTGATCAAGGAAGGGTCCTCCTCTCTTCCAGCTCTTAGGGGTGAGTGCTGTCCTTGAATTTCTTAGTCAGAGGATTTAACTCCCAATGGCATAGCTTCCCCCAAAACATAAGAGACCCAGTCTTTCCTAGCCAGCTCCCTGCTGAGTTCCCAGCCTAACTGCATCTCTGGTACCCAACACTAGCCAGAGCTCCAGGGCCAAGCCACTGGACAGGAATAGGGTTTCAACCTGATCTTTAATACCAGCTGCATGTGGCTACTCTGCTGGGAATCTGGGAAGCTGGTGCCAGAGGAAAAACAGCTGATCCTAAGGGAGAAGCCATGGTGGAGGCAGGGGGATTGAGTCATGGCATCTCTCTCCTATAATCCTGGGTGCCACCTGGTCAGCAGGAGTGAAAGTTCCCAATGGCAACACATGCCCTCTCTAGGTCTCAATATTCACATCAGGTCTATCAGTCCACAAGCTTCAAACCTTCCCTGAATGTGTATCCAGGATTAAGTACAGGGGTTGGAAGTCCTTGTCCTTACCCTTGGTGCTCCCTGTCTGCTATAGAAGATGTTGCCTCTACCTTCAGAAATGTCAAGAGACAGGGCAGCATATCTAGGGGCTCTTTCTAAGACAGTATATTTTATTTCTCTGCTTATACACCTCTGTGGCTCCTCAGCCATTCTCAAATGAATGCCTAATGCCATAACAAAGTACAGAGGACACCTCACAGCCTTCCTTATGAAGCTCACAAGATAGATGCAATGTTGAGCTCTTTCCTACTCTGAAGGAAGAGCGCTTGCGGCTCCTATATGGAATCTGTTAAGCAAGTGGTTGACCAGGACTCTCTTCTTTATAAACAGAGCTCCTCTGTCCAGGATAGGACAGGGGAAGGGTATATAGCTTCTCTTCATTACTGGGGCTCTAGCCTAGGAAAAGGCTCTGTTAGTGAAGATGCCCTAGGGGCACAGTCTTGTCCAAGGAAGAAGAGGTACTTTTTGTCCCTAGTGATATTCCCAGGACTGGTGGAGACAGAGCATGCCTCTAGGGGAGTTATGAGACATGAAAATCAACTGAATGGATACAGTCATGTGGAAATGTCACTTAATATGGGGATCACAGGGCAAGGACAGTTAGCCTTTCAGACAGGAGGGAGAATGAAGTCAGGAGACAGGTCAGCTTATTGAGTTGGAGAGGAGGGGTCAGTGGGCAGAAAGGCTTTCAATGCTATCAAAAGCTTATATTTGTTGTACACTGGATCCTCTTGGTGGGGGCAGGAAGAGAGATCCCTCTGCAAACTTAGCTCTGGTGGAGTTTGTTTCTAATAGCCTGTCAGGCTGGTCTGCTGGGCCAGTTCCAGGGATCAAGGTTCTTAACTCCCGCACTCTTTGTCGTGGCTGTTTATTTTATGTATTTATTTTTGAGACAATATCTCATTAGTTCCAGCTCTCCTGGTACTCTCACTCTGTAGACCAGGCTGGCTTGAACTCACAGAGATCCACCTGCCTCTGACTCCTGAGTGCTGAGATTGACAGTGTGAGCCATCGAGTCCAGCACCTATCTCCCCACTCTTACCTGCTTCCGGTTCACTTACGTTTCACCCAGTTCATCCAAATGGCCTCAGTGCTTTTTACTCAGCGTCCCAAGCTCATCCGGATCTAGTCCTTCCACCTAATAAAGCAGCTTTGAGGTTGCTTCAGGTATAATTTAGCTAAGAACTGAGTGAGGATTCCAAGAGACTCTTCAGCAATGCCTTCAGATAGTCTTCTTCTCCATCTCTTGAACACCCAAAGTCTCTTGCTGGGAGGCTGCTGTACCAGAGTGACAGCCATGTGGTTGTCATGAGCACGCTGCATGGTTGCTATGAGGTCAGAGTGGGCTCCACCCTCATTACAGTTCTAGGGGAAGGTGGTTCAAGGGCATCATCTTCCCAATAGACTTGTTCCTCTTGCATCATAGTCATAGTGAACAGGCCTGCCTGATAGTTTGGTCATAGAAAAGGGAAAGATGATTTCCTAGGAACTCTAGAGACCCGCCCTCCAGCTTCCTTCCCAGGGGGAACCTCTTCTGGTGTTGATGTGGGTGTGCTTCCCCAAGAACTCCCAACACCATTTTCAGTGAGTTAGTCCCATAGCTTTAGAGAAACCAGTGACAGGAATAAAGGAGAAGATGCTCACTTCTGTCACCAGCATCCCTGTGTCACCCCACAAGTGGGAACCAAAAATTAACCACCAAATAAATCTTGTCACAATCCATGAATGGCACAATTACATGGTAAGGCATTTTGCATTTGTGAGTTAAATATAGCATTAACCATGGAGCCCATCTCTCCAGCCCCTAGATAATATATTTAAAGATGCAAAGGACTGTTTGGTATGAAACAAGGGTTCTATGAAGGTCAAATACTGTCTTTTTCTCGTTGTTGGTCCCCTGTGAGATCCTGTCCAGCTCTGATTTTCTGTGACAGTCTACATTGCTCTAATAAACCACCCACGGTGGTTTCACTCCTCCTATAAACTAGAGCAGGGACCCTTCCCTAACCTCTCTTTTTTGAGGGTGAAGAGCCCCCCTTTGCAGCCCTGAGGTTAGCAGGGCTTGCTTGGCAAGGCCTTTAGTTACTCTGTGGCTGAAAGCAGCTTTGCAAGCATGAAAGTGTCCTTAGGGGTCTCCGAGGTCATCATCTCTTTGAAGCCACATGGGATTCATTACACTGGGGTTGGCTTGATGCTGAGCTGGACTGAGACAGGGAGGTATGTTGTCCTGAAGTGTAGCTGGGAGACTGAGAAGGTAGATGGTTCTCTGGAAGTGGTAGCCCCAGAAGCATCCCTGACAATGACATAGGGAGGGCAGCTGTGAGGCTCTGGGGATGACGTTGTCTTCATCAGATCTTGTAACTCAGACTTCCCAGAAGACTGTGGTGAGTGGAGTCTTGAGTATGAGCTCAGGCCCTATGCTCTGATGTCACTGGAACAGGGAATACATGTTTTCTACTTCTCATGAGAATTCAGTCCTGCCCATGCTTGCGTGCGTGAGTGCGTGAGTGCATGTGTGTGATGTGTGTGTGATGTGTGTGGATGTGCTTTCAAGCCTCACTCACTTTGGACCCACGAAGATGAGAGAAGGATGTGGAGCATGCTTGGTTGGCTCATTGAGCTTAGCAAAGAAATTTACACCATAGCATAGAGCCATGATAACCCTTAAGTCAATTCAAATTCTCCAAGTTATGTGGAATTATGTACTTTTCAAGTCTGGGAAATTCACCCTTAAATGACAGGACCATTGCATGTTAACACTGGTATGTCAGAGACCCTATCATCAATTATATGCTATGGGGGGTCAAGGGACCCCAAAAGGGAGCCTTAATGGTGCCTGGGCCTCCTGCCGTTTGCCATATATGCATTTCTCTCTTGTGGAGACAGGGCAGCTTTAGCTTAGAGGAAGAGTGGAGAGGAAATCCAAATCCCCTGCCGTATTCTCTACTCAATGACGGCAAAGACTTGGGAGATATAAAATCAGGTGATGTGCCACCAGAATAATGGGAAAGGTCACCAATGACATCTGTGTATAGGAAAGTCACTGGGAAGAAAAGGTCATAATCCGAGATCTGTTGTCTTGAGTGATAACTGAGAGGAGGGGCTGGTACTCCATCCTTTCCTTTCTGGCTGCCAGCAACAGGGAAAATGATCAGTGTCCTGCACAGGGCCTCCTGCACAGATGGAGGTTCTCACTTTCACACAGCCTTCTAAATGTTTCTGTGTATCAGATTTGAGAATAGGCTGTGAGGCCAGGGAAATCACTTGACTCATGTTGTTTCTTGGAGACCCAAACTTCCTATCTTGCTGCAATGAAAAAGATCTAAATGTAAAGCATTGCACAGAGCAGAAACATCCTCAACACGGCTCCTCTTAAAACACGGGAGACAGACGTTGGTCTGTAGTGAAAACCAACTCAAGGCCATCCCTAGGCCTCAGAGAAGAGCGCATCATCTCCCTGAGGATTAGCAGAGACATCTAAAATACCAAGGATTGTCTCTTGTTCATAGCCCCCCTCTCCACCTTTTACCACAATCTGTAATCCCAGGGACCTATGGAACTGCCCCTCTGAGAGCCAAACTCTATCTATTGTCTGTCTTCCTCCAGTTCCTTCTCCACACAGCCAGAGTGAGCATTTTTCAAACTCAAGTTAGATTCTGTCCTTTTTGGGTAAGCTAGGATCCTATAGTGGCTTCTAGACCCTACCTGTCCAGACTGAGCTGGGGCTGCCCTTTCATAGCTTCCTACCTTCAGGCATCCTTGGTTTGCTCTTGGTTCTTTTAGAGCCTGTTCAGTTTGCAACCGGATGGTCAACATCTTTCTGTTCTATTAAACTTCATGACGGGAAGACTCATTGTTTGCTTAAACATGTGTACCCAGGGCCTAACAGTACCTGAGTTTGGGGCTTAGACTTTGAGCTCCACACTTCACTCTGCCTGGGTCTTGTGATTCAGTCTCAAAGTTTGTTGACTTTTTGGTACCACTGTGGGATACAATTATCAAAAGGACAGTGGCTTTATGTATCAGTGTGACTTACTGTGTCAAGGGTCCCAAGGGATGAGCTTAACTGAAAAACTGAGGCTGAGCATGACGAGAACACCCCCACTCAAAGGGATCAAATAAATGAGGCATCATGGAGCAAATGTACCCACAGCTGGTCGGGTAAAGAGCTTAAGACTCTGCAAAACATGAGCTGGACCAGTAGATGCCACAGGACCCTTCCATATCTGGCCTTCTCTCCAACTGGCCCCTTAGCCCTGGGGGCATTACCCTGCCAAGCCTGGGCCACAGGAGGAGGAGGAGGTGGTGGGGTGAGTGGGAGGGACAGAGAGAGCAAGCAAGACGCTTGCAGTGACCTACATCTGTTCCAGCTCTGCCCGTACACCGCCAGACGGCTCAGAGTCCCTGGCAGCCAGCAGCAGCTGGAAACTGAGAAGGAAGAGCGTGAGGAGGCTGGAGGCTGGTGGGCCGTGCAGGTGAGTGACACTGTGTACCTGGCTGTCCACCTGGTCTGGGACAGTCAGGGAGAGAGTCTCTGGGCTGTGGTCTCGCTTTTCTAAGCAGGAAAGAGCAGCAATGGGCATCAGAAGAGCCCCATGGATATCTAGCTGACTGATCACAGGCTGGGGTGCATTTCTGATACTTCTGGGGGACCTCAGTATCTTTGGAGTATCCTGGAGGAGAGAATTTCAGTGGGTCCTGTCTAAGTGGTTCTGCTCTGACTGATTTTCCAGGCACTGCCTGGTAGAGAATGAATTACAACAACTAAGTTAAAAAATCTTACTAGCAGTTCAGAGTATCGACCTCAAGGCTAAAGCAGTTAAGAGGAATCCTGTATTGTTGTTCCTTTCTGTTAAGAAGTTGAAGGTATCTAGGACCTAGCTATCAGAATGGAACAGCTTCTGGGGCAGTGGGTGACAACTATGGGTCCTGGGAGACACAGTCTGAGACCCTGAACTCAGAGTCTGGTTGAGATAGGCTGAAATGAGTGCTTTTGAGAAGAGTTAGGAGTCTTCCCAAATATGGGAATAAATCATGAAGGAAAGAATTAATCGCCTTTCCCATCCCCCCTAATGCCTCTGTTCTCTAGCCAGACATGCCTCTCACTCATTAGTCTTTGGATTTGTTCTTCTTCTAGAAGAAGTAGCATGACTCTGGACCCTTGAGCATCACAGGCTCCTACGTCGTTGGTTCTTAACTGGACCCGCAGGAGGTGAAGGTAAGGGACTGGTATTTGGATTACTTGACATATGGCAAATACCCACACAATGTACTAGAGCTCATGATGATGGTGGCTCTGCTGTGTTAACCTCGTGTGGCTGGATGCCTGTGTGCTTCCCTCTCGCCTATACTGACCTGAGGGAGGGAAGAATGGAGATCTTGGGTAGCTATCCCCACTTAGTGTAGCCAGCTGAGCCCTGTTCATTGGAGTCATCTTCCCTCCTGTCCACCCTTGTGACTCCTTTCAGTGCAATGGCTGTGTCTCCTGTGGTGCTTGTGACCGCTCCAGAACGCAGTTGGCACACAGTGACATTCCAGCACACAGGGGGGCATGACTAGGCTGCAGAGGGGCCAGAAGTGCCAGTAAGTGAGCAGTTGTGCAAGAAAGCACTGAATTTTGCTCTGTCATGTGTGATTCTATATCAATGACTGAGTTGTTTGGGCAGCAAGTACAGCGCCCCCAAATGGAGCCACCTGGCTGTGCTTCAACCTCTCGGGTGGTAGGTAGGATGGCTGGAGGATTCTTACAAGTGTCCCTTTAACTCATTCATGGCTTTCATCCAATTCCAAAGCCCACCCTACTCCTTGCAGTAAAAGGAAGTTGGAGATGGGGGGGGTATGATAGTGGAAGTATTTGGAAAAAGCTGGGACACACTCCTGTTTACTTGACCCCATAGTTCACAAGCTCAGAGAGCAGTGGGTGGGTTTCTGTGATCTGATTGACTTGTGGAGAGAAGAGCTGAAGAGTCATTAAATCAGGTCTCGTCCTCACAGACCCTGAGATCTGAAAGATTCCACATTGGCTAAAGGTGGAGGAGAAGGCTCCTGGGCTGCAGTAGAAAGCCTAAGAGATTGCTGGAGAATTTGCATTCTAAATTTGGGGAGTCACTACTGCTGAACAGGATTCCTGAATGAGTTTGGTGTTACTCTCTGAATGGTGGTGGGCTTGGGTCCCACCAGGAAGCCAGCAATAGATTATACAGTCCAGGCGCCATGTTCTCCTTCCCTCAGGAACCGGGCAGCACCTACTCTAGTGGAGCCATTCTAGGGAATAAAAGGAAGCTAATTATTTTAGGGGTTAGACCACTTCTTAGGGCCATCACCTGACCACCCCCCAACATTCACTTTAGATCATGATCGTGTCCCTGGTAGCCTGGGAGGGGTGGAACGATAGCAACATGGGCTGTCATAAGCAATTCATCTCTCATCCTCAGGAGATCAGTTTCCACTCAGAGGAACACAAAGAAGCTGGGACTATGGCTGGTAAGAGAGCTAACTGCCCCTCCATCCCGTGTTGTGGTTCCTCACATGGCCAGAAGGCAGGGAGGAGGTAGAGCCCAGAGCTCTTTGCAAGACACCATCTCTGCTTTTTCAGTGTGGGCTTTGGAGTTTGCTGTGCTTTACTGAGCCTCCACAGGAACAGAACTCCTATTTTTTGAAGAATGGCCCTTTCCAACTCTCCTTTACCTAGCTTTTCTCTACCCACACACCCAGAGTCTTCCTGGGACACACAACCAGAAAGGAACAACCAGATTTCCACTAGAAAGCTTAAAGCATTGTTTACAGACAGCAAAGTGGTCAGGACAAGCCTGCCTTGACTGCTGGAGAAACTAGGGACCTGGTTCTCTGACTGAGTGGGAGGAAGGTCAAGATGAACTCCTCCTACTTCCTCCAGGAAAGCCCCCTAAGAAGTCCTCCATCCCGGGAGTGAGCATCAGGCAACTGGTGGACGAGATCCCAGAAGGCTGCAGCACACCAGATTTCAAGCAGAAGCCTGTCACCTTGGCTCTACCAGAGGGTGAGGCCCTGTTGGATACTGCTGAGGGAGTCATGACTCCTGCTCTCTCACTCTCTAGAAAGCACGAGGCTTGGCCACCTAACCTTTCTGGGTACCTAGTCCCGCCTATGTCCATCACCTATGTATCTAGCCTTCCTATATTCAAGTGGCATCTGTCTGTCTGTCTGTCTGTCTGTCTGTCTGTCTGTCTTCTGAGGAGGGACAGGAGCATGAGAAAACTATAGGGAAAAGGAGTGACAAGGGTCATGCTGAGCTGATATAGGGGAACAAGGACTGGTCAGTGCTCATCGGGGAATCAGGTCCCCAGGTTCTTCTCTCTCCTTTCCTTGCCTCAAGGTCTTCTACAGGAAGACGCTAAAAACTCTCCTCCCTGGCTGCCAGTAAAGTGTCTGCTCTGTAAGCTCAAGGATTTAAGTTTGATTTCTCGGTATCTACATAAAATGTTGGATACTGGAGTGCACACGGTCTGCAGACTGGGGAGAAAGAATTAGCAGGGCTCCAGGGCCTTGTTGGACAGCTTGTCTAGCAAATTGATCTTCACCTGACCCTGTCTCAAAAAATTAGTGGAAGGGCCTGGAAAGATGGCTCAGTGGTTACTATGGATGTTCTTCCAGAGGACCCGGGAGTGGTTCCCAGAACCCATGTCACTGCTCATACCGTTTGTAACATCAGTTCTAAGGGAGATCCAATGACCTCTGAGGCATCGCACACAAATGATACTCAGACAAACACTAAGGCAAGCACCCACCCATACACGTAAGATAAAGGTGAAGGAAAAACATTTAAAAAAAATGGAACATGAACAAGGAAGACACTTGTCCTCTGTGCACTCCCCCCACCCCCCCACTGTTTCTTCCAACCTTGCCCTAAAGGGCCATATGTCTAGTAACTCACAGACCAGTCTAGGCTCAGAAGCACCACTCTAAAGGGCCACAGGAACACACTTGGAATTGGTGTTCCTTCCCTAGCAACAAACCCTGCTATAAATTTTAATTAACAATATTCTGACATAAGAAAAATAATGCTACCCTATTATGCTTTTCTAAATCTGAAACAAAGTCACAAGATAGAAGGGATGGCCCAGGGACCTTCAGGCTCTTCTGCTGAAATGTTTCTGACAGGAGGCAGTAGGGTTCTCTGAGGGCAAAGTAACTCCCACTCCATTTTGCCCTGCATGGAACTGTAGGTCTTTTCTGAGGCTGGAGTCCTATGTCTCAGCACCAGCTCTTTTGAGTACAAGCTGTTGCTTTCTAAGATTGTCTTGCCCGTCCTTCTAGATCGGGGGAACCAGACTCATAAAATGCCATGCACCGCCTTGGTTTAGGAGAGCCCTTAGCCTGTACACACACACACACACACACACACACACACACACACACACACGTCTGAAGAAATCCGACTCCCACCCTAGCCCTCTTTACCCCCCTCCCCGCACCCACCACCACCACAGACCACCCAGTCACATCTTTCTCTTGGGGACACCAGGCCTCTGCATGGTGGAAGTCAGGCCAGCACTTCTTCTGGGTACCTGGAAACTGCAGTTTCCATCTGACGTCATGAGTCCCAAGTAAGGGAATCAAAGTCAGGTACTTCTTTTGGAGTAGAGAGCTGGGATGCCTACGACAGGCAGGATGGTATAAGTTTAAATCCAAATAACATATGTTGCCTCTCTACCCCCATGTCGCTTCTTCCTGCCACAGGAAAAAATGCCATCTTTCGTGCGGTGGTCTGTGGGGAGCCCAGACCTGACGTGCACTGGCAGAGCACCAAAGGAGACCTCAGTAACTCCAGCAAGTACCAGATTTCCTCTGCTCCTGGTAGAGAGGAGCATGTGTTGCAGGTAAGCCCCGCAGCCATTTCTACCCACGGTTCATGGGTCTCTTCCTAGTCCCTT
The DNA here is from genome assembly GCF_004785775.1 of Grammomys surdaster. Lineage (NCBI taxonomy): Eukaryota > Metazoa > Chordata > Mammalia > Rodentia > Muridae > Grammomys > Grammomys surdaster. The sequence continues at coordinate 3,677,466 of NW_021604679.1, forward strand.
AAATTCTCTATGGTGCACAGTCCCCAGGTGAAGAAGAGATATTCCCACAGTTGAGTCTATTCAACTTCGACCCATAGTTTAAGGTCTCCTGAGACAAGAGAAGCCCTGGTGGATTTGCTGTTACCTCTCTGATACTCAGGGGACCACCTGGACCATACTGGACCACAGTCCCAGGCCTACAGTTTTGGCTTTGGAAACTTTCTTACTTACCTCTTACTGTCTCCATTTCTTCACCTACGGAATAGCATAGTTAGAGTACACACTTTAAGGAGTTATAAAGATGAAAAGTTCACATAAAGTATCTAGCTCATAGTTCTCAACCTGTGGGTCGCGACCCCTTTGGGGGGTCAACCAATCCTTTCACAGGGGTCATGTATCAGATATCCTGTATATCAGATCATTACATTACAATCTATAACAGTAGCAAACTTACAGTTATAAAGTAGCAAGAAAAAAGTGTTGTGGTTGGGGTCACCACAACATGAGGGTTGATAGTAAAGGGACACGGCGGTAGGAAGGTTGAGAACCACTGGTCAGTGTGCCACCTTAAGCTGTGTACAGACAGCTCTTGATTTACCATGACTCCACTTGCAGTTTTGATCTCATGTTGGGGGAAAAACAATGTGCATTGAGTAGAAACCATACACCTAGTTTTCAATTTTTCAGTTTGATCTTTCCATGGGTTTGAAATAATGTATTTGTGATCCACTCTGAGCAAGGGCAGCAACCTGCAGCCTCCATCAGTCAGAAGATAACTGTATGCTATAGCATGTTGTGCTCACTGACTTACAGGAGGTATTTAACTCTTCTTGATAAAACAGACTTAACCATCTTGCCCAACCACAGGCTCTTGGATGTGCTCTCTCACATTATAGTAGGCAAGCCTAGGGTAAAATTTGGTAGGTGAGCTGCACTAAACGTATTTTCAATTGATAATGTCTTCAGTTTAAAGGAGGTATTCTGGAACACACCTTACCACGAGTCAAATAGCATCTGCACCCTTAAGCAATTGTGGTTAATAGTAATTATATTCTAGACACTAACCGTGGAACACTCACAAGTGTTAGACCCAAACACTTATCCTAGAGGACATGAGTTAAATCTGACCATTCTCTACTTTTAGATGTTCTTATCCCCACCTTACAAGTGATGAAGAAATTAAGATCCACAGATGCCAGGGAACTTGCCCGAGGTCCCAAAGCCAGTAGTACATGACAGAGACCATCTGTTTTCAGTGCTGGAGTCGCTTGCTCCCCCAACCCCACCCCAAGCACAAGCTCTTTCTGCAACCCATAGTACCTTTGATGGCAAGAACATCTGCCCTCGGTCTGAATCCAGAGTTTGTTTTGATGTCTGCATTTCTTGATAGAGACTGTGAGTTTCAGAGGGGCAAAAGTTAAGTCTGTACATCCTCATACTTCCAACACACAACTGTGTGTAGCACACAGAGTAAGTGCAGCAAGTGCCAGCCCCCTTCCCCTGCCCTCCGCCTCTCTCCACAGATTAACAAGTTGACTGGAGAGGATTCGGATCTGTACCGCTGCACTGCACTGAATGCCTACGGAGAAGCCACATGCTCAGTGAGGCTTACCGTCATCGAAGGTGAGTTTGTCCCATGTGCTAGCAGCGATAGAGCACCAGCTTTCTCTCTGGAACACTCTCAGAGGAACCACAGGGTGGCAGGAGAGGAGAGAGGTCCCAGAGGCTGTTGCTATGGTTCTCCGTCTCTTGCAGATTGCACCTAGTGTCCCTCAGCTTGCACATGCCTAAAAGGTACACCTTCAGCCATACCCTGTGGCAGATGCTCTGATTGGGGCCAGGACCCAGATGTTGGTTTCTAGGCCTGTATCTTCTACAAAGTCGGTTCCTTTTCCCACATGGATCTCAGTTTTCCCACTCTAGAAGAGCTATTTTGTGCAGGCCTATATCAGAGGGGACAAACCAGCAACACAAAGACTAAATCCTATCTCAGACATGCTTGGTTTGGTTTGCACAGTGTGATAGTAGGATTGTTGGTGCCTCTAGAGTAAGCAAGCCTAGCCTCTCAAGTAAGTTGACATTCATCTTGTTTCTAAGAATCAAAAAAAAAAAAAACCAACCTAAAAGAAGTCCAAGAAATAAAGATACTAAAATTATTTCACAGTAAGAAATTCTGAATTTGAAGTCCAGGGCTCATTTACAACTCTGGGCTGTCATAGGAGGCCAAGTTCTTGTCTCTCCGGTCTGTCATCCTTAGCAGGCTGACTGATCACTGAAGATCCAAACTTATTCCACACTTCAAGCAGGAAGAGAGGGAAAGGGGAAGCCCAAGGACCCCTGCCTCTCTCATAAAAGGAGCAAACGCTTAAGACTCAAAACCCGGGAGCTTTTTGTTAACACACCATTGGCTAGAACTCTGTCACATGATAGCTGTCACTTGCAAGGGGAGTGTGTGTACTAGGTTTTCCTGGACCCTCCATAGGAAGCAGTGGACAAAGAAGAAGCTTGTTAATGTCTGTGGGAACAGTGAAAAAGCAGTCTGATGTATTTGGCAGTTTGGGTCCCCCTCCTCTGCACTGGCAACTCTCAGATGCTCTTTGGATGCGCTGAGTTTGCTGTGGTTGTCGGTGGTTGCTTCCCTTATTCCTGTCAATTTCCCTGTAGACATGTGACTGAGTCTCTCCCTCATGAAATGATGCTCACAGTGAAGCTTTGAGGTATCAAAGCTCATTGAAGACCCCACCCTCATCTCTTCCTTTTGCTGTAATGTTGTGCCTTAGAATAGGTGGGAGGCCAGGGCTCTGGGGCTTGGTTCTTTTCCCAGGAAGACCATCCAAGTGTCTTGCTTCTCTCCCTGTCTGTCCGCACCACCTCTCTCCTCTCTTCCTTGGATGGTCCAGTGGGTTTTCGGAAGAACCGAAAAAGGCAAAAGGAACCTCAGGAGGGTAGGTAGAATGGTTGGAACATCCCTCTGGGGGTCTTTGCATGTTGCTCCCCGTCTGATATAACCACACACACACACATACATACATTTATATGGGCATTACCAGAAAATAAAAAATGAAAACCTGATCATTATCCCTGACACATACAGCCTTTCTTTGGATCCTGGACATCCCACCTAAGATTCAAAACTTATTCTTTTATTTTCTAGACCTCAGGAAGGAGCTGATGGACTTTCGGAAGATGCTGAAAAAGAGGTGGGTCTGGGACTGTCTGGAGGAGTTTGGAAGCTCATATGGTACCCACCTCGACTCCTTCTATAAGGAGGCTGGGCTCACTCTCCATTTCTGATACAAGGAAGGAGGTAGACTGCCATCAGAAGATGAGAGATTGAAGAGCACAGAACTGCCCATCCTGTATCTGGCCACTTTCAAGCTCTGTAGCCTTGAGTTAGCCTTCTTTCCCCTCAGTCCTGTTTGCAAATGGAAGGGCCTTAAGCAGCAATTTTTAAAAATATATGGTTTAAAGCCACTCCACTTCTAATCAAAGACCTGTTACTTAGAAATCAACATTGACAGTTTTTAGGGGCCCAAAGTCTCCTACAAGCTGACACTCAGGGTAAGGCTTGCCTCGTCCAGTCTCCACCACTAGAGATAGTGGTCCATGCCAGAGCTTTCAGTCTCTGTGCCTGACCTTCAAGTACTCAGAGTGCAGCTTCCCTAAACCACTCCAGTTGCCAAGGTCAGCAGGTCAGTACCTGAAACACCCCGATCTCCTGGCCTCTGACCCACTTGCCTTGATCCCCAGGGCCCCACCTCCAACTCCTGATAAAAAGATGGAGTCTGAGCAGGTGTGGCAGCTGTTGCTGACTGCAGACCGTAAGGACTATGAGAAGATCTGTATGCAGTATGGTATCGTTGACTTCCGGGGCATGCTGCGCAAGCTGCAGGAAATGAAGAAGGAACAGGAGGACAGAATGGCCCAGGTATACCCCACCTGGAGCACAAGGTCAGGAAGAGCCTCACACCTGGAGCTGGCTCTGGAGAACCCAATATATTAGACAGTCTACCTCTATCTAGTCCCACCGGGTGGTCCTGCTAAGGAAGGGTCCAGCCTTCTAAGCTTACTCTACGTTTTGATACCTAGGTCCGATACTTATTGAACTCTGGACTTTAGAAAAGTTAGGGATTCAGTGTCTTGATTTCCTCATATGTAAAACAAGGACTCTAGCAAAATCTAACTTGCAGGGCTGTGAGAATAAAAAAGAGAATGTATTTTTTAGCCCATTCTGGAAGTAGCTTTTTATCATTCAACCATTCTTACCTGTATCAACACAGGGCCTAGCATACAGTTTTGTTTTGTTTGAATTATTCATTTATTTTATGTATATGAGTAACTGAAGTCTCTGTAGCTGTCTTCAGACACACTAGAAGAAGACACCAGATCTCATTATAGATGGTTATGAACCACCACATGATTGCTGGGAATTGAACTCAGGACCTCTGGAAGAGCAATTAGTGTTCTTAACCACTGAGCCATCTCGTCAGCCCCCTTTAACACACAGTTTTACCTAGTGATGTTCACCTAATGTTTATTAGCAGGAGAAACAGATGAATGGACACCCAGAGCCTTCTCTTGGATTCCTCCCTCACTTGACTTCTTATGACTGAATTTTCTTCCTTGAGGGTTTAAGTATCCTCACTTGAGACCTCCATAAATTCCTGCTCTTCAGGGGTATTCCGGGCCAGGGCTGAGACCAGACTCTGATCTCCTCTAACGGGTTTGTCTGTCCTCTAGTATGTCAGTGCCATTGCCAACTTGAGACACATCAAGGTCACCAAGGAAGGGGTCGCTACATTTGACCTGGAGCTGGATCTCAAGGACCTTGAGAGCAAGATTTACCTATACAAGGTGAGGCTAGAAATCCTGACAGGGATGGAAGTCATGGATCCCATGGAACAATCTAGAACACCCAGGTGTTAAGCATTCATTCTTGGGGTTTCCAGTTAGAGTTAGGTGACACCCTGTGTGAGCAGTTTCCAGAAACCTCTTATCTCTCCTTGAGCCAGTCCTGTCACTCTATGTAGAGTCTAATGCCAGAGCATGGTTAAGAACAGAGTCCGAGCACATGTGAGGCCAGGTTGGGTATGTGGGATTGGGGGCTGCAAAGCACGCATCCCTCCTGCAGCTAAACTCACCCTAGCTCCACCACCTCAATCTAGACATCTTTCCTGTGCCCTCAGCTTCCTAATTTTTGAAATGTGGGATCAGAAGAGCTACCACATAGAATACTGCACTGCCCATATGACACTGCATGCATGTCTGTTCCTGGGACCTGGCTCCTCCCACCTGTCTCTCTTCTTCCTTCTGTCCTGTCCTTGCTCCTTGGCCTTGTTCCTGTTTTCTATAGCTGCTCCTGGTGCCCTGCGAGCGCCTCTCTGACAGTCATGTGGTTAATTCTCTAACCTCGCACAAGCCTTCCACTATGCTCTCCACTCCACCCTTGTGCTTCTGAGCCCATCACCCCCTTATCCCGCTTTGTTCTTCTTAGTTTTACTTTTCCATATACAAATTCATTACTTATTTATGGTGCTTATTGTTTCTCTTTCTATCCCATGGGGTTTTAGCTTCCTCGGGGCAGGAATCCTTGTTTATTGTAATATCTCATATACCTGAAATAGTATCTGGCACACAGCAGGCAGCTGATAAGTGTTAGTGATTGTCGATTCTCGGCAAGTAGCAAATCTGTGTGTGGCTTAGCAAGGATGGGTGTATGTGAAAATGACTACATTTTGTGTATTCCTGAAGACATTCTCTGAACACTCCTGGGGGATCGAATGAGCTGGTCCCAGGCCATAGGATTACCTTTCCTGCTAGCACACAAGTCTGTGTAGCAGCTCTCTTCCAAGCACAACTTGTATCAGCAATCTCAGCTGTCTCTGCATAAATGGCACAGTTTTTTGCACTCATGGGAAGAGGCCTGGACACCCCTAGAACATATATTTCTACCTACCTCATGATCCATCCCTCCACATCCTCTGCTCTCTTCCCTGATCCCACAACCCCATATATTTTATGGTTCTAGGATCATGTTGTCTTTGACCTGGGCCAGTAACAAGATTGAGGCTAGGATAGGAGACTCTTTGGACTCACTGAGGCCCTGAATCACCCTTTCTTGGCTTCAGGATGGTGAGATGATCCCCTACGGTGTTGATAATCAGACCAAGCACTGTCTGAGACGGCTGGGGAAACGCTACCACTTCCAGATCCAGGACCTGAGGCCTGAGGATGCTGGCCTTTACCAGGTCATGGTGGAGGATGCTGTGGTCTTTTCCACAGAGCTAGAGGCCAGCAGTGAGTGTTCTTCATCACAGAAGTTTGCATAGGGGAGAGAAGAGGGTCCGTGTTGGTGTTATGGAGAGGGATACATGCCACAAGGCAGCACTGCAAAGACAACTAGGAAGAGGGATAAACCCAGATCCTCCTGTTCGTACCCAGCTGGGCTCTTCACAGTGATTCAGGGACACAGTCATATATGACATGCCCCTGCCCACAGATCTTCTGTTGCAGTTTATTATTTTCAGATCAGGCCCAGAATATGCCCTTTTGCTACAACATCACCCCTTCTGATAAAGGTCTGCCTCCCCTACAAATCCCAAGCGAGAATTTCCACCTGGGCTAGACAGGCCCATGCGGCCCAGGCCTCTTCTAGTCCCACTTCTTGTGTTCCTTCCCCACCTTGTGCCCCTCCTTGAACTCTGTCTTGTATCCATGAAGGTCCTGTGTCTACACCATCTATAGAGCACCTGACCAGGGGCCTCTTAGGAGGACAAGGAAAGACCTAGAGGAGGAGGCCTTGGGAAGATAGGTCATAAAGAACAAGGCTTAACCAAGGCTGAAGAACAAGAAGAGAGAGAGTCACACAACAAGCCCCAGGTGCTAGGATGGGCTTTGAAAGCCCGGTAACAATGTGACATCGGCAGAGGAACATGGCCTTGGGAGTGCGCCATCTCTTAGCTGTCAGGATGGGACAAGCCATTTTTTGGACTCAGGGCCTAGCTCTAGGCAAATACCAATCCCTCAGTTCTTTATTTTCTTTAGAAAGGCTCTCTCTAAGGCTGTCCAGGCTGGTCACAAACCCACTATGCTACAAGCTGGCCTTGAACTTGTGATTCTCCTTCCTCAGCCTCCCCAGCAGCTGGGATTATCAGTGTATACTGCTATACCTAGATCTTTTAATTTCTTAAGCCACAGTCTCCTTGTTTGTAAAAAGAGAATTTAAGGTCTCTCGGCAATCACAATATGATGACAACTCTACATTTTATGTGTGTATGAGGGGACTGATGCTGTCAGTAAGGACCTGGTGGTGGCTACAGAAAGTGGGCAAGGAGATAACCTAGCCAAGCAGGAAGATGGTGGCAAACTGCTCTGAACTAGGTTTCTTGATTCCTAGCACCAGTGCTCAGACATCCCCATGTCACACTACAGAGCTGATACACCCTCTTTCCTGTTTCTATGGCAGCCATCCCTCCCAGAGTGGTGGTCCCACTGGCAGAGGCCCACTGTGAGGAACGGGGTGATGCAGTCTTTGAATGTACCCTCTCCAACCCTTGTCCCAATGCGACCTGGCATTTCCAGCACCGACCACTGCGGCTCAGTGACAAATATGAAGTCTTTGTGTCCCCTGATGGGCTAACCCACCGGCTGGTTGTGAAGGGGGCCAGTTGCTCAGATATGGGTCTCTACTCGCTGAACACTGGTCTCCATGCCTCCAGTGCCTGGCTGGTGGTTGAAGGTGAGTGGACACACTTCTGAATTCCCCTGCCTTTACCAAGACAAGGACTCAGAGTGCAGACAGGGGGGTTTCCTTCCCTTTGCCATCTGCTTCTGTATACTTCTCTCACTCAGAGAGAATGAGGAAGGCACCTCAGATCTATTCCTGATTAAGTACAACATAGCCTCTTCATGCTCCACCAAATCCAGCTGTGTGTGCTCCATTAGACAGACCTCTTAGGGTTACTCAGAAGCCTCAGATCCAGGATGACCCCCAAGACTTGGGATAGGGCTTACGCCAGTGTCCCATGTTTAACATGGATGAGAAGCCCTGGGATGGACCAGGAAACACCCTAATTCTCTCAAGCATTGGCATCTGGGGACAACATGATCCCCAGAAACTGTGAATTGGGCAGAGGCGAGGCAGACAGTAGGACAAATGGGTCTTCTAAAGCTTGATAAATTCACAACTTCGAAACATAAGCTTATGTGCCAAAACCACATGACCCACGTGGCAGGATGGGGTGGCTTGTGAATATAGGTCGGGGGAAGAGGTGGTGGATGTATCTACCAATGTGCTGAAACATCCTTGGTTTTTCCCCCTCCAATGGACAGTTTCTCCACTGGGGAGGGGGAGGGCTAGGCAAAGCAGCCGTGTCAGACAGGTGCCTTGCCCTCATTTAACAGGGTCTTTTCTCTTGTCTCTCTATGGGCTAATGACCTCTGTGTAATTAACACCTCATGGAAGGTGGGAAGGATAAAGGCCCTCAGACCACAGATACTGACCACCGGCTGCAGACTCCAGAAGCTCTGGCCTCCGAAGCAGAAGACTCTGGAGGCATCAGCATCAAGGGAGGGCAATCCAGAAAGCAGGGTTCCCTCAAGCAGACTAGTGGGGCACAGCTCACAGCAGATCCAGACAGGGGTGCCTTTGGCAAACATGGCTATTCCTTGGTGATGGATGAAGACATAGTTAATTCCACTTGGGGACCTGGGCAGGATGAAAAGGGCTTTCTTGAAGGAGGGCGAGGCAGGATCACTCTTCCAGGGGACAGTCAGCCCCACAGAGAGGGAGACTGTGGCAGAAGCATTTCTGGAAGGCTGCATTTCCAGGGAGGGGACACAGAATCAGATTTGGGATTTGTGGAGAGAGGACAACAAGGGCCTGGTAGAGACGACAGTCAGAACGACAGATGGGAGACAGCAGGCAGCTGGAGGGCTGGGTCCAGCGACCCTCAGGACAGAAGGCTTGAGAGCAGGGGAGAAGGGATGCAACACAGAGAGGGTCATGGCAGTGAACTGGACAGACATGGCCAGGGACAACTCCGCGACCCTCAGCAGGGAGCTGGGGCAGGACAGAGGGTGCTGTGGGGATCCCAGTCTGATGCTAAGGGATTTCAGCTGCAAGAGGAGGGGACAGAAATGTGGGGCGATCGTCTGGATGCGATGGAAGGAAAGAGTGACTTGAGAAGGGAGAGGAGAGCAGAGGCAGGGTGGGCTAACGGAGCCCGCCTCGGGGAAGCTCTAGGAGGAATCAGAGCAGGAAGTCCTTGTGTCTCTGAGTTTCCTAGAGGAGGAGCTCACAGCTCTGAGGCAGGCATGCGCGCTGAGTCCCGGGGCTCTCAGGCAGGTGGAGATGCTGGCCATGGAGAAGCTGGGGTGTACTGGGAGGCAGGGGGATATCCAGGACAGACATCTGCTGGCAATGACACCCAGAAATCATCATTATCTGCAGACAGGAAACATCCGGGGTATAAGAGTCCTGAGGCCAAAACTGAGGGCGCTTTCCAGGGGGCAGGTGGTCATGGGATTGTGGGGAGGGGCTACAAACCTGGCCCGGAAAGACCAGAAGATGTCAGGAATCAGAAAGGTAGCCTACAAGAGCTCCGGGGAGGGAATGGCCAAGGCTCAGCTGGAGCTTTGGGCAGGACAGAGGAAGTTTCCAGAAGCCTCCAGTTTCCTCAGAGCTGGTCAGTGGGACAGAGGGAAGCAGGGACACCAGAGTGTGAAAACATGGGCTTTCAGGATGACACATGGTCCAATCTCAGAAAGATAGGGGCCCACTGTGGGTCTGGAGTGCTGGGGTCTAGTGGGAAGGAAGGAAGCATGGACGGTTCCCAAGTAGCTGCCCTGATGATGTCTAGTCAAAGGGTAGATGCCAGAAACCACGAGCTAGTTACATCCCCAGGCCTGGGTGTCCAGGGCTCTGGGGGAACACTGGGACACATGGAAGGATTAAAAGACCCAGGGGCAGTGGGATCTGAAGGAGAGTTCTGGAATGGGTCAGGGAGGTCCCAAGGAAAAGGGTCCAGAGGTGGGATAGGCTGTAAGGGTGGCTTACAAGGTCCAGGGTGGGTGGAGTCTAGGAATGAGGAGGGCTGGGAGTATTCTGAAGGGATGGCTTCTAGGAATGGAGCTACTTATCGTGATGGCTCCCGGATGCAGGAAGGAACAGGATCTGGCCTTGGTATTGGTTGCCGAGCCACCTGTGCGGCACCTGCGGAGACAGAGTCTGGGAAGCAGGGTACTTACAGTCATGACTCGGGGGTGCCTGGGGAGTTGTGGTCTGGAAGCAAAGGTCAGTATGGTCCTACAGGAAAGGTATCTGGAAGCGAGGGTAGCCTCAGAAATGGCTCGGGTGGCATTCACGGAATGCCTATTAGTGAAGCTCAGCATAGGGATGTATTTCAAGGCCATGGTCAAATAGCCGATAGTGGAAAGCTCCACAATGTCCACGGCTTAGGGAGCTCTGAGGCAGTGGGATCTGTGGGTGGAGACGGTATGAAAGACTCTCGAACAACAGGCAAGGTTGGAGAGGGATATACAGAAGCAGAACCAGGGCACTCTGGAGGATTAAGTTCTTGGGGTCACATTGGAGATTATGAGGACTTCAGAGTCTTGGGGGCCTTTAGGGAAGGAGACTTTGGCAATGGCACTGAGGTTTCATTATCCATGGAACCAGGGTCTCTGGGGAGAGGGGACAAAGAAGGGGATGGAGAAAGGATCAGTTTTCTTGGTGCTAGGACCTCTGCAGTTGGAACTGGGAGTTGGGACAAAGCCAGGCATCCTGAGGCACCATGTCCTCATGCTGAGGCTGGTTCAGAGAACCACTGGGCTCAAATGTCTGGCAATGCATTAGGTTATAGAGATGGGTCTGGAATTCCAGAGCCTTGGAGCACTGGTGACAGAACAGCTTGTGGAGAAGAATCAAAGGGTCTTGGGCCTGAAAGAACAGGACCAGATGGTGAGATGGCATTTAGAGATGGCTCATCGGGTGACAGATTAATGAGACCAGCAAGTGAGGCAAGTTATAAAAATGGAACTTGGGGCTCTGGGGCCGTGGGTTCAGGGCATAAGGCAGATTATAGGAATGATATTGGGTGTTCTGGAATTACGGGGTCAGAGAGTAAGGCAGGTTATAAGAACAACATTGAGAGTCATGGGGTCAGGGAATTAGGGGGTCCAACATTAGGGGGCTGTAAGAATGGTTTAGGAGCTTCTGAATTTATTTCATCAAGGAATGAGGGAAGTGGTTTAGGATATTCTGGAGATGTTTTGTCATGGAATGAGAGAGGCTTAAGGGGTGGTTTGGGGGAAATAGGAAGAATAGAATCCAAGAATGGGGTTGGTTATAGGGGAGGTTCAGTGGGGCCTGGGAAAACAGGGTCAGACAGTAAAATGCACCTTGCAGACGGTTCGGGGAGGCTAGGAGGACCAGGTTCACTGGGTGCACCCAAAGAACATGAACCTGTGGGTATTGGGTCAGTTTATCAGGGAACAGCAGAGATTGGCTCCAAGGACAATGGAAAGAAAGTCAGAGGAATGGGGCTTGCAGATGCAACAGGACCTGAGGTGGGCTCTGGGATAGCTGGAATGTTGGATACTACAGGTGGCATAGCACACAGGGACAATGCTATGGGCCCAGAGAATCTGGGGACACCAGAAAGACCACATATGTTTTCAGGTAGTCAGGGTACCGAGAACAGTCTTGGGGGTTGTGGGTACTCAGGAATCCCCGAAGCCTTGGGGACTGTTGTGTCTGTGGGGAAACCAGGTATCAGAGAATGGAAAGACGATTCTGGATTCCAAGAGTCTCTGAGGGACAGAGGGATTCCCAGTGGGGAGAGCAGATCTGTACACCAAGCAGGAGTTATAGGGACATCTAGGATTCTTGATAGTAGGGGGACAGTGGAGGATGGGAGTGGGTCAGGGGTAGCTGCTCTGGAGTCAGGAAATGATTTTGACTTTAATAAATCAGGCTTGGGAACAACAGGGAGATGTAGAGTTGCTGGCCAGCAGGGAGTGACACCTTGGGGATGTGGAGACTCATTGCTGAATGACAGGAGGAGGGGAACAAGTTCTAGAAGCTTGTCAGGGGTGGGGCATGTGATAGACAGGAGTTCTACACCTGGGAGAGAGACCAAGGTAATGTCAGGACCTGACAGTGGGCGAGACATGAGCCACATTCGGGCTGCAGGCTGGGAAGACCAGGTTCAAGGCAGCTTCAGGGCTTCTAGTTCACTACGGGAGAATGATGCCATTTTCAGGCAAACCCATGAAGGACAAGGAAACTTCAAGGGCAGGGGATGGGAAACTGGCCAAGAGGCTGCTGGTGAATGTCAAGGACCGTGCTCCTTGGAGAGCAGAGGCTCAGAGTTTGTAGGGGGCAAGGCTGGTTTTACAGAGAGCTCAAGTGTCCCAGGCAGAAGGGATTCCACTATCTATGGAGATGGTGTCACTTCAAAACCTCAGGACCCCCAGAATGAATTAGATAGTCCATTAAGCAGAAGGGACTTCAAACGTGTATCAGGAGGAATCCAGGAGCCAGGTCTTCAACTAGGAACAGGACAGGGAGAAGGAAGAGGATCCCTCCATGAGTCGGGGTCCTGGGAGGCTGAGACTGGCAAGGTCCAAGGATCCAGGACCTCAACAAAGTTTGAAAATCAGGGGGGAAAAGACACTGGCTGTTTAGGTAGGAAGCCTGGTCCCTATGGAAGCAAGCATCAGGCACAGTCTAGGACTGAAGTTGGATCAGCAAAGAGAGGGACCACAGAGGGGGCCAGAGGTCTGGGGCCTTGGACTGGCAGTGAGGACAGAGGGTCTCTGAGAGAACCTTGGAGTGAAGACAGGAGCCGAGGCCCCCAGAGACATCATGGCAGCAGGAGAGATACCCAAGAGGGCAGGTCATATGTCTGTGGCCAGGCACAAGATGCTACCCAGAGCCCCAGATCCAGATACAAGCCTGGCACTGGCCGCTCTTCTTCGGAGGCCCGAGGTAGGTACTCCCAGCTGGTGGCTCCTATAGGGTGGAGCCAGAGGGTAACATCCTTGGACACTGGGGTGCCTACATGCCAGTTCTACCTCCAGCACAGGAACTCATCCCTACCAGTGTCTCTATTTCCCAGAATCCCTTGCAAATTCAGGGAGCAGCCCCTCTTTTCCTCTCCCCGTGCAGAAGCGATCCAAGCTGTGTGAAACTCAAAGGTCTGCTTGGTATTAGCTCTTGAAACTCCATGTCCAAAGTCCCAGAGTATTAGCTTGCCTCTGTGACTCCAAACACCTATCTGTGGGACTCGGGGGGTTGGGCAGGATGCTCTACACCCTCATCTGTGTACCAGCCTAAGGAAATGAGAGGCTGGGCATTGGGTCTGCCTGAGCCCTGTGGGCAGGACCATAGAGGCTCCCCAGAATTCAACACAGGCCAAGGCTGGGCTTTGGGGACTTCCTTTGTATCTCTCCAGGCTCCATGGACCACTTCTCTCAGGGTCTGACTAATACAGAGGTGCAACTCGGGGAAGCTGCCATACTCTCCTGTACCCTTACCAGTGACCTGGGACCTGGTACCTGGTTCAAGGATGGAGCCAAGGTACTGACACCTCACACCTCATATCCCCTCTTTCCTAACTAATGGGGTCAGGGAGCATGGCAAAGCAGAGTAGTAGACAGAAGAGACTTTACAGGAGTTTTCACTACATTTCACTATTTTACTGATATTTCAACTCTGGGAGACATTTAGAAAGCAAGTGTGTGGTGTGTTTTGAAATAACACATTATGAATGATGGATGCCAACCTCCCAGCATCCTCTCGCATGAGTTCCACTCAGCCTCCATGGGCTCGTGCAAGCACATTGGTCTCGTCCTGACCAGCTGTGCTCACTGGTCTCTCTGAGCAGGCTCTCTGAGCCCTATCAAAGCGGTCACATCAGGTGGCACAGCATGGTGGTGTCAGAGAAGTCTGACTCCTGATCCCTATTCTGCTGTTAGCAATTATGTGACCTCGGACGAGTTGCTCATCTATAAAAGGGGACTCATAACAGCCCTGATCCTGTAGGGCTGATTTGAGAGTTGATGGCCAGCTGGTCTCCTGAGCAGCCACTGCTCTCTGAGCGGCACCGAGAGGCACAGTGGCAAGTGGTAATGACCATCTGGTTCACAGGGCAGTTATTAGAGCTGAGCAGGACAAGGTAGGAGTAGCCATCTCCATGGTGATCTTTGCCTCCAGCTCACTGCCCAAGATGGAGTCATCTTTGAGCAAGATGGGCTCACGCACAGACTGATCCTCACCGGTGTGGAGGGCAACCAGGCTGGGAGATACACTTTTGTAGCCGGCCGCCAGCACAGTGAAGCCAGCCTGACTGTGCAGGGTGAGGCCCAACCCATCCCTACCCACTACTCTCTGCACCAACTGAAAATGCCTCCTCTGGAAGCCCTGAATCCGTGACTTATCTGCAATCTTCTCAGTCTGTGAAGATTGTTTACGACGCCAGCCCATGCCTTTCCCAACCCAACATCTTATCTCCTTCCTTACCAGGAAGTTCTTGGTAAGGTCTGACCCTGGCCTTTCCTGCTCTAGACCTAGCCCATTCCCTCTGCTAGTCCTCATGAGGTAGGGTAGGGAGTTCCTTCTCTAGGCTCTTCCCATGATTCCCAGCGGCCCAAGGCTTGGTCTTTTCTGATTCTTTTACTCTGTTTCTACCTCCAGATCCTCCCACCATTGCTCCAGATGTGACAGAGACACTGAGAGAGCCACTGGTGTTCAAGGCTGGGAAGCCAGTCACTGTGAAAATCCCTTTCCAGAGCCGCCTCCCTGTTCAGGCTGCCTGGAGGAAAGACGGGAGCGAGGTGGTGGGCAGCAACCACAAGGGCATCCAACTGGCTCTGGGAGATGACTACACACGGCTGTGCCTTCCCAGCGTGTGCAGGAAGGACAGTGGCCGGTACAGCGTGAAGCTGAGGAGCGAGGGAGGCTGTGTGCAGGCTGAGTTCACCCTACACGTTATAGGTGCTGACCCTGCCCGTTCTCCAACCAGGGCCCCAGGGTTCTGGGGTCCCAGGACCTCCCTAGGAGCCTGGACAGGACTAGGGATGGGCTCTGCTAGCCTTGGTCTTCATTTGCATGAGAGTTAAGATCCAAAGGCAACCCTACTGGCCCACTTCCCTGTTTCCAGATTGCCCTGGAAGAAGAGATAAGCCAAGGCCAGGTACAGGCTGGTAGACCCTGTTGTGTGAACTCTAACACAACAGAGTTTGGGGAAGATTAGTGGAATGGTGACCCCTAGTCTGGACCAGCAAAGTCAGATCGCCTATACAAGACCACTAATCAGGAGGCCATGCTGGTCACTGAATGGAGCTGGGTACAGGTTGCAGGTTCCATGGTATCTCCTAAGGCAGGACTGGGGATGTAGAGACTAGAGACACCAAGAGTCATTTGGAACCTTTCCACGAGCTGCACCTTGCCTCAGCCTCTGGCTGTCAGCAACCGTGTGCATCTCTGGGCTGTCCCCTTTGCAGACTTCTCCGATGGTGAGGGGATAAGAAACATGCCCCTCCCAGCTCCTCTGACTCCTTTCTCTTCCTGCTTCTCTCCATGGGTCCTCAGACAAGCCTCAGCCCCCACAAGGACCCTTGGAGGTTCAGGATTGCCACAGAGCAGGCGCCTGCCTCCACTGGCTACCCCCAAGGGATGATGGGGGTCAGGTCATACAACACTATGTGGTGGAGAGGCGACAGGCTGGAAGGAGCACTTGGCTGAAGGTGGGTGAGCAGCCACCAGACAATACCAGCTTCACCGATGTCAGCGTGGAGCAGGGCAGGAAGTATGCCTTCCGTGTGCGGGCTGTGACCTCAGAGGGAGCCGGGGATGCCCTGGAGTCTGAGGAGGTGCTGATGGCTCCTGAGGGTGAGAGAATAGATGACATTTGGATACAAGACTCCTCTGCTCTCTCCGCTATGGCAGGAGTACAGCCTGAGGGTCACTAGCTATGCTTGGGGGATGGGGATGGGGTGGGACTTGAGGCCTTTGTAGAGCACAGTGGACACTCCTTATTATGGCTTCTTTTGTGATTTTGTAGCCTTTTATGGTTCTTTGAGGCTGAGGCACAGAGCCCCTTTCTCTCAGGACCTGCATATTGGTCAACATCCTTCTCTATCACGTGTCCTTGTTCCGGAACAAGCTATCAGTGGGTGAGGTTAAGGGATCACAGAACTGGCTCCAACCAAGGCTAGAGAGCATTTTCTGTCCTATCATCTCTGTCCCAGAACAGCCAGAATAGTGTCCCCGGAAAAACTGACTAAGCACCGGAATGCTTCAGAAGGCAGAGTGTGACCGCCCCTAGATTCCCCAGGCCCTCTCCCCACAGCGTTACCTCCCATGAGCTGGTGCTTGTCTCAACCTCTGCTGACTGGCATCCTCTGCCCTCAGCTCTCCCGGGACCCCCTTCTGCCCCCACCATCCTGTCAGCCTCCAGCCAGAGCATCACTCTCACATGGGGGGCACCACGGGGTCCCGGCAGTACCCACATCCTGGGCTACCTGGTTGAGAAACGCAAGAAAGGGAGCAACACCTGGATGACTGTGAATGAGCAGCCCGTGTCTGGTGAGTTGGTTTGAGGGAGCTTCTTGCTGACCCCATCCCGAGCTGCCTTGGAGCCCCTCCTGGCCGCAGGACCCCTTGGTGTCACTAGTGTGGATCAGTTTAACCTAGTTGCTGTTCAGCCAGTGTAGTTTTGTCCATTTGTGGGGGTCTTTAGCAATGTCTAGAGATAGTTGTTATAGTCACAGCTGGGTGGAGGGTACATGCTCTTGACATCTTGTGTAAAGAAGACAAGGACGCTGCTAAACACCCCATCCCCAAACCCCAAAGACTCATCCATCAAAGTCCATCAGAAGAGCTTGAGGACGCCTAGGGTAGAAGTCTCAGACTGGAAGCCAGAGGTAAAGCTGTCCACTCTGCCCCCCTCACACACACTTCAGGCTTTGGCCATGGAACCCACTTCCTCTGTAAATCTCAGCTTCCTTGCTGATAACACAGACAGAAGTGACCCTGACCCTCTAGTGAGCATCCTAGAAACTAGCTGCTTCCAGAGATAAGAAAGAATGGGGGGAGACTGAGGCTGAGGCACATGCATATCTGTGCTCTGTGTGTGCTGGAAGCCCAACACCAGGCTCAGAACAAACTCTCAGCAGTCCTGTAATGGCAATGTCACTTAGGAGTTAAGGCCACTTGGGGACCATATCCTCACATCTCTAATGTCATCATTTAGTATTTAAGTATTATGACTCTGTGAGGCAGCATGAATCAGAGACATTAAAGTGCCTTCATGACCATCTGGCAAGGCTGAGGCAAACCAGGTGGGATGAGGATGAAAACACCTTTCACCTTGGAAGCAGCCGTGTCAGACCTGGTTGGTGCAATGCAGGAGGGCTGCGTTAGACCCCATGTTTGGTCTTCTCCTGAATGTGGGGGTGCTGAGATATGTCCCCATTTTCTGGTCCCACCATGTGAGACTAATATAGGATGTGGTCTTCACAGAGAGGAGGTGCACTGTGGTGGACCTGCGACAGGGTTGCCAGTATGAGTTCCGGGTCACGGCCGTGACTCTGTCGGGCCCTGGAGAACCCGGGCCTCCTTCGGAAACTGTCTTCGCTAGAGACCCCATGAGTAAGTAAGGTACCAACCCAGGATGTTGGGGAGGGATATGCATGGGATAGCTCTGAAACTGTAGGACAGAAGTTCACAGGTCAGGTGCAGTCTGGAGGGAGATATTCTAAAGAGCTGGAAGTCAAGGTTGAAAGGTCACTGGGATCTTAAAGGGTCTAGATTGAAGTCAAATGGGTCCAGGGGCCAGGCTGGAGGAATGAGAACTTTGTGAGATCATGTCAGGCACTCTTTGACCTTGGGGAAAGTCAGTGTCTGTGCTAGCCCAGTGGTATTACCCATTCACTAGTGGGGAGTCTCATCCCTGGGGAACAGGTAGCAGGGAATCCAACTCACGCTATTCATCACATGCAAAGAGTCCAGCATTGCAGGAGGCGCTAGGAGCCTCCACCTCAGCCTCTGTCTTTTGTGAACATAATCTAGCCCGGTATTTTCCTGTCTGAGGTCTCAGCAGCATCAGAGATGTTGAAAGTCATTCTATATACAACAAAAACAGCGGGATTTGTCATTAAAGATAAGTACAACAGCAGCTTCTCATGTACCCATGCCCCGCTTGCCTAACTGTGATTCAAGCAGAGAGTAGCCTTCTCACAAAACCCCTATTAAATGCTTCTCTCCAGGACATGGAGTTTAGAAGGTGTTGCTCTGAGCACCTCAAATGAGGCTGCTGATGACAAGTCATCCGGGCAGCAGAATCAAGGCACTTGTAGAATCAGCTGTGTGATGGACTGTGCAAGTCCAGTAACGACAGAATATTCTACAGGGATGGGGGGTGAGCTGGCCCGTGTGTCCTTTCCTTGCAAACAGAGCGAATCTATCCTGTTCACTGTTGATCGCTGGCTCTCTCGTCAGCGATGGGGATGGAGGGAACAGGATGCGCAGTATCTGTGGCAGCCACAGCAGTAGACCTTCTCTTCTAGACCCTTACTACGGTGCAAAGTCTGTAGACTGGAAATGTCACTTGGGAAACTTCTTATAGAATCTCAGGCCATGTGTAGTGGCACACACACACATCTGCAATCCACCCCCAGCACTAAGAAGTTGAACAGAAGGAGACATATGTTTCATATAGATAGATGATGAAGAAGAAGAAGGAGGAGGAAGAGGAGGAGGAGGAGAAGAAGGAGATAGAAAGCCTTGGCAGATAATACCAACTTAGATAAGGACAAGTGAATCATAGGCAGAGTCATAGTGACCTGTCCCCTGAACCTTCACCCAGCCGATACCCTATTCTGAAAGATATCTGTACTCCCCCTGAACACTCACACTCCAGTGTCATCCCCTTCCCCATGTCCTGCCCTTTTGTGTTTATAACCCCTATGTGAATAAGTAAAAATTACGATTTGATTTTAAAAAATAAAAATAAATAAATAAATAACAAAAAAAGAAAGAGAAAAAAGAAAAAAGGAAGGAGAGAGAAAGAAAGAAAGAAAAATGAAAGAATATCTTGTTCTGCATCTCAGAACTCCTGAATTAGGATCTGTGTTTTCGATAGTCTCCAGTGATTTGAGTAAAAATTCAAGGCTGAGAAGCACTCCCCTAGAGCAGTGATTTTAAACATCACCATGTGTTTAGAAATACCAGCGATCCCTTATCAATCCTAGTGCATTTGGAGCTGGTATCTCACAGACAGAATGTTTAATATGCAGCTAGCCTTGACAGCCAGAATATGATGATGCAGTGCAATATCCAAATCTCTCTCTCTCTCTCTCTCTCTCTCCTCTCTCTCTCTCTCTCTCTCTCTCTCTCTCTCTCTCTCTCTCTCACACACACACACACACACACACACACACACACACATCATGAATTTTGCTTGTTCCACAGTCCCCATGGGGAGGTAGAGCTGCTGGTCTTCCCATTTAACAGACAAGGAACAGGAAATCCGTGCTGGTGTTGTTCCCAACTAGGAGTTATAATTCAGCATACAGACATAGAACTCCAGGCCCCAGACACAACAGAGCATAATGGGTTCTTAACTGAAAATATCAGTTGTCAAGAATTATAGAATAGTTAGGGGTTGGCAAGTTGTTGGGTGAGTTGAGGCGGTAGCCAGGTACCCACAGTTCTGCAGAAACCCCTGAGTGAAAGAAACCCCAAGTCCTTTGTAGGAAGATACCTCAGAGGGAGGTGACACATTCCTGAAATTTCCATTGTGCTTGTCCAGGACCTCCAGGGCCTGTGCGGGATCTCCAGGTTACAGACACGTCAAACACTAGCATTACTGTGAGCTGGATGGTGCCGGATGCCCAGGATGCTGATGAAGCCCAGGGATATATTGTGGAGATATGTGGTTCAGACAGCCATCAGTGGAGCCCATGCCACGTGGGCACTGTGCCAGGCACCACCTTCACAGCCAAGGGGCTTCGGCCACAAGAAGGCTACTTTGTGCGGGTGACAGCAGTTAATGATGGGGGCCATAGCCAGGCCACTACTCTGGACACATTGGTTCATGCCATGCCTGCCACTGGTGAGTGTCACCCTGAATCCTATAGACTCTTCCTGAGAGGCACTGCCATGTAGCCATCAGCTGCCTTCTTAACAGAGGGGTGGCATCGAGCACCGAGCTAAGTGGACCCCTCTCAGAATTGCATTCTTATTACAGTTCCTGTCCTACATGGCTAATATTCTTGATCCTCGATTTACAAAGATGAAAGCAAAGGCCAGAGATGCTTCACCCAGGGTCTCTCCATTGTAATGACTCAGAACCAGGATTTAAAACAAGTGACTCCGGGGTGTAGGCATTGCTTAGTTTAAGATGGCACGCTCCCTGTTATTGCAAGGTGGATTGTGTTTCCCTTTGGGCGTTAATTGCTAGAAGCAGATCCTTTGTCTTTGTGAGCTGTACCAATTCTCTCTAGTTGTAACTGTGACAATAAGGAGACAATAAAAAGTAAAGAGCTCCTGAGTCCAGAATCTTAGACTCCTGTCCTGGCTCTGTCTTTTAGTGGATGTAACCAAGAAGGCCACTCCCTGACTAATGGTAATCTCCACCTCCAAGCAAAAATGCAGTTTTCCTGCCTTCCACGATAACCTTCACCTTCCCTGTTGACAACTTTGATCCCCTCACAAGATTGTCCCTGTCTCCTGGCATTTCTCCTCAACACGCCCTTCCAAGTGCCCTCCGCCAGGCCATTGCTTTGGTTCAGCCTTCTATCTACATCCTGGATGAGCTAGCTGTAGGCCGACTGTGGAGGGAGGTGACAAGTCATCTTGTGTGTTCTAGTCTGTCCCAGGTTCCTCATGGACTCCGGCACAAAGGATACACTGATGGTCAGGGTTGGGGACAGCGTTCGCGTTCCAGTCTCCTTCGAAGTGAGTATAACTGGAGCAGTGTGTGGCAGGCATTGTCCCCAAGCAACCAGGAAACTGGACAATCTTGGAGTGTTCCTTCTTCCTCGTTATTCTTTAGCCTTATTCATAGACCTTGACTTGTCTCAGGAATCAGGCTCAGTGTGAGATGAGTGGGAAAGAAAATCATTCTTGAAGCCAAGCTGGCATTTGGTCTCTTGGACGCCATGCTGCTTTCAGGTACAAGTGTACAAGGGGCTACACATCCCTCTAGTGGTAGCTTCTGGTACTGCACCTCCAAATTAGCAGAACCGTCTTCCCTCCCCAACTAAGTCCGGGCACTGAGGGAGATGGCAGGGTAGATAATCACTTTTGCCTTTAGAATATATTTTTGTGCAAGTGAATGATCAAGAATCTGACTCAGGATGATCCTCAGCCGATGTCAACACTACACAACTCTACGCACAGTTTCTAGTGTGGTAGTAACATAGATAGCCTAATGCTGTCATGGCTCACTAATTTGACTCTGGACAGTGTCTTAACCTCTCTCTGTATAAATTTCCTCATCTCTCCATGGCACAGAGTTCTTCCATCTCTTCCCTAAGCTTACCAAAGGGCTGAGAAAGCGATGGTAGCAACCTGGGCCCTGTTCTCTGTACTTTCCACAAATTGTTAATGCCTAAACCCCCGGAACACCCCCATGGGCAATTTACTATCAGTGATCTCAGAGTGCGCACCAGGGGGGTCCCATAGGCAGTTGGTAGCAGCAGCAGCTAAAGGGGTCACTGTTAGATTATAGGCCTGACACTCAGGTACTGACCCCTCCATGAGATCAGATACACAACCTGGGGAAATCCGGCCACTCCTCCTTACAGTTTGGCCCTTGAGACAAAGAACTGACAACTCCTGCTTCGACCACACAGATCTCAAGGGGGAGGGGGAAGCATGCTCACCCCCCCCCCCAAAGACAGGAAGGGTAGAGCTTTGTTTGAAGAATTTCTCTGAAGTTATTGCCTCCACGTGCTGCCCTTGATGGCCACTGCTACCCTCACAAAGTTGTCTCTCCCAATGATCCCGCAATGCCTCTAAGGCTCTCCAACCTCAAGGGCCACCATGCTGCTTCTGGTATGAGGTACTGTCCCTCACTTTCCCACCGTGAGGCTTGAACAGGACCCCTGTGATCTCGAGGGTGTCTCTCCTAATAAAGCTCAGTCGGAAGGGGAAGCTCATGCCAGCTCCTTTCCTGAACCTGGCCCTCCCCTCCCCCTCCCCTCCCCCTCCCCCCCCCCTCCCCCCCCCCCCCCTCCCCTCCCCTCTCCTCCCCTCTCCAGTCACCACAGTTCCAGGCCAGCTGCACAATCTACTTCCTGCAGCCTGTCTCTATTGCAGGATTTCCCGTGTCACTCCCTAGCTTGCTTGGGCGGCAGGGAGGGAATACTCCCTTCCCAATTGGGTTCTTCTCACTCCCACCAAGTACGCTCATGTGAATCCAGAACCAGCTGCACTGTCCTGTGATCATCAACAGCAGCTCCTCACTCAGGGAAGTCTAGATGTGTGAGGCTGAGGGCCAGAACCGTTTCACTGGGCCTCTCTTCCTGTCCCAACATCCTTCCATACCTACTGGCTAGCCCCACAAGTCACCGCCTCCCCGAGAGCCCATTCCTCCTTCATCCCCACGTGCACAGGCGCATCTCTTCCAGCCTAGAATGGTCTTCTTGACCTTCTACATTAGGGCCAGCTTGTGTACTTTTCCTTTTACAAAATGTCCTCCATGAAGAACAGAACAAAGATCAGGGAGAAAGGAGTCACATGGGACAGGAGGCAAGAGGGTGATGGCCTTAAGGGAAGAAAGAAAAAAAACAGCATGTTTTCTCTCACGTGTTTGTGTGTGTGTGTGTGTGTGTGTGTGTGTGTGTGTACTCATGACTGTATGTGAGAGAGAATTGTGTAAAATGGAATCAGAAGGTCTATAGCAGTGAAAATCAGGAAGATTCAGCGATACACACACAATAAAATGTCATCATTAAACCTATTATTTTACATGCTAACCACATAATTTATTTGAACAGACACTTAAAACAAAAAACCTTCCTCCTCTCAATTTGCGTTTGCTCTTGGTTCCCAGGCTGCACCCATGCCTGAGGTGACCTGGATGAAGGATGGCTTGCCCTTGCCCAAAAGAAGTGTGACCACTATGAAGGATGGCCTCACCCAGCTTTTGATTCCTGCAGCTAGCCTCTCGGACTGTGGCCAATACACCGTGACGCTGAGGAACTCACAGGGGAAAGAGGCTACCTACAGCTTCTTCATTGGTGTGGCAGGTGAGGCCACGCAGCAGTGAGCTCCCGCCAAGGTGTGAAGGCTGCACTTGTCTTGCATTGTGTCCTCATTGTGTATGCAAGTTGACCACACCGTTGAGCCTACACACTTCAAGGCACAGGAGGTTGGGTAGAATGAGAGTCCCCGAAAGCCCCATGGTTCTGACCTATGAACATGGAGATACCACACCCTTACTTCTTTACTGCATTTTTTTGTTTGTTTTTGTTTTTGTTTTTTTGTTTTTTTGAGACAGGGTTTTTCTGTGTAGCCCTGGCTGTCTGGAACTCACTCTGTAGACCAGGCTGGCCTCGAACTCAGAAATCCACCTGCCTCTGCCTTCCAAGTGCTGGGATTAAAGGCGTGTGCCACCACCGCCCGGCTTTACTGCCTTTTTTAATAAGAGCAAATATGGCTCCCAGCACTGCATCACTGAAGGACACCGTGGGAAGAATCTGCTCCTGACTCTAGTGCAAGTTAAGGTTGTCCCTTCCCTAGAATGACCTCGTTCCCTAGCCCTGAATATCCAAAAATGAAGGAACAGACTAACAGTGGGCATTAGTGGTTTGATTTTATGAAAACTCTAACTTCTGTCCATGTCCTGCCATTTTATCTGTCAAAAAGTGAGTTAATAAGTAATTTTGTTGGAAGTCATCTGTGGTGGTGGGTACCTATAATCCCAGACTTCGGAGACTGAGGCAGAATCCAGAGTTAAGGCTAGCCTGAGTTAATGTGGGTGAAACCCTGCCTCAAAAGAAAAAAAGAGCATTCTTTAGGGGATATTTTTCACCTTGCAGAGATAATTGTATACCCAGACTTAGTTCCCTCTGGCCTATCACCTTCCTGACAACACTGTGTTCTGTAGGACCCCCAGGAGAAGACACTAGCAGAATTTCTGTGGCTCCTCTGCAACATGTCTTCTCTCTCTCTTTCTCCCTCCCTCCCTCCGTCCCCCCGGCCCCCCCCCTCATCCTCCCCCTCAGCATGCCCACAGGCACCGGGTTCCATCTACCTGCAGGAGAATGTGCCTGGGACAGTGACGGTCCAATGGGAACCGTCCCCGGATGAGGCTCAGGGCATCCCTTTGCATTATACAGTGCTGATGCGGTCCTCGTCTCACGGATCCTGGCATGAGGTGGCCGACCGTGTCCGCACCAACCGCTTTACCCTCCTAGGGGTCCTCCCTGGCCACGAGTACCACTTCCGGGTGCTAGCCAAGAATGAGCTGGGGGTTAGCAAACCTTCAGACACCAGCCAACCCTGGTGTATCCCCAGGCAGAGAGGTAAGGGGTCCCCCAAAAGGGAGGGAGAGGCTTAGCTGTCTGCCTCTGTGCTTTGGGTTGTGGAGTGTGTGGAGTGGCGCCCTTCCGTCTAGTGTGGTAGTGGTCCTCCCGCCTCCTGCTCAGTGCCGGCCTGTACTGATGCCCACTGCACTGGAGTCAGATTGGGCTCCACTTCGATGGGCAAAAACAGTCAGGCTGTGAGTGTTGGACTGTCTGGGGGCCTTTGGGTGGACTCTCAAAAGGAACAGGAAGCAATACGTTAAAAATAGAAGTTAGTATTTCTATAAAAACAAAGCATATTTTATAAATCAAGTAGGTATAGATCTTTAAAGGAATCACTAGAAGAAAAGATTACAATACTGGCTGGATCATTTTACCTCTATGAAATACAAAAATATCTAGAAAGTGCTAGAGCAAAATGTCAGCTACAGTCATCTATAGGTAGTGAGACTATAGATTTTTATTTCTCTCTCTCTCTCTCTCTCTCTCTCTCTCTCTCTTTCTCTCTCTCTCTCTCTCTGTGTGTGTGTGTGTGTGTGTGTGTTCTGATTTATACACAATAATGTTTAGTTTTTAACCATTTAAAAAATCCAAACAAGCCGGGCAGTGGTGGCGCACGCCTTTAATCCCAGCACTTGGGAGGCAGAGGCAGGTGGATTTCTGAGTTCAAGGCCAGCCTGGTCTACAGAGTGAGTTCCAGGATAGCCAGGGCTATACAGAGAAACCCTGTATCGAAAAACAAAACAAAACAAAAAAATCCAAACAAAATTTAGGAAAAGGGTGAAAACAGTGTCAGGCTGTGCAGATGAGCTGTGGGAAGAGACTCAGTCCCTGGGCCTTCAGCAGTACCATGGACTCTGCAAACCTGGCTCCCAGTCAGGCCTTCTTTGCTTGTTAACCATCCTTCCTTCTTCCCGGGAATACACCGCAGACAGGTTCACAGTGAAGTCTCCAATATATCGGGAACCTGACCTGAGCCAGAAACCCCGCTTCCTGGTGGGTCTTCGGGCTCATCTTCTGCCCCAGGGCTGCGAGTGCCGCATGACCTGTGCCGTGCAGGGCTCACCCCAGCCCCATGTCACCTGGTTCAAGGACGACCAAAGCTTGGACAGAAACCCTGCGATGTACACTACTGACTTGCTGGGTGTGTGCTCCCTCATCATCCCCAGCGTGTCCCTTAAGGACAGTGGCGAATACAAGGCTGTGGCCAAGAACCCACTGGGACAAGCTGTCAGCACAGCCACTCTCATTGTCACAGGTAACGATGGCTGCCTGGAGCGGGCCAAGTGGGAACAGAAAGGAGATCCAGAGGAGTAGCCTCTGGCCTCAGGGAGCCCTCAAGGGCTGGGCTTCTCAGGAAGACTCAGACGGTATGCCATGAGACTTTCATTTCTGCCTGCCTCTATGAGTGTTCTATTATATATTTAACCTGACCGTCACAGGCCCTCCTGGGGTTTGATTTGCTCAATTGTAAAATGAGATGCTGGCTACTTTGGTAGTGTGGGGACCTACACTACCCACCTAAGAGTCCCTGTGTGTGTGTGCTGACACATGTCTCAGGATAAGACATAAGCGTCTTGCTCTGCAGATCCTTTTATAACTGTGTCAGATAGGATTATTAAAAGACCATGCTGAGTCTCTCATTGGCCATCTCCATTCTTCAAGGTGAATAATAGATACCAATAAGAAAAAACTTTGGTGGCTCTGGGTCAACCAATGCCGCCAAGTATTGTAGAATCTTCATGATGGGATAGGTGTGAGAGGGGCCACTGTCCCTTTGGGATCATCTGAAATATTCCTTGTCTTACAGAATACAACTCCTAGGCCACTTGACCTGGAATGCTAGCCTTGCCCCACCCTACAGCTGTGAAATGGATGGCAGATCTCTGAAGCTTTGCTCAGAGTGATCCAGCATGACAGTGGATGTCCCTGGGTGAGACGGCAACAAGGGGGCTTTTGGTGAGACATGACCAGAAGGGATGAAGTCCTTGGAGAAGAAATAGAAGAAGAGTGGAGGATGTGGTCTTGAGCTGAATGATGGCTCAGAGTGACCCTGTTGCTATGGGTGTCTTTGTTCTGCACCTCTGGGCAGAGCTCCAGAGAGAGTGGTCCACAGGGTGGAAGCTGAGCCCACTGTGACTACAGGAATGGAAAGTCATAGAGGGCAGAGGACCTGAGTGAGAGGGTATCAAGGATAGGGGTGGGGGGTAGTGCAAGCTGTCTGTGCTTCATTAAAATGACAGACTACAGAAGGTGAATTCTTTGTAGAGTAACTTGGGGCTGGTTGGTTGAAGGAAGGACCCCAAAGCAAAGCCTCTGAGTGGAGAATGTCTGGGCTCACAGGAGAGAGTGAGTCAGAACAGTGTTCATCTGCGACAGGGCAGAAAGCCAGGGTAGGGGAGACAGTCTGTGAGGCCAAGGCTCCCTTTTCCTGACTAATGCTTTCCACATGCGTCTACCCTGCAAAAACCCTGGGATCAGCAGGACTCAAGCCTCCCTAAACGTTGTGTGCATAGAGACTGTGAGCCAGCTGTCCCTCCCTAGAGCCGGCAACATTCTTGTCTGGGGAAAAATTCTACTGCAGTCTATTCTGGGGGCTCCTGTCAGCAGAGCTAGGAGACTATCAAGCGCATAAAGATTTGATTCTCATGCAAGGCTCCCTAGTCACTCACCCAACTTCTGCACAGCTTCACTGTCCTGTGTCACAGGTAGGATGGGTCCATCTCTATGTGATCCACTGCCATCAAAACTTATAGGCACCCCTGTATACTTGGATGCCTGTACCTCTACCCTCCTGTAGGTATGGTCCTATACCTCAGGACACCCAAGAGTTGTTCTGGAATTTGCAGGGATAGAGAAATGAGTGAGCCCTGAAGAAAGCCAAGCCCACCATCTCCCAGAATGTTGCAACCAGGTCTGAAAGATTACCTGGCTAGTGGGCACAGTCTTCTCTGCCTGCCTTCTGATTGTGGTCTCCCCTTCGCTAAAATGCATGGCAGACTTGGGCAGAAGAAACAGAAGCCGTAGATCAAGGGGCTAGGGATGAATGCCAAGAGCGTCTTCCTATGACAGATAGTGTCTTATTAAGGTGAGCATTCCACTAGAAATATTCAGTGATTGCAGAATGCCTTCGTATGACATGCTGTCCCCCATTCCCGCCTCACTGAGGAAGCTGCCTTGTCCTTGGGATTTCCCTGCTGCCTTTGCTTGTAATTGCAGCAGAACAAGAAGAAAATGCTGGAGATTTGAGTTTAAGTCCCATCCCTGTGCAGCAAGCACTTTACCTAAGTCATCTCCACAGAACCTGGAAAACTCTTTTTTTTTCCAATTGGACATAGAATATCAGATTGATTACTTTTTGTTTGCTTGCTTTGGGATTTTTGTTTTTATTTGCTTGACTTGGGTTGTTGGCTTTCTGACTCATTTAAAACAGAGTCTATCTATATAGCCAGGCTGGCCTCGAACTTAAAATGTTCAGCCAGCCTTACTTGCATTAGCCTCCCCAGTTCTGAGATGACAGGTCTGTACCACTAACATTAAGTGTTGGCTTGTAGTTAGAAGAGAGGTCTGCCGCCATCTTGGTTTTCATCAAGTACAGGAACTTCTGTTAATTATTCAGTCAAATCGTTTCTACTTGTGAGACCCCAGTTTCCTTTACGGTTAGACTGCTTGATAACTCTCCCTCAGCTCAGGAGGGCCCTACTCATTACTCCTCAGTCTCTCTTTCTATGTGTTGTTTAATTTTGGATTATTTATATAGCCACACGTTTGAGCTTTAATCTTTGTTCTTCAAAGCCTAACCTATCCTTTCTCTCGCTCACTGTACAATGGCATCGATCCAGAGCCTGCGTAGATGAGCAGGACCCTTGGCAACAATTCTCCCCAGCAGCCTCCACAGCCCCTCTGACACTACCAATGCCATCTAGCAAGGCAGGAGCTCCCACCTCCAGCCTCACTCCGTTTCTCTGTGTCCCTTCAGCAGAGTATAGAGCGGTGAAGTTTTGGCATCTAGTTCCGGGGTGTAAGCCACAGCAGCAACAGTCGGTCACTTTATTCTTTTGTGGGCTTTCTTGGTGGACAGCTCATCGGGAGACGGCATACCCCTAGCCCTGGGATTTTATTTAACTACCCTTTTGGTTTCTGGGTGTGCCTTTTGTGTTTATGCCCCTTGTCTGACATCCTCAAATGTGCAAGGGATCGTAGCATTTTATCAGTCTCTTTGTAGGATATTGTTCATGCATTACCCTCCTAAGAATGTCACCACAGTGCTTGGGCCCTGCACACTGTTTAGGCTGATTCCCTGTTCTTGCTCTGTCATGGGTACTATCCTGCCTTCCAGATGCTTCTCTAGATCTGCAAAACACTCGGGTTGGTATGAAACCTTCTTATGGAGGGTGGGCGGGCCTCCTGCTGTCACGGAAGTAAATGAGACTTGGTCTGGGAATGCAGCAAATAAGATACCAAGGCGGCAGGGTAGAGGTGGGGGAGAAGAAAAAATGCAGTCCAGTGCAGCATGAAAAGATCCCACTGCTTATATTGTTTCCTCGAAAAACAAACAAACAACAATAACAAAAAAATAAAACAAATAATTCCCCCAAAAAAACAAGAGACCCAGCAGTGCAGAATTCAGCGCTGTGGATGGGAAACACTCACTACCTTACTTAGCTTTCTGTAGCCCACAGTCATTCTCCCTGAGTCGTCTGTCCTACCTTCACCCTGAGATGGTGCTTCAGGGTAGCTGTGCATCTCCACACCCTTGAGGGACTAGGCAGGCTTCACTCTTGCTATTCTGCCTGGCCTGGTCCAGGCTGTGCGCTCTCCTGTTGTGTCCATCACTAAGCTGGAGCTAAGTCGTTGGACCAGTCCCATCATCTTTCTCTTGCCATCCACAGTGGGCTGTTGGAAAGGTCTCAGGCTGGGTGAAGCATCTCCATTCCCAGGACACCCTTTTCAGGAGAGAAATGCCCAGAGGATACCTTTGGAGAGGGAGTTCACATCACTGCTTCTGATGTCCCAGGGGCTGCCAGAAACCAACTCACACTGGTTCCTGGCCAAGTCCTGCATGCTAATAGGAGACTAGTAGACCTTCAGTTCAATACGGGTCTTGCGGGCCAGTACTTCCTTCAGAGGCCTGGTGGCTGTGGTTTCCATTCCAAGGAGCTCCCTCTTCTCAGCAGGAGGTAATTGCTCACACCTAGTTACCCCATTGATGACTTGTAATCCAGGCTTTAAAGCATTAGAAGGCTTGCAAGCCCTGACTTTGACTCTCGCTCCTCCCGGCCCGCACCAGACTCTGCCCTGCTACAAATCTTGCCACATTTGTTTGCAAGAGATCCACACAAGCTCACCATTCACTTTTCTTTTCTTAACTCCTGAGTGCTGTTGGTACCTTAGGGGCCTGATCTATCTGTCAACATAAGTCCACTGGACAGCAGAGCCTCTCCTACCTCGTAAAGACAATGTTTGTCCCACTATGGGACTCAGTCTCCATCTCTCCTATGAATGCAATTTCTCCAGCCCAGTGAAATGGGCATCAGGCTCCACTCTCTCAAGCCTGATTCCAAGTGATATCTGTCCTTCGTGTGATGTCTTCTGTCCCTGATACTCATGAGACCCTCTGCTGTCGATGAACCAATACCCTGTCTTGTCAGCTAGCTCTCTGTCTCATACAAGCCACAGCAATTTAGATGTGGAGTTCCCCAAGTTGTCAGTTTCCTATATTGGATCATAACTATGCCCCCATCTACATGCTGAATCATGTTGTAAAAGTTATTTTTCATTTCTGTATGAATGTACATATATATTTATATTTATATATGTACCACAAGTGCCCGCCAAGGCCAGAGGTCAATTCTCTCTGCCCATAGCAAAGTCCATGCAGCTGCAGCAGTGCCTGCTTATGACATGTTACTTTTAAGGACTGGAATATATTCTCTAGTCCATCCACCATTTAGGGGCATTCTTCCCCTCACACTGTTGACCTCATTTACTAAAAGGTATAGCACTCAATACTACATAGAGAGCCACCCTGGAAATCCCCCCAGGGATACCCCACCTTCAGATGGAGAAACCTTGGTTATAGTAGCTGACTGTACCCCTCAAACTCCTCTATCCCCAGCCCTGTAGTGTCCATCCTCAGACATCAAGTATTGCATGGATTTTCCTGAGAAGTCTGTTTCTATTCATGACAGAGAGGGCAACAGCTAGGCAAAGAAATGCTTCTGCCCAACTCTAGCTTGGTGAACAGAACTTAACTGAAATTGCTTACTGGAATTTCTTACAGGAGCATGGCATTTGTCAGTGACCACACTGCATCATTACCTACTTATGTACTTATGGGGATGAGGTTTCAGACACCTTTGTGCCTGTGTGCCCTGCGAGCCTTGTGAACCCTTCCTTCCTTCCTTCCTTCCT
>NW_021604679.1:3708798-3763468 GCF_004785775.1 Grammomys surdaster
CCCTTCCTTCCTTCCTTCATTCCTTCCATGACAGAAGGTTAGTGTGTCCAACCTCACGAGGGTCTCATGAGAAATCATAGCTGTTCTGATTTCAATATGGCCATGGCTATGCTATGCTTAAAGAACAGAGTTCCACAACACACACTACTCAAAGAATCTAACAGAACTCTAGATAAATGAATCTAACTAAAATCAGTTTGTATTTCCACAATCAACAAAGATCAACTAGAAAATATCACTTTAAAAATAGTATCACTTTGGGTAGCAACAAATACAGGAAATGCCTAAGGAATCAACTGGATTGTATAAAAGATGAACAAAACCCACATGGAGAAATTATAAAACTTTATTTAAAAAACAAGGCATGAATAAATGAATATGCTATGTTAATGGATAAGAAGCTAATATTATAAAGTCAGCAGGGTCTCTATGATCACTTTGGAATTGCTATTTCCCCCACAGCTGAGTGTAGGAGTGCCATTAACAATTATAACCTTCCTAGCCCAGCTTTGTAGCTGTTATATCTCAACTGTGTTTATCCTATAGTTAGGTTGTACGTGCAACACATGCTCTCTGCCCTGAGCACTCCAGCTGCCCCTTGCTTTAATCCCTTCCTGGACAGACTCCCAGTGTCTCAGTAGAGACAGGGCCACCATGCACCCCCAGGGTGGTACTAGGTAAACCAGGCAGGAATCTGCTGTGTTTTGTAAAAAGAAAGAGAAACCAGGGATATGTTTGGTGGAGGCGCAGTATGGTGTGGGGGAAGGGGGTGCCTCTGAGGGCCACTGAGGTGTTCCTTCTCCTGAGGGGGAAGGTATAGTATAGAATAGTTTATTCAGGGCATGGGAAGGGGAGTTAAAAGAAAGGGAGAGAGGAGAGAGAGAGAGAGAGAGAGAGAGAGAGAGAGAGAGAGAGAGAGAGAGAGAGAGGAGAGAGAGGGGGGGGAGGGGGGGAGAGAGGGGAGAGAGGAGGAGGAGGAGGAGGAGGAGGAGGAGGAGGAGGAGGAGAGGCTGGACATAAGCACGTGGAGAGAGATAGAAGAGGGGAATGGGGAAAGAGAGGAAAGGGAGTAGGAGCAAGGGCAGGAGAGCAAGAGGAGCAAGAGAATGAGGAGGGGGCAAGCAGCCCCTTTTATAGTGAGTCAGGCACACCTGCTGTTGCCAGGTAACTGTGGGGTGGAGACTAGACTAAATATCAACAGCATCTTCCATTAAGTTCACGAAAAGCCCCTGATTGGGATGGAGGTGAGTAGCTGGAGGACAGGTAGACAGACGTTGGTGGAGTCTCCGATGGGTAGAGAGGGATCAGGTACTGCTACACAATCCTGGTTTCAAACAGCCTCTTGCTTGGCTTCTTCAACAGTGTATAAATTTCTTTCCAACCAGAAGGGGCCCAGTAGTTTCATGGTGCAGTGATGGGCAAGTTGAGTGCAGGCTGGACATGGCCTTGAGCCATCATTCCGAGCAATGCGTGTGCTATTGCTAGGGGTGATTGGGCTAACATAACCACGGAGGTCAGAGGACAACTTTTGGGAGTGGATTCTCTCCTTCTACCGTGTGGATCCCAGTGATCAAACTCAGCTGCCAGGCTTGTCAGCAAGCAGTGCTACCTACTGAGACATCAAGACAGCCCCCTTGACGTTAGCTTTGTTCAGAATCCTGAGCCCATCCACCCCTGACTTTTGGTCACTGCTGTTAGAAAAAGCACATGTCTAGCCTGTTGTGGTAGCACACACCCAGAATTACAAGAGAATGGCAAATCTGAGACTAGCCTAGGCTATACAGCAAGACCTGGTATCAAAATACAGGGGCCAGGGGCCAGATCAGTGGGAGAAGGTCTGCTTAGCATGGTTCAGGATGGAGATTCACATCACAGAACTGCACAAGCAAACAGAACCACACATATTCAACTCTCCTGGGCTTCCTGCCACTCGCTCACATTGGCAACTAGGTCTCTTCCTGTTGTTACAGCTGAGGCTCTGTCTGCCCTCTACCGAGGCAGTGCACTGCCTGCACTTGAGACTTGTCTTAAGACTACTCTTGTCTCCTCAGAAGTCTGCGCCATCTCTAGTCCCTTCCCTACTCCCAGGAGAGATCAATATAACCAGTGAGATCAAAATCCTGAAAGGGGACTCTGTACCCCAGTGACAATTCTGACTGTCATACTCTGAGGCTCCTGGTCTCCAAAGTGTGTCACCTCCATTTTGCTACTGCTGAACCTAAATGAGGATTCGTCCTCCCCAGTAGCCTTCCCTCCTCTGACATTTAACTGTAGCACCTGAGCTGCAATGTTCTGAGGCACGTTGGAGTCTTCTAAAGGGGAGGAGGGGAGAGACACTGGAACTTTTGAAAAGGGGATCACTGGAGCCTTCTAAAGGGGGAGCACTGGAACCTTCTAAAGGGGGAGCACTGGACTGTTCTAAAGGGGGGAGCACTGGACTGTTCTAAAGGGGAGCCCAGGAGCCTTCTAAAAAGGGGAACACTGAAGCCTTCTAAAGGGAGGAGCACTGGAGCTTTCTAAAGGGGGAGCACTGGCAGAAAAACAGAGCACTTCTTGGTAGGAGCAGCATATGCAAAGAAGAGGAGCAACTCATTTCTTCCTGGTTTCTCCACTCCCATCCCCTGACTCTTTGGAGGCAAAGGACAGACATCCTTATGGGAGAATTTACTATTTTCTCTGGCCAAGGGGGCCACCCAAAGTCTGCAGATGTCATGGGCCGGAGGAGCCCAGGAACAGAGCAAAGCCTAGTTCTCAGAGAACACAGTTCTGCACTTGACTTTGTTTCCCACAGCTTCTGCTGAATGACCAAGCTGCCTATGCTCTCTGGGCCTGTTTCGTTTCCTGTTAAGTGAGAGTGGACAGTCCCTCGCTCACCCACGGCTTGCCATGGGTTGAAGAAATGACATGGTGGATGAAGAGGGCCCACATCTGAGATGCAGAGAGCAGACACATGGAGATTTCCAAGGATTGATGTCTTCCAGTAGGTTGGGTACTATATCCAGCTATGTTATCTTAGGGAGACTGTTCTAGGCCCTACTCAACCCCCCTCAGACAGCCTACAGTCTTGACTGTCTTTGTTCCAGTCACAGGGGTCTCTCTGCTGTTTCCTGCTCATAACACTAACCCTCCAGACAACCCAGTGGCTTATGCATCCCCATTAGGTCAATATACTAATGGTGCCTTCTCCCGGAGGCCTCTCTTGACTACTTTATCTAAAATGGCAGCTTTCTTCCCGGCAACCCCCATAGTGTATCTTCCCCCACACATCTATGACAGTATGGCACAGTTGTTTTTATTAGTTTGCATTGTAACTCTTTCCTTCAATGAGAACTACAGAGCCACAGAACATGTTGTTGTTGGCAATCAGGCACCTCCATGGCCAGCCCAAAGGGACCCCAAGACAATGTTAGCAATCAGGCACCTTCATGGTCAGCCCCAAGGGACTCTGAGACAACACGGCATGTCATCAATAGCTGCCCAGAGGCAACACAGTCCCATTGACATGAATCACATGTCCTCCTGAGCATGTGCCATGGTGGTGGGGGGGGCATGTTTTTCCTTCCCCCCCACCCAGAGGCAGCCTCTGCACCCCCTTACTCCTCCTTTTAATAAACCTCCCACATGAGACCTGTTAACAGTGTGTGATTTCATGGGAGTTCACCATCTAGTTCCATCAGTTGTTATCTTGCACGTTCATTGCTCTGTTTCCAGGCCCAAAGCAGTGCCTGGCACACAGTATGTTGGCATTTAGTGTAGGCTCCACCCCACAGTTAACCCGTCCTCTCTCTCTTGCTTTCTTGCTCTTGCTCTGTTCTCTTGCCCCTTACCCCTTCTCTCTCCATTCCCCTTCCCCCTCTCTCTCTCCATGTGCTCATGGCCAGCTTCTCTCTCTCTCTCTCTCTCTCTCTCTCTCTCTCTCTGCCTTTCTCTGTCTCTACCCTCTCAACTCCCCTTCCCATGCCCTGAATAAAGTCTATTCTATACTATACTGTTGTATGGCTGGTCCCTCAGGGGGAAGGATGCCTTGGCATGGGCCCACAGAGGCACCCCCTTCTCCCACACCTTACTACACCTCCACCAAACATATTCCTCCTCCTCTTTATTTTTATAAAACAGAATACAGAAGATTGCCAAATATTTAACAACTAATTAGTGTGGCAGTGATTAAATTATAAGCTCAGAGTCAAACTGATGCCTCAGTTCACCAGTTGTGGAATGTTAAGAGATTTCGATTCTCTGAGACTGGACTTCTTTATCAGTGAAAAGGGATGCAAAACTACTACTGCTTTCAAAGAATTGTAAGAATTAAAAGTGCTTAAAATGTGTCCTTGAGCCTGGCAGGAAGAGGTGGTGTGTTTGTTGTAACTCTAACGTAGCAATGTTGTAGAACCTTTCTTTTTTCCTTTAAAAAAAAAAGTGTATTTGTTTTATTTTGTTTGTATAACTGTTTTGCCTGCACACATGTGGACTATGGTGTCCCTGTTGTATTCCCCTAGAACTGGGGTTACAGATGACTATGAGCCATTATGTGGGTTCTGGGAGTTGAACCTGAGTCCTCTGCAAGATAGCTCTGACCTACCACTGTTGGATTCTAAAGATCTAAAACCATGGGATACACTCCCCCAGAGATACTCACGGACAGGACTCGCTGCAATCGCATGAGATTTATTGATGAATTGATAAATTGATGATGGCTGGTGCACTGGGACCCCTCTGCTTGCAGGCGAGAGGGAACCCCAAATGGAGGCAAAGGGTGGTTTATATACAGAGTTCACAAGGACAGTTAATTGCTTCTTGGACAATACTAAAAAAAGATTTCAAACAGTCATTCCCCAGCCTAGTTTCTGTTCCCAGGCTCATTTCCTAAATAACTCAAATTTGCACCTTATCTTTTACAACAAATGAGAGTCAGCTTAAGTAGCTTCTGTTTACCCATGTTTTACTGTGCTAAGGGCTCATAAACTCTTATCTTGGGTCTTTCTTCCTGGAATGTTTGTTCGAGCCTTTGGGATGTACTCTTCCCAAGATGTGCCTGGGGGGTGGGGTGCTACTATTTGACTCAAACTTAAGGATCTTTTAATTTTAAGCTGAGACTTGAAGTTACATTCTTACATTCAAATTACATTCTTACACCACCAAGCCATCTCTCTGGCTCCCCAGATTTTTCCTAAATAGGAAAGTAACTTCCTGGTTTTCTGAGTTCAAAGCTGTGACTTGTAGTCATGGAAAAAGGATCTATCTGAGCTTCAGATGGTGCAGGTCCAGCTGTGGCTGCAAATTTAGAAACCACAGGATTGGCCAAGCAGGTTCTGGCCAACCACCACTTCTTCAACAAATGGCTGCTGGTATTCTGGGCTAGAATAAAGCTGCTAGGTCAACTGGCCATCTCTATAGGAGAGGAGAGGCCAGGACATATATATGTGTGTGTGTGTGTGTGTGTGTGTGTGTGTGTGTGTGTGTATTGGGTGTTTTTATCGAACGTTCTATGTACCACATTCATGTCTGATGCCTGCAGAGGCCAGAAAAGGGCATCAGATCTCCTGGAACTGAATTTTCAAAATGTTACAAGCTATTACTACATGGGTATTAGAAATCAAGCCCAGATTCTTTGGAAGAACCAAGTCTTCTTGTCCACTGAGCCAGATGCAGTGCAGCCCTGGGTTATACTGAGGAAGGCATTAAGCTCTTATCTGGAGTGTCTGACAGGTCCCTGACCACCAGCCTCTGGGGTATTCAGCCTCTACTCCAGCCCCTGGGTAGAGGAGTGTGAGGCCCAGGAGATGATCTGGGGGCTGGAACAGAGATGAGAACTGTCGCTCTTGCACCTTAGGGACCCTCAGGGATGGTCCTGTGCTGTCTTCCCACTGTGCTCTGAGGATGAATATTCCTGGGTTGAACTGGGGCCTTCCCCAGGCCCCCTGTGCTGCCCTATCCATGCAAATGCTGGTGGCAACAGTTCTGACAGACTGAAGGAGACTTAGAACCAGGCTCACTTCTAGCCCTGTGGATGTTTGCCCAGCCTCAAAGCCCCTTCCCCAAACTGCCCCCTTAATTTATAGATTGCCTCAAGCAGTGGGTACCCAATACTTACTGTGTGTTGAACATCATTTGGTTGTTAAGAGAAGCTTTAGCCTGTGCCCTAGACGGCCCTAACCTCAAGGCACACTGGCCAGAG
The DNA here is from genome assembly GCF_004785775.1 of Grammomys surdaster. Taxonomy (NCBI): domain Eukaryota; kingdom Metazoa; phylum Chordata; class Mammalia; order Rodentia; family Muridae; genus Grammomys; species Grammomys surdaster. The sequence continues at coordinate 3,714,974 of NW_021604679.1, forward strand.
GCCAAGCAGTTTCAGGACAATTGGGTCAGTAGTGGCTTAGATAAGCCCAGGAGAGCCATGGGAAAGCACCCGTGAGAAATCTAATTCACACTAAGAAATAAAGAAAAGCTTCCTGAAGGAGGTGACACCTGAGCATAGCCTTGGAGGACATGTTGGTCAAGATGAATTTCCCAACCTGTGTCCAGATCAATCTTCCTATTGGCTGGGCAGGAGGGCTAATGTAAGCAAAAGCCAGGCGCTTTTAGGGCTGCCCTCAGTGGCAGTGGAGGACCACATGGTTCAGAGCGAGGTGGTGTCCATCTTCCTCTCCATACTAAGGGGAATGTTAACTTTCTTTCACCAGGCAGAGCACACCTCCACACAAGCAGCCCATGGAGAAGGTTTTGCGCCCCTTGGAGCCAGCTTCTGTTTGCTGGAACAGAAGGATAGTTGATCTTCGAAAACGTTCAACAGGTCCCCACTCTGTCAACCCACCCACTTTGTCCTTTTGTCCCAATCGTTAGTCAACGGCTGTAGTCTCAGAAGATTCTATCATGTTAGGAAATAAGTCAGGGCCTCCTGTTTCCATGGAAACCCCTTTCTATAGCATCATGACCACAGATGATGCCTGAGCCCTGGACCAAACCCTGAAGTCTGAGAGACATTGCCAGATTCCCACCCCAATCTATGTCTGTCTATTTCTCTGGACTAAACCTACACATGGTTCCTCCCTGCTTGCTCTGCTTCTGATACTCTGGATGATACCGGTACTGGGCCTTGCTCCCTCCAATGTTCTGTCTGTCTTCCTATGCATGTGCCCTCCTACCCAGAGCTGGCATGGTCTTACCTATTGCCCTGTAACAGGCACCTTCCCCAGGATGCCTGTGACCTAGGCATCTGGTGGGCACCAAGACATGCTGGAGTTGGTCATATTCATCCAGCAGCAGCCTCTTCCCAGCCTTTGTGTGACAAAACCATGCCTTCAGGAGAGGAGCACTACACAGGGCAGGAAAATGGTAAACTCTGCATGAAGCCAGTACTCAGTGGTAAAAATCAGGGGCTGAATCTCACAGAGCCTAGCACAGCTGTTTGGGGTTGTTTGTTTGTTTGTTTGTTGTTCCTTTGTTTGTTTGTGTGCATGCCCCAAGGCAGCTACTTGGTACAATAGCCACTGGATGTCCCATTGAGAGGCTCACAGATCAATGTCTTCACCTGGGTGGGGCGGGGAGGTGGGAGGTGGAGGTGGAGAGTTCTGGCCCTGAAGCCAGAAGATACAGGAAGTAATGTGGGTCCTGGCCAAAGCCTGGAGGGCAGCCTTGGCGCAGTAGGTAAGAGCGCCCTCTAGTGACCAAAAAGGAACTGTAGCTTCGCAGGTGTGAGCAAAGGCCTTGAAAGTAGCTTCCAGCTTCAAGGTTTCCAGGGAAATAAATGCCAGAGGTCCTTCCTGGAAGAGGGAAGCTGGGAAAAGAAGATCGCTTCCTGAGCACTCACCTACAGTCTGTCGGTCCGCTTTAAGCACGACCCTTAAAGACCCTAGGGTCCCACTCAGTTGTCCGTGGCTATTGAGGGCAGGGGTTGCAACTAGCCTACTGCTGGGGCAGCAGTTGGTCCCTAACCCTGCCAAGTCTTTATCTAGGCATGAGCTCAGGGCAGTCGTGGAAACAGGGTAGTCTAGCCCCCTCAGAGAACAAATAATGCCCAGAGAGGGAAAGGTCCTTGCCTAGAGTCCTACAGTAAGCGGCAGAACACACCTCCCCTCTCATAGCTAGTTCTGGATTTGCGGCTGGCTATGCACTCCACAGGCTCCTCTAGCTCAGGGCTCCCTGGATGCCTTGGTAAATCCTGGCTCCATCGTTCCTGGTCTCATTGCCTTGGGCAAGTTAGTTAACGTTGTTGAGCGTAGTTTTTCATCTACAAAATGAAAGTCCTAGTCGAATCTCTCTAGAGTTTCCGTGAGAATCAATGCTGCCTTTTTGTCAAGGTACTATGGTCACTTCTAAATCTCTTATGCCACGCCCACCCACACCCATCCCTCATTCTGGGGGTGGCGGGCTTAGGGCAGTGTGGCCCTGCTCTTCTACTATCACTGAGGAGCTTCTGGGGCTGGTGTAAAGTTGCCAACCAGGCCACAGTATCACAAGGGCCGCGCAACAGAGGAAGGGTGCCTGTGGCAGAGGCTGTGGGCAAAGCTGGGAGGAGCCCGGTGCCTTGGGTTTCCTAGGACACTATCGCCCATCACAAGCTGTTCCAGGTGTGCCACCAGGGGGTGCTATAGGCCTTACAGTTGAAAAAGAGAGGTTCTTGATATCTAGGGTGACAGACAGATGTGGGAAATGGTGTGGGAACAGCCTGAAGTAGGGAAGCAAAGTGGGGGTGAGCTTGGAGCTCTGGGTACTAACGGATCGCTGTTTGTTCTCTATAAAAGCCTCTCTGGGGAGAACTGCATGCTGTCCCCATGGGTCCTGATTCTGGCTTGCAAAGAGATGTCTCCTTTCTCTGCTCCAGTCTGTTTGCCTTCTGTAGTCCTCTGAGCAGCCCCTTTATTCTGGGGTGTCCTGGAGGTTGGAGCTTGGTTCTGAGTGTCTACCGAAAGGGACTGAATATGAGACAGAGGACAAGCTCTGAGACAGCCTGGAGCTATCTCCTTTGCTTGATTGTCCCCCCCCCCACACACACACACACACTTGCTTATTCTCCAAAGTCTCCCTGAAATCCTTCCTTTCTGCTTCCTTCCTTCAGGGATCCCAGACAGATTTCAGACCTTCTTCTCTACTCAGTAGACAAGAGGCGGGTCATACACATCATCTATCCCTATCCCTTCTGCTCAAGGCCCAGAGCTGGGGGTTGGGGGGGCTTTCTGATGGTCGGGGAGGGGCCCTCTTGGGGCCCAGTAAGAGTGGAGTTCCCTAGAACCTCAGCTCAGATGACCTGGATGAGACTGCGGAGTCCAACCAAGGGACAAGATGACACTAGTCATGGCTGGAAAGCAAAGTGAGAAGGAAGCCAGGCTTAACCAGGGGCTCTGGCTAGGAGCTGGCATGGGGCTCCCAGAAAAGACACTCGCCCTAGAAGATGGAGTCAGGTTAATCCATCCCTCCTTGCCCGTCTCAGCCAGAGGAATCTGGTGGGGCTGGGCAGGAGAAAGGAGAGACATCTCAGGGTGTGGTCTCAGCCGCCAGCAGCTCTGTCATACTCAAAGGACGTGATGTCCTGGGTGAGGTGCCTGAGATGTGGGGCACAGGCTGGGCACAGGCTGGTGAGGGAGGGGCCCAAGGGAGAGGCTGCCACAGCGGTCCTTGTGGAGCAGCTGAGCTGGGAACTGTAGGCTCACAGCAGGGGACTAGGCTGATGCCAGCTCAGGGTGATTTTCTCAGCCTCCTTGGTTGTGTCTATTATCTCCTGTCTTCCTTCCTACTCCCAGACTCCATTAACCAGGGCTATATCCAACTATCCAGTATATTGGATAGTTCTCAATGGATAACTCCTGCCTCTGTGGGCCTTCCCCCAACCCAGGAAACCCAGGTTCATTCCTCTGCTCCCTCACCTCCTGCTTCCAGACCCAGAAACAAACAGCCAGGGCCTGTCTGCCCCCAGTTTTCAGTTCTCGTGAGCCCAGTCATGGTTCATGCTATAGGGTGGGGAGACCCATCACCAAGGTGTATTATAGCACAGAGAATCAACTCATGTTCCGACTGGTGAGCAGATCCTGATCCACAGAGCAGTCAGGTGCCCCTCACACCAGTGGCCTGTGCCAGCTCTGATACCAGCATCACCTGGTGCAGCCCAGTCACAGTCTCAAAACAGGAGTCAAGTGTGTTGACCTGGAAGTTGTGGGGCAGTGATGGACAGAGGCAGGATGCCACAGAGAAGAAGGCAACGTGAACACACAAAGATGGCTCCTGGAGGTCCAGCGTCATCTCTCTCTCCTTTTATTATTGTGCTGTCCCTGGTGCCAGGAAAGGCCTCCGGCTTTGCTGAGATGATAGTTTTCAGATTCCTGCTAGGAACTGTGTTTGGCTTTTAGTGATGAAGGTCCTCATCTTCGCAATCTTGCGGGTCCTGCCCAAATCACCGAGCAACCCAGGAGCTGGGAACCCCTGCGAGTCCTTCTGTACCTTCCCTGGTGGGTCTTGCTATGGAAGTGGGTAGTGTTGGCCTCTATCTAGGAGCTGGGAACCCCATGAGCTCCTTCATTTCTTTGACAACGGGCTGTATTATGTAGGTGTATCATGTAGGCTGTATCATGATGGCCTCCTTCCAGGAACTGGAAAGGCTGGGCTCCATACTGTTACAGGGCAACTCACAGGGGAGGCAGACGGCAGGGCCATCTATGCCTCATCACAGCAGTTATGTGAGGTTAGGGGGGCAGAAGATGGCCTTAGCCCAGGGAGGACTGAGTAGGGACAATCTCACCTGTTCCAGATAACACAGGTGTGGCATGCTTGTTTCCTATTGGCTGTATCTAGTAGACCTACCTGAAACCTGGCATCCCCCAGGGAGGTGTCACCCAAGAGGCCTCATATGACACAGCCTGGAAAGACTACCCCTTGCCCAGAAGGAGCCCAGACCAGGGTCTTACAGGACCTGGACTCCCAGGAAAAATGTACCAGGTGTATGGCATATACACTGTTGGACCTCCCCTCCCTTGGCCTGGGGAGGTTCCATAGTGGGTGCTGGTATGTATTCCCAGGTATGAGTTGCTGTTTCTCTGGCAGTAGCACCCACACTACCTCCCCCCCCCACACACACACACATACACATTGCCTGCGTCAGGGGAGCTGTCGGCGCTTGCACTGGGCTTCCCAAGCGATGAGACATGGCTCCCAGCCTGCCTCCCCAAGCCTCTGGTGGCTTACATCCTGTCATCTGGGGTGGCTACAGCTTCCTTTGTGCTCCAAGATCCCCTCTCTGCAACTGGCACATGACAATTCCCAACTGTCCCTGTGAGCAATGGATCCAGGACCTGTCCTTCTGTAGAAGGGCAGGGGTGCAGTGCTGGGGTCCTGGGAGATGAAGCTGCAGGCAGAGGAATTCTCTCTGTGTCTCCCTGAGAGATTGAGAACGAGGACAAAAAGGAACAGGGGACAAGAATAAGATTAGGTAGAACCAGCTAGGAGACAGTGATTTGTGAAGATTCTCGAAAATGTGAACATGCAGAAGGGTGTGGCTTGGCTTCTGGACAGGACTTCCATCTTGTCCCTTCCAGGGCTCCCAGCTGGGGCAGGGAGCCACACCCATCTCTGTATGCAGCTGCTATCCTCTCTCCTCAGGCTTTTGTAGAGGAGGTATGTATGTGCCTGGTGGCCCCAATCATAACTTCCCTCCTTCTGAGTCTGCCTCCTTCCAACAAAGTTGTAAAGCCACTGAGATAGTTCCTTCCTACAGCAAAATGCACAAGCTGGTGAGTTTTGGCAAATGTACAAAAACCAAAGCAAGGCAGGTCCCCACCACATGCCTCTCTGGTATAGTAACCTGTAGCCAGAGCCTGGATGGTAACCACCTTTGTGTCCTTCCAACATCTGATATGGGCTACCATAGAAAGGCTTTCCTCAGATGCCTTGCCTTCCTAGTACACAGCCCCCCTACACACACACACACACATTCTAAGAAGGAGTTCTGGGTGTCCAGGCTTGATACCACTCCACTGAGCTCCTGGAGCGTAGGCTGGACCACTCCCATGGCCTCGGTGCTCCTTTCTGGGTTCCCACGGTATACTGCCTCCCTCGTCTGTGCACCCTGCTGAGTGTACAGAATCCAGGAAGGCAAGGAGCTGAGTGTTCTGTCTGTGCTGGATGCTGACAGCCAAGGCTGAAGTCTGAGTCCTACCTGGGGAGTGGGAAAGCTCTGACACCCGAGTGTGAGCAGTCCTCTATTCCTGGGCTCCTAGTCAGCAGCTAACCTCAGCTAACCTCAGCTAACCTTGTCATTAGGTTCTGAGTCTCAGTCTCACCAAGATTTGGAACAAGAGATTCATTTCTCCAGTCAGAGGATAAGGAGGTTAAAAAATGACTTTGATGTATATGAATACATTTATGAATATATATGTGAATACACGTAGAGAGAAACAAGCCTCGATTTTCATTATTGTAAAAAAAAACCTTCATGTTTATTTTGCTTTTTGATTCTATGCTTGTACCTTTGATAATTTCACACATTTTCTTTTGATCCTGTCACCGACATGTTTAATATATACATGGGGCTGCCTTGAACCCTGCCGGTGGTGTGACTCTTTCGTTTTAAATAATCTCCTAAGGACTTTATGTCTCTGCAAGACTTTCACACGCACCCCAACCTTCTTTGTCTCAAGGTAAACAATTCTCCTGCCATGGGTCACGAGAAGCCTGGATTTGGTAGAGGATGCAGTGTTGGGAAGTCGACAACCGTCTGTCAAATGTGGTACCATTCTGACCCTAAACACTGTCTTCAAAATAGGAAAAGGAAGTGGCTTCCATCTTCTGTTTTTTCCTTTTCAACCAATATTCATAGCTAAAACAAAGCAGAAAAAAGGAGATCCACTCAGGTGGACTTGGGCTTGAGAAGCTCAGATTTCCCCAGTCCAGGAGCATCCTCCCAGCTCTAGATGGCTTCAGTGAGACCCCTGAGCTCCAAGACACACACATTGCAAACCACCCTTGCTGAAAACATGAGACATGGTGGCTAGGCTCTTCCTTGAAGAGCAGTCAAGGGGGAGGAGACCAAGTCTTCAGCGATTGCCTACAAGGTGTCGTGAGTCTTTTTTAATCCTTGTGACCGTCTGTGAGCACGCGTCCCCACAGAGTTTCATAGAGGAGGAGGTGTGCTCACAGGACAAAGAGGAATGCACCCTGAATGACATGGCTGCTAGTGACAGAAACCCAGGCCCCCAGGAATGTGTGCTCACAATGAGGAATCTAACAGAGAGGGAAAGCCGATTCAGCTGGCCATGACTGTGGCGTCAGGAAACTGATGTCACTGGACAGTCACTCAGCAAGCATTCCAGACATGAAGTGGGATGGCGGTGTCATAGCAACATGGAGTAGACTATGACCAGTGACTGTTACCATCAGGAGGCCTAACTACTGCCCTTTCTCCTCCCTAGGACAGCACCATGTGGGGACTTCCCATCCTTTAGGAAGGCTGTGGGAAGAAGGCAGCAGGCTTGCTGTCTGGGGGAGGGAAACTGGAGGCCCAACCCTGTGAAGATCCTATGTCACTGTGGTGGGTGGCTAGATTCCTGGGTGGAATCCAATGGCCTCACAGAAGCCACCTGGAGATACTTGGGGCGGAGGGAGATGCTCCTGGCACTGGAGACTGGGTTTCACATGCCGTATTCTATGTGGGTGGTTCTACTCTCATCCATTTATATTTTAGGGTTCCTGGGCAAGGAAAGATGAAGAATCCTTGGGCTGTCTGGGGTCTCTAGACCTCAGGCTCTTCTGGGCTCATGTGAAGCCTCATGCACATCCACAAAGATGGTTCCCTCTGAAAGGCAAGCCTGTAAAACCAGGGATTGTAAGGCCTACCTACCATGCCTTCTAGGGCCTGTCACTGGGCTACCATTCTCCATACATGTCAAGAGGAGTCGTTGGGAGAGTGTTTGGCTTGTTCCTATGCTCCTAGATCTTCCAGAGACAGAGCTTGGGGGGGGGTGCGGTCTTGTCTCTGACCTCCTTAGTCACTCCCCTGCCCAGGTGAGGGAACCTGCTGAGAACACAGCTGTTGTAAAGGAGACCTGTAATTGGCCTTCCTGCCACTGTCTAACCTAGAGCTGCACCTGAAGGTGGTGAGCAGGAGCAGAGAGCAGAAGGCAGAGGTGAAAGTCAGAATGGCTCATCTGGGGGACCAGAGAGAAGTGGGGTGTTGACAGCAAGTGGCCTCCTGCCCCTGTGGAGGTGAGCAAGGAGAGCCCATAGTTATGAATGGATTCATTCGTTAGTTAGTAATTAATTTCTCATTGTGCTTCTTTGATCCACACCAATCTCCCTTTGATTCTTTCGCATTAAAAATTTGTACTGTGGGCTGGAGGGATGGCTCAGTGGTTAAGAGCACTGGCTGCTCTTCCAGAGGTCCTGAGTTCAATTCCCAGCGAACACAACCATCTATAATGGGGTCTGCTGCCCTCTTCTGGCACATGGTGTACATGCAGATAGAGCACACACACACACGCACACACATAGATATGTGTATATATATATATACATATACATATACACATATATATGTGTGTGCGTGTGTGTGTGTGTGTGTGTGTGATTTTTTAAATGTTTAAAAAAAAACGTGCTATACAATACCAGACATGGCTAAAGGGCCTGTATTTCAAACATTTTATAGGATGAAAATGACATAAAAATGTTACAATAATTTTATATGAAGTATATATTAAAATATTATCAAATATTTTGATATATTGACTTAAATAAAAAATTAATTAATTTTTGTATGGCGTTACTGGAAAATTTCAAATTGTATGCACGGTTCACATTCTATTTCTTTTGGACTGCCTATAAGTATGGTCAGACAGCCAGAGCCCAAGAAGTCAGGCTGGACTCACAGCTAGTCACAGCCAGTCAAAGCCAGTAAAGAACTTCCTCACTTCCAGAGAGGAAGGCTGACGATGCCAGCCCCTCGATACACTCAGTCTGAGGAGGGCCAGGAATTGGAAGGAAATAACAAGTGCAATAATCAGAAAGGAGGCCTCTGGTGCACTTTACCGCACCATCCGTCTCAACTCCATGACAGACACATGGGAGACGTAATCTTACTTCTATTTTATGTTGGAGGAAACTGAGGCTCTCGGAGGTTGACACAACCACCTGGGTCACAGGAAGTAGTAAGTGGCAGAGCAGAGATGTGGATCAAGCCTCAATTCTTCACCTCCAGCTTATCCTATGAGATCGGTTCAGAGCTTTAAAAGGGTGGAAGTGAGATTTGGGACTTCTGTCTCTGAAGAGAAAAGAAATGAGCTTTGCTGCTCAAAGTAGATGGGCAGTCACTTACTGGGTCCCTCTGATTGTCCTGATCTAGAATCCTGCCATCTGTGCTGGGAATTGCTGAATGGCTTTTCTACGATTGTGTAGATAGTACTGGAGTTCAGGGTCGGAACTCCTGTGCTAGGAGAGAAGTAGTATGTGACAGATGCACCCAGGACATCAAAGCCGGGCACCTGGTTCAAAACAAAAGCCTTGGGTTGTGGGTCCTGAGGCCTTGGGCTCTGGGGAAGATGAGGAACACTGAGGCCATTTTATTGCCACTTGCTATGTAATTAATGACTTAATGACCTTTTGGAAGGCACAAGTAGCAGGAGAGACATTTATGACCCCGAGAACATGACCCCAGTTGAGAGCTGAGTCTCCATGCCCTGCAGGTCCAGTGGGTAGAGTCACCCCGTGGCCTTTGCCTGTTGTTGAAGCCTCAGTCCTTATCTTCCACTCTCAGGCATGGACACCGCCACAAAAGACTGCAGTCAAAACCAGGGCGGCTCATGGTTGCTGGAAGCTGGTCCCCACTGCCCAGACCTATGGGTAGGGCCATGCAGTATCACAGGGGAGAGTAGATACTACATGTTCTCACTGACCCTATCCCTCTCTGGTTTCCACACTATGGACTAGTTCTGAAGCTGTCCTCTGTTGTCCCCCCACACAGTTACAGGGTCCTACCTACAAGACTTTGCCATGGTCCCCTCTCCCTTTAGCTGCGATGCACCTCTCCTCAGAGCTCTGGTTGATTACTGATTTGGACAGTAGGTCCACACATTTCCTGTTGGTTTCTCTGATGTATTCAAATTCCCAGGATACTTTATGCTTCTATCTAGAAGTTGTTTTTACCTTCTTTTCCTCTCTGGTCTCAAATATATATATCCACAAAATAGAATCCATGCTCCATCTATAGATCTAGAAAGGGTAAAAAAGAAACAAAGAAAAATAAAACAGGTAGCATCTGGCAAAAGAGATGTCCTCCAAGCTGGCCTGTCCCACCAGGCCCAGTCCAAACCCCACATGCTCCAAAAGCCTCCCACCCATTCTGCCTTCAGAGGGTCAAGAGGGCTCGGTAGAGAGTCTGTGTGTCCACCCCACTCCTTAATTTCACCTAGTCTCTAGTCACCTATTTCTAGGCAGTGACTTTGGCAATTTGTGTCAAAAATGGTACATGTTTATTGTAATCATTCAAGCAATTCCAATATCTGCCAGGAAAGTAATAAATCACCCCAAACCCTGTAGGTCAGGGTAAACAATATGAATGTTAACTGAAGATCGTTTCTCTGAATACACAGGTAGAATGGTGAATAGATAGATAATCTTATAGTTTTGTGATAATATAATACACTTTAAACAACATGAAAGTATTATTTATTTGCACCCATACATAAGGGCAGGAAAAAAAGAAAATTGAAAGCATCCTTCAACCTTTGATAAATGCCTCATAACAACAAGAGATATTTGTTCCTGTAAGATGTTTGGCTAAAAAAAATTTTATTTTAAGAAATTATATATTTTTTAATATGTTTTTATTTTCAGTGGTCTGGCTGATGACCTAGGATGAAGAGGAAATAGCTGTCTCCTTCCACTTCCTCCCAGCTCCCCTTCCTTCCACTTCCTCCCAGCTCCCCTTCTCTCACATCCTGAACTTTATTGCTTTCATGATTTTCTTCTCCGAAGTTTCTCTCTTTTATACCCTCTGTAAAGCTGTGTGCTTACATGGAGGTGAAGCGATGCCAGCCTTTCTTCTCTGGCTTCTCTACTCTGGACATCCATGATCAAATCTTTCAGAACTCATGGAATGAACCAGGGCCTTCTGCATGCTCCACCACTGAGACTCACCCCATCCCATCCGGTGTGTTTTAAGGTAGGCTCCTCACTCCTGAGAATCTGTTGACTTCACACAGAAACACTACTGACCTGAACTAGCTTTCTTCCATTCTGCTTTGGGGGACATTGCTGTCTTTTGGCATGGAATGAGAGTAAGTCTGGGTTGAACCTAGGTTTTTCCTCTTGTAATCGTGTAGCTTTCTGGCTGGACACTTGAGAGATGCTCTATGTTTTAAAGTTCAAGAACTCAGATCAGGGCTGGTGAGATGGCTCTGCGGTTAAGAGCACCAATGGCTCTTCAGGAGGTAATGAGTTCAAATCCCAGCAACCACATGGTGGCTCACAACCATCCGTAATGAGCTCTGATGCCTTCATATGGGGTGTCTGAAGACAGCCACAGTGTACTCTGGTATAACCTGTACGCCTTTCTCTGCACACTTGGCTCTTTGTTAACTACACCTTGAATACCTTTTCTGATTCATTTGCATGTCTTCAGGAATAGTAACTATTCTCAGATTACCAGGTCTTCATTCACTTCTGTCCTCCACATCTACTGTGTTCTCTCCGGTTGGTTTTAGTGTCTGCCTCTTTTTCTCTGCAATGATAATGGCCCCTAGGCTTTCTGTTATGTCATTCTGTTCTAGGCCTCGGGTGTCATTCCTAAACCTTAGTGGACATGTAACTTATATATCTAATTATTAGATTCGTAATTATACTTGGTTCTTCATTTGTTTTCCTAAACCTGTAACCTGTCTTTGTCTCCTTCACTTTCGTGATGATCTAGTCTTTAAAGTCCAATCACATGAACCCTCCTTGAAACATGAGACTCTGGGGAGGAACCTGTATCTGGCTTTGCTGGCTTCTGCTTGTGCCTTCCCCCACCCCCAGTGGGTCCTTCGCCCACCCCGGCTCTTCACGGCTCTTCACAGCTCTTCACGCTGTGCTCCTTTCTTGCTCCCTCCCCGCCCCACCGTGTGTTTTTACAGTTGCTGTACCATTTCTTTTCATATTGCTTATGCCAACATGAGCAGCTCTGTCCACACCCTCCATTTGCTTTGATATAAAGCGGATGAATCACATCTGTCTTGTATTGTTCCCTGGATTGCCTCATGCCTGTAAACCTTGCCTCATGCCCGAGGCCTCCTCAGAAACAAGGCTGTGCTTCACTCTTGCCCGGCTTGAGTGCCTCTCCCTGGCACATGCTGGGGGCAGGCACATAAAACTGATGTCTGAGTGTGGATGGAGGTGGGTGGGAATTGGAGCAGTGCTAGCTCCTTCTGGGTATTAAAGGCTTTTTTTGTTTGTTTGTTTTAATGTAAATACAGAGGACTCTGAACGGTTCTGAGATCTTATTGAGGAAAAATCAAATCGATTTAGAAAACAACTTTGTCAAGTGAAAAGGATGGTGTCTAGTACAGAGTAGGTCTACATGTGTGGTAGAATGACTTAGAAAACATTTCCCTGACAAAATATGGTGCACAAGGCCTTGCAGAGCAAGCTGCACCCAGAGAGGATGAATGGTCTACACAGTCCCCTTCCCTATGACATGGCAGCATTAGTCTGTTAGGGACAGGCAAACTCTTACAATTCAGTAAGTCATCAGCCTTGGAAGATAGAAGTTGAGAAAGTATTGCCAGTATCACGGGGGGGGGGGACACCATTGTGAGGAATGCCAGAGGGATCTGGGCATATGCCCAAAAGAACTGAAATTAGAAACTTGACCAGACATTTGTGTACCCAAGTTGACAGCAGCGTTCTTTGCATTAACCAAGGGATGGAAACAACCCAAGTGTCTGTGACGATGAGTAGACAAGATGTGGTGTGTGCACACAGTGGAATATTACTCCGAAAGGATGGAGATCCTGGGACATGATATAACATGAATGGAGTTTGACAGCATCTTATGTTAAGTGAAATAAGCCATGCCAAGGGGACAGATGCTGTGCGAGTCCAATATTCCAGGTTCCTAGTGTAGCCAGATTGCAGTAACAGAAAGCAGAAGGTACTGGACTGGAGAGATGGCTCCACTGTTAAGAGTTCATGCAGAGGACTGGGGTTTGGTTCTCTGCACCCATTAGTGGCTCACAGCCACCTGTAACTCCATTTCCAAGGAGGTCAACACCTTCTTGTGATCTCCATGGGCTCCTGCACTCACAGGGTACACGTATATACACTTGGGCACATACACACATAAAATAAACAAATGAATAAAATTTAAATTAACAAAAGAGAAGTTAGGATGTAGTTGCCAGGGGCTGAAGGAAGGGGACATGGATGTCCCAGTTTGGAGTGGACAAAGAGTTCTGGAGATGAGCATAGGGATGGCTGGTGCAGTTATGGATACATCCAAAGTATTCTTCAAGATGGTTTGGGTGAAATATTTTGCCAAGGTAGTAAAGTATTCAAAACACTAACTGGATTTGAAATTTTATATTCTTGAGCCTCAGAACAGACTGGGTAGATAGACTCTTGAAATGTGTCCCCTTCAGGAGTGGGTTGCTGAGGTCGAAACTTAGAGCCTTAAGCTTGTTCATCAAGCACTCTAGCCCCTGAAATGTACCTCAGGGGAAAAGTCCTGATAGAATGTTTTTATGCTATCTAGCCTGGAACCTATGGAGAAATAAAGACAATTGAAAGGTAACCAGCAACTGGGGCAGAGGCATTTGTGTAAACAATGAGAAGCTATACTTAAGAGCCTTCTGGAAACATGTACATTATGTACATGTGCTAGTCCCAGGCTATAAGCTTGGCAACTTGCCCTTTCTATTAACCTAGATGACTGCCCCAGCAGCAGCAGCAGAAGGGCAGTAGATAGAGAAAGGATCCTTCCGCTCACCCTTGCCACTACCCAGAGCTGTTGCCAGAGTTAGAGGATCTCACGGTGGGAAATGCCAACCCTGCTTCTGACTCGTTTCATTGCCATAGAATTCCCTCATACCTGGGCCTCCCATTTCTGGGTCTCAACATGACTTACTGTCAACAGAGATTTCAACCACAGGGAAGTGTCCATTGGAAGCACTGGGGAAAGGGTGGACACTGGCTGATGGCCAGAGGGACCATGCACCAACCTGAGAGCCAGATGGATGGAGTCATCTGGTAAATGAGGATACCGTCATTACTGATTCGATTCCTCATAGACCATGCTCCTCCTTTGCTAGAAAGGATCAGCTTTTTTTTTTTCTACCATGAGTCCTAAGCGGGAGGATGCTGCCAGCTTACCTGAGTGACTAGCCCAGAACGGGGCTCGTAGTCTGGGAAACTCATTTCACCTTTCTCCTCACCTTCTCTCTCCTTCTCACTCTGCATTGGATTCATGAATCCTTGATGCAAGTCAACATGGCAAATGGGCTGCCATGTGCAGGGGCTGGGGTGAGCCAGGTGGGCTAGAATCCTAAGGAACCCAGGGCACTTTTGTGGCCTGGGTGCATGTTTCTCTGCATGGCACATTACACGCTCTTCCCACAATTCACCTCAAAATGCCCCATATCTCTGCCTTGTGCCTACTCTTTCTGCCTAGGAAAAAAAACTAGAAAACAGCACAGCTGGGACAGGAACCAGCTCTCCTCACTCCAAGTCCTAGCATGTCCCTCTCCCCAAGCTGGCTTTGAGTTTCCTGGACAATACACCTGATGGCTTCCAAAGCTCTTCTGTGTCATCCAGAATTTTTTTCCTTCCTTTCCCTGAAGCTCTTCTGTGATTAGACTAAGCTGGGAGGTGTATCTTCCAGGAAAGGGAAGGACAAGGAAGAGACTGGGAGCTGACAGAAAGCGTTAGATACAACTCAAGCACTCTGCAACCTAGAAACAGGCCAGGGAGGGTTAGAGAGGAGGATGAAGCCTGCCTCCTACTCCACTGTCAGGTTCAAAATCAGGGTGAAGCCCTTTCAGGAAGGACAGAGAGAGTTGGCTGGAGACCTCAGTACAGGAGCCCCACTCTTCTACTCTCACAGTGCAGAAAACCAAAAGCCCCTAGAAAGAAGGGGGGACAGCCACTGTCTCTGGGGACCACCACATCCCTCAGCAAAATACTCTAAAAATAGGGCAAAGGACAGACTCCTCCCCCCCAACACCACTCTCCCATGAGTATTCATCTGGGCAGGAGGAAGGAGGGCAGGGAACCCATCGGCTGGGCAGGAACAGTCCTGAACTAGTTACTCACACAGTGACTTAGAATGGTTCCAAACCAGACTGTTACAAATAATCCCTTACTTACTTTAAACAGGAAAGTTTAGTTTTTTTGCCCATCGTCATCATCAACAGAACTATGAATAATATGGTAATTTGCCCTTCCCTGCCCATTTAAGTATATTATATAAAATCTGCACATCAGCAAAGCTGAACCTTCCTATCTGGAAACTAAGACATACTAATCACACCCAAAGTCTCTCAGCCTACTGTGGGGCATGGTGGATCTGGAGACTTGGACAGACTGTGCACTGGGGTCTACACTCGGGCTTTACCTCTCTAGAAGCTTGGGCCCTACAGCAGGCTGCTGTTCCACGGCCATGTGAATGAGTAATGCTATCCTACTGTCTGACCAATGATGACAGGATAATTAGCACAAATAGCAATTAGGGTAATTGTTCTGTTTAGACATAACCAGACTTCACTGCTACGGGTTGGAAGAGAGTCAGTACCTAAGTCCTTTCCACAGGGCTATGCACTGTGGCTTTTGGCTGTCCACAGAATCTTCCTGCAAATGGCTCGAGCTAGGGTAGATGGTTCAGAAGGGAGAAGACACTGCTTGGAGGACAGCCTTAAATGCATCTCCCAGGTCAAGAGTGGGTAGGAGGCTGGGCTGCATGGGGAATCCCACAAGCTTATCATCACCATGGAAACTGTCAGTCATTTGTGCCAAACCTCAAACACTTCAAACAGCAGGTGGTTTCCCAGGGGAAAAGAAGAAGTGCAGCTCCCCCTGACTCCCTGCCAGCCACAGCTATGTTAGCAGCAGAGACCACAGATTCTCCAGCAGCTGCAGAAGCATAGTCAAGGGGACTGGACAGAGAAACGGGAGGTCTAATCTCCAGGACTGTAGAAACATAGGGGATCCTGGGGCCCCATGGGAGGCCTTGGGGCCCAAGTAGATAAAATTCAGTTGTGGGGAGCAAGGGAAGGTACAGGTGGCTGCTTTCAAGTTCCGGAAACTGTTCCATCAGCCATCTTAGATAGTGGCTCTGGGGAGAAGTGATGTCTGTTATCATACACAGAATCTCCTGCATCTAGAGTCCAAAGGTCTTATCTTACTCTCTCAAAAGGCCTGGGAGGTTGATACACTCCCCCATCCCCACCCCATTCCACAGGCACGTGGAGTGGAGTGCTCACCGAGGAGTCCTTAGCTGGTGAGAGGTGTTAGGGCTTGACTTTGAGGCGAGCCCTCTGGTTTCGAGCACAAAGTCTTAATCATATTATGGGAGCGCTTTTGTGTTTGTAAAAGGCCTGGAAGCTTATAAAGTCCTCTTGCACGTGTTAGCCTACTTGTTGTTTTCGGCTGGTACCCTGGGGACAGCGGGGACAATGAGTTGATGGCATTTTACAGACGTGATTAGCTAACTTGCTCTAAGTGTGCAACCTACGGCATGGCCTACCCCTGGGAGGTTGTTAGAAATGCAGAGCCTCAGGCCCCGCCCCATACCTGCTGCACCACAATCTGTGTTTTAACAAGATTCCTCAGGGATTAGATACACCTGAAGATCTAAGAACTACTGACTTAGAGCATCTACTCCCACCTGCTCCTTTTTATAAGCAAGCAAACCGAAACTCAGACAAGGCCAGCGACTTGTCCAAAGACACACAGCAGATTGGTAGCCAAGCCAGGCCCAGAACTCTGCATCGTATAAGGTCAAATGAAGAACAAAAGGGCTGTGTAGAGCGATGCTTCCTACCTCAGTACCAGTTCTGCCCACCAGCCCTTCATACCTCATTGAGTTGGACAGGCTGGCTGGACCCATTCTGGTCATCTCTAAGAAGATACCAATCCAGAAAAAAAAAAAAAATGCTTTCTGCTATATGCCTGGCAACCAGGACAGCCAGCCAGGAAGGTCTTCAGAACCACATGCAGCAATGAATAACTTGATCAGGCCCTGTGCTGGCTCTATCCTTGGACAGGAACTCAGTCTCCCCATTATAAAGTAACAAGTGGTCTCCCCAGAGGCTAACTGCCGACTGTGGTCTCGATGAAAGGCCCATAGAAAGACAAAGTCCTATTATGTTTTGTGTTGTGTTTAATTGTGGCTGTGTTGCTTTGACTGCCTGCAGACATCCCATTAAGTAGGAAAGTATGAAAATGATGGGCCGCCAGGCTGAGAGACTGGCAGTTATTAGAGGCTAGGCCCCTCTGACTTCCTGGCAGAGAGGTGTAACCGGCTTCATAAATTCCTCCTGGCAGAGAAGTGATGTCTCCATGGCCACTTTGGTTTGCTGAGAGCCACTGGGCATCATTCTTCTCTCAACACCGAGTGAAACCAAGGATCAAGAGGGGGGGCAGGGAGTAAATGGTTGGCTTCCTGGTGCTGACCAAGAGCTGGTCTCTATACTGTGCCATTGCTGAGGGATGGGGTCATTCTGGCACCTTCCATCCCTAGTCATGGGTCCCTATCCCCACCAAGATGCATGCCAAGTGATTTTGTTGCTGAAAGACGCTAGTAGCTCAAGCTGTCCTCCAGGGAGTTTCAGGTTCGACATCAATATCAGTTCCTTGTGCTCCCGTGATCTCCTATCTTAGGATAGTAGAAAATTATTCTCTCCAACTCCTGGACGCCATAAGCCTGGAATCAAGGGGTTGGCTTTGTAGGCTCCATCTGCAGGTCTCTTTCATTTTTCTTACGGTCTCCGGTGGCTTTTGCGTCCCTTCCATGTGGCAGCTGAGGTCTTATCACTGCTTCCATCTGCATGTAGTCCCCTCTATGGCTCAGACCTCCATCTGCCTTTCTCTTAGGAAAATCCTTGATCTCAGCTGTGGTCCTGCAAAGAACCCTTTCCAAAACTCACCATGCCCACAAGCTCCAGTGGTAAGGATGTTGATATTTGTCAGGGACACTACTCCACCCACTAAAATGTCCCCTGAAGACGATGCCCTTTGGCAGCTCTTTCCTCCCAGAGATGTCTTAAGGTACGAGTGGCATGGCATGGAGGGAAACAATTTGTCTGGGGATCGTATCAAGCACCTCAGATGATCCAGCTCTGCCACTAAGTACTGTTAGCTTTGCGCAAGTCATAGTCTTTCTCCAAGACTCCGTTTCTCATCCTCCGGTGGCGGGGGGAGAGAAGGGGACGTGGTAATGAGGCAACTTCTCAAGGAATTGGGGGGCAGATTCCAAGAGACACAGCACAGGAACCCTAGACCATAAAGCACTAAACAGAGGTGAGTATTACCTAAACGGAAGTCCAGGCAAATTCACCTGAACAGACTAGTGGTCCTGAAAGGGCTTACTCTTTGTGAGAATCCAAACGATCACCCCTTGTAACAATAAAACCAAAACTCTTCGCCCTAAGCTTCAAGCCTACCTTCTCCATTTCTGTGCTCTCCAGTATTCTTGGATCCCAGGAGCCCTACAAATCCTGTCTTCCACATCACCAGCCGTTCCTGGTGTTCTCCTTGCCCTCAGCCTGAGCTCCACAGTCACGGAGCTGGGAGAGCCGCCTAAGTTGCCTCAGGACTCAGCAAGAGGGTCCTGGGCTCACACTTCTTACCACCAGCTCCGTTTTATTGAGCAGCTTCCAAGACAGTAGGAGAGGGAGTAAAACCCTCTTGTGATAAAGGCCACTTGGTCTTTGTTGGCACAGCAAAGGCTCTTGGAGCATGCCAGTCAAGGATAGGGTTGATTGTCAGGTGGATAGCACATCCAGATACTGCTTTGAAAAAGAGCAATAAGCCTCTTCCTCAGTTCCCCTGCCCCTCTACTCTACTCCCTTAGTAGTTATGAGGACAGTGGAGCCCTAAGTCTGGAGAGGTCTAGAAGAATAGGGTAACAACGGACCCCCTCAAATCCTCAAGGACGCTTTGTCAAAATAGGTCCACACCCTGCCTGTACCCCAGCAGGATCTAAGGTTAAGGCCATTGTGGGTGTTTTCCAGCATGGAGTCTGGTGACAGGGATGTCATAACAGACCATATGAATGGAACGCAGATTGGGTAGCTAGGCATTTATCAAGCCATTTAAGTATTCAGAGTGTTGGAGTGGGTGTGCTGGTGACACAGAGAGCTTAGCGTGCACACAGGGGAAGTATGATGCACCGAAGTGGGCACCAGAGTTGGCAATGTGCTGTAAGATTTGTGGTAGGGATGGAGGGAGGGGTTCTCCAGGGTGAAAGCATCTTGAAGACTATGGGGGATTTGAGATGGACCCCAATGGACAGAGCTGATTGGTCAGCTCTGGTGCACTGTAGCTAAGTCTGGCAGAGAGAGCCACAGTGACCAGACATGGCTCCTATTCAGGGCCAGTGGGTGGGAGACTCTAGACCCTTAGTTGTGTCCCACAGCTTGGATGCTATTGAACATAGGCAGGGGAGATGTTGTGGCTTGTTACTAGTGATCTGAATAAGATGCCTGGCTTTCCACGGGAGGCCCTGGCTGGCTGGATGAGGCAATACAGACGAGAGGCTTTGACACTCAGCAGATTCTTAGCCCTGCTTAAGGTGCTGGAGTGTCTTGGCTCCCACCAATGCCCATCCATGGCCTGGCAGGCTGCCTGCCCGGCAGCTAGAGCAGAAGCAATGTAGGGTGCCAGCTGCTTTGGGTGTGGCTGCCGTCTGCAGGCAAGGGCAGGTGACTCATCAAATCACCAGCAAGCTGTGCAGGCCTGGGGTTGGGACTGGGCAGGTGACTGTGAGACAGAAAGAAGAGCACAGGGCCCTGCTGGGCTCTCAGGCACACACCCCACGCTCCTACCGCATGCAACTCCCACCATGGGCTATGGCTCCACCTCCAGAATACCAGCAATTATCCCAGCATAAGGTATTACAAGAACATTATAAGAGTAGCACTTCCCAGCTCAGGCCTGTTCCGGGCACTTTACTCTCTCCCTCGCCTCTGAAGCATCAAGTTTATCATCCCATCCCCACCCCACCATCTACCAAACAGGGAGAAGGAGACTAGTGTCCCTGAGGTTGGAGGAGGCAGGGCCAGATACTGAAGACGACATCAGAAGCCTACCTTTCCAGACCTCCCCACACCAGCTTGCCAATTTCTATAAGTCAAAGGACTTGCCGGGTCTCAGAGGGCCCCTCTACCTCCCAAGTGTTCATGGGTAATGGCAGGTTGCTGATGATAGAAAAAGTATTAATTCAAAAGGGGGAAAGGACAAGAGGCAGAGAGAGGCTATGTAGTGAGCCCTGGAGACGGTATGGCCCTGCCCCAGGGAGGGACGGAGGGAATGTTGAGGGACCTGCCATCAAGAAGCAACAACCCGAGCAGGGCACGTGGCCCTGGGTATTGTGGAAGACTGGCAGATAAATAGAAGGTGCATGCCACTGGAGGAAGAGGCAATCCCTTCTTAAACCCTTGCACTGTGTAACATGTGTGCATGTTTGTGTGTGTGTGTGTGTGTGTGTGTGTGTGTGTGTGTGTGTTATCTATTTATGGCTCTAAGAACCCTGTGAGGAATGTTACTAACTTGATGTTACCAGTGAAGAAACTTAGGTACCAAGAGGTCAAGTGGCTTTATCGAAGGTCACACAAATAGCAGTGGCAAAGCTGTGGTGCATACATTGTTCTGTTGGCTCTAGAACTCCGTTTTTGTTTTTCCAGGGTCCTTCCTGGAGTCTATTCTGAAATGAGCATCTGGGTGAGGGAGTGGGAAATGACCGAACCCTGAGGTCCACCAGGGCATCACAGAGCAGGACTATCTATAGGTTGAAGCAAGAGAGAAGGTGGGGCCTCAGGAAGATCGTGTTAGGAGGAACTAGTAAAATCTGGGTTGGCAGAAGGGTAGGGCCCACTACAAGTCTAGTGCTGACAGCCGCTGTCAGTCAGCGCTGGACTGAATCCTTGTTACTATTCATCATCTTCCCTCCCTGCTGGCAACTGCCCCACCCACCCCACCCAGAGAGACCAGAAGTGCAGCTCTGAGACAGTCCTGGTGGCCCAGGAGCCCTTGGTGCACACCCTGGCCTTGCCTTTTAGCTGGCTAGCCCAGGACACCCTAAATTTACCCAGGACCTCCTGCCCAACCCCTTGATGCCTGTCTCCTCCCTCTGTCAGCCCTGCCCCCAGGCCCTTCTAGGACAGAGCTGGACTGTGTGCCTGCCTACAGGGACATGGCTAGTTTCTAGACTTGGTCATGTGCTCTCCCCTTCCAACTGGCAGGCTTGCCAAAGGAATGTAGGCATGACCTCTGCTCTTTCTGGGTTCTTTTCATTCCCCCCGTCTCCTAGACCGTGGCTGGAGGGCTTCTGTATGCCCCTATAACTTCCAGGACCAGTGGTACTGCAGCTTGTTGAAAAGTAGCATAGGGCCCCATGATGAATCAAGGTAGAGTCTGATCCACTTCTAACCTGGTACCCTGAGAGAAGGTAAGGTTGAGGGTTCTAAAAGAGTCCCCTAAGGGTTTTTGTAAGGCATGATTTATTGGAATCTTGGTGAAATGTCTTCTTAGGTGGTATTTTTTTTAAATAACCTGGACAAAGCAGAAATTACATAACCTCTGGGTTCCTGGAATACATCCCCACCCAGGAACTGAGAAAGAGAGGTTCTTGTGTTCACACGGACACCCAGAGACACAGGCTGGGAGGTGAGCATGCTTTGTTGAAGCAAAGACTTGTGGTGCGCTGAGCTCGGCTGCCTCGAGAGTCTGGGAAGGGTCTGCATCTGGGCTTGTTTGTGCACAAGCATAAGGCATGTGGACACAGGGGAAGCTGCAACGAACAGCGGTGTCCTTCCCTCAAGCTTCTCAATAGCATAAAGACTCATGGATCTCATGAGTGGGGCAAGGCATACGGACAGGGAGGCACAATGGTCTCCAGGAGGGAGACTGAATCTGGCTTGGGAGTTACCCTTCACAGATGACAGGAATGAACACAGTACTAAAGTCAGAGATAGGACGGCTTGTCACCACCTTGATTAACACCTCTGAATGGCTCTTCCTTATTCTTAGAAAGTTCAACTAAACAGGAATTACAGAATCCTGCACTTGCCACAGTATAGTGCCCACCAGTGATGTGTGGCCACTAGGTGTTTGAAATGTGGCAGAGTTTTAAATTTCACGTAGTTTTAACTGATTAAAACAGCAGCCACCACAGACATCTGCTCACAGTAGAAAGTTGTTCAGAGAGCAGTGCTGCCTGCCTGCCCACCTCGAGCCTGTTGCCTCCCTGTCATTGATGTACAGGTCCCAAGGGTATGCTAGACTTGGCTTGAAGCTCCACCAGAGGCAGACAGCTACCTCGGTGCTGCAGGTCTCAGCCTGCAGGTATTCTCTGTCCTGGTGGCTACAGTTGTCTCTCTCTAGTCTATCACTGTGCATGTTTCCCACACGGTACCTAATATAACTTCCAGTAATTTTGCTAGCTCACTTCATAATTTGCCCTCATGCATCCCTTTAGAATGTAAGCCGTGTGAGATGCAAATTGGATGTTTCTTATTGTGTAAGTTCCACGGGTTGGTGTGGCTCTAGCTCATCTTAACTAGGACTCAAAACACTTATGTGGCTGGCTGAGCATGCTCCGTGCAGGGAGAATGGCATACATGGCGGAAGGCATGGGAACAGGCATCAGCATGGTGATGGGGAGGTAACATAGGGCGAGAAGAGGAATGGAGGCTAAGACAGGGCACACATTTAGGTTAGGGAGGAGGTGGTGTGGATGTCTCAGGGAGGTTGAGACCTAAGTTGGACAGTGCTTGAGAAGCCTGCTATGTGACTGAAAGTCTTCAGCAAGAAAAGCCTTGAGAGCAGAGCCAGCCCCATGGCCACTGTTTTAGAACATGAGACAGATGCAGAGAGATGGGGTAAATAAGGAGGGGCCATCCTGATAAGCATAGGAGCCCAGAAAGCAAGAGTATCCCATCTTCCTTATCCCTGGGGATTCTGTATCAGTTTGGAGGTGGAGACATAAAGGTAGAGATGCTTCCCTCATCCAGTAGGGCTGAGTCCAAGCAGGGAGACGCTGCACCCACCCCTGTTAGAAGTAGCAAGATCCCAAGAGATCTCTGAGTTTTCCCTGGGCCATTGCTGGGGCTTCTCCATCACACAGTAAGTGGTTGCTCAGTCAACAACTGTTGACTAAATGAACTCAAATTCCACCAAGGCCACAAGATGTCCTGTTCTCATGAAGACTGGGAGGGAGTCTTGAGTGTTGAGGTTCACAATCTGGGTCAATTTAATGCTGTAGGCAAGTGGCAAACAAAATTAGAGGTCCATTCTTACTCATTTCTTTCAATGACTTGAAGGATGCAATCTTGCTTGTACTGTTTAATAATTAGGTCAAAGTAAGTTTCTTCCAGGGTCAGACCATTCAGTTTCCAAACTCAAACAGACCCATCAGGATTCTCTCACTGTCCAAATGTGTGTTCAACAGTCTCCTGGAAGCATGCCACAGAGCTCTGCTTGAGACACAGCGCCTCCTCAGCCTCCTTCAGCACCTCAGCAGGGTTCCCTTCTTTTCTGTGTAATTTCTGAGCTAGGACCCCACACTGGAGGAAGAGAGATGGTGGGAACTGATGAATATGCCTCCTTCTTCTGGTCCTCTAGTGGTGACTAGAACGTTCCCTTCTCCCTTCTCATAGCTCACAAGGCCTTGGCTTCACCATTGGCTCAGCTTCTAAGTGTGTTTGCAGCACAAAGAGTGGTTTAGGGGTTTGGAGATCGGATAAAGAATACATTCAAAAAAGAATGTGCCGTGGTACAACAGGGGCTGAGAGGGGCTGCCCAGCACTGCCTGTGAGTGCACTCACCTTGTTGGGAGCATTGGTGAAAAGCGAAGCACTGAACAGAGGACTTGCAATCCCCCTTCTCTATAAACATCACAATGGGATCCAGGGCTACATGAAGACCATCAGATCTGCCCCTTACTTTACAGATGTGGTACAGGAGACAGAGGACATCACAGAGATGGTAAGGGACACCATAAGGGAAGATGGTGACAAGCTTGCCTGACTTCCCAGGCTCGCTCGCTCTCTCTCTGTCTATCTGTCTCTCTCTCTGTCTCTCTCTCTGTCTCTCTCTCTGTCTCTCTCTCTGTCTCTCTCTCTGTCTCTCTCTCTGTCTCTCTCTCTGTCTCTGTCTCTCTCTCTCTGTCTCTCTCTGTCTCTCTCTGTCTCTCTCTGTCTCTCTCTCTCTCTGTGTGTGTGTGTGTGTGTGTGTGTGTGTGTGTGTGTGTGTGTACCGAGACATTGAAAGGGTTCAGAGACCACTACTTGATAAAGAAATTGTGAGGAAGCAGCCAAGTGCTGGCACATTCTGGATCCAGTTGCTTCTGCTTGGCCAAGCTTGCTCTGCCAATTACTAACTGGGTAACCTTACAGTCTCCTCATCTGAAAGGGAAAGGTGATGGTGATGGCACCAAGTTCATAGGGTCACTGTAAGGATGGCATGGGCCACATAAAGAAGATCCATAGCCCCATCTGTAAGCCCCAGGCGTGTCGGAGCACACTCTTAAATGCCTATTGCTATTGGTGCAGTAATAATGTCAGTATCCAAATCATGCAGCAGTCGCTAGACAAATTGAACTTTACACCCAGAAATGGCTTTTAAAGGTAATCAGCTTGGGCTTCCATGAACTTGGTTTTCATAAGAATATGAGCTACCCTCATCACCTGCTTCAGGGCCCTGTGTATAACAAGAGATAGTAGAATTATCATTACTTACAGACTCAATTAAGGTTTATTATGGCTAACACGTTAGGTCTCCGGTAGTCCAAGTGTACGATATAATGGAGTTGCATTTTTATAAGCTGTTGTGTGTACTTTATAGTACACTTGGGCCCTTATGGAACCAATGTGTACAGCATTTAATGCCCATTTTATAGGACTTTTAAGAGAGGCTGGGTACTAGGAAAGGCAAGCCGTGGACCAGGAGCCACCAGACCTGGTTAGAAGATAGGATTTGTCACTTACTAGGAGCAGTCTGCCTCTCTTACCATTGAAGTATGGAGCTGTAGTGCACACAACAGTCTGTGGCTGGATACAGAGGCTTACAACATGGAGTGGTGACAACGGATTGAAGGTGTTTCATTTTAGTGACTAACAATGGCATGTTAGGGCTCACATCTCTTAAGGTTTGTTTGTTTTTTGGTTTGTTTGTTTCTTTGTTTGTTTTAAGAACACAACTCTCAAGTATACCACTGTTTCTAGAGGAAGCTACGGTTTGCTGTGCAGGTGGCTTCTGTGAGTGCCATCTGGGGAACAGCTGAGCTGCCTGTATGTGGCACCCACTTCTCTGGAAGAGAGGCGACGACCTTCATGACCTTCACGTGGTTGCAGTCAGTCTTCTTAGCCATTCTTTGACACATAAGTAGCAACCAATCTTACTTGGTGATTTCCCCTTCCTCTGCAGATCAAAGGAGCAACCTGAGAAGGACTCCTGTGACCAATGAGCTACAGCTCCACCTGAAGGCAAGACCCACAGCATTTAGATACTGAAACCCTCAACCCAGGCAGACAAGATGTCACCGCTGCACACTTCAGTGATGGATATCCAGAACCAGAAACCTGAGGCATCAAGAAATGCATAAAATATGTCGAGTATCGCTTGTTTTAGTGGGCAAGGCAGGGTGTGATGCCTTTAAGAAAGATTACCATCAAAGAGCTTTTAAGAGTACTCAGCTGCTGTCACACACTAAATTCACTGCTGTGGGCTCCCTCCATAGCTTGGGAGGGTGTCTCATGCTTGAAACATTCCCCCCACACATCCTAAGGTTGTGTGCACATAGAGAACACACACAGTCTCTGGCACATAGCAGGGAGTTTTAGGAATGAGGCAGTTTCTGGTTTTTCAGTAAGAGTCTGAGTAGGTTTCAAGTTAGTTTATCTTAACTTTTCATTGAATGCCCACCCATTGGATGCCAGACATTGGTGTGGGGTAGTATATGTCATTTCAGAGAAGGCCCACTGTTGACAGGATTTCTGTGCTGGGTGTATCCACAAGTGACAGAGTGTTACTTTGCGGGTTGGTTTGTTTCCTAAGTCTTGCCTTTCCCCTACCCAAGACTTCACTCCCTTCAAGCTAAAGGCTGCCTTAGAGTGAAAGCTCTCTCTTTGGCCAGTGGCCCAAAAGCCATCAGCCATCAGCCTGAGAATCACCAAGGGACAGGGCTGGTCTCTGCCATGACCTCAATGATTGAGGGGCATTCGCTTTCCAGGGGGAGGAAGGGGGAGCTGAGCTAGAAAAGTTCCCTTTTCCTCGACAGAGGTCTCCTGTCGGTCCTTAGCTGAGCACACACTTTCTCCTTGAGCCAGCAGGAGCAGGACCCAGGGGCGTCTCCCCCTGGACCTCACGTCACCACCGGTAGAAGAAGGATGAGCCTGGGAGCATTGCACACCGGGCACTCCCCCCCCCCGCCCTACATACACACCCCAGCGCCCTCCTGGCAGCGGCAGTGCCCTGCAGCTCGCGTCTGAACGGCGGCCTGTGGAGTGGGTGGCGCAGGGCAGGGGTGGTATATCCTGTCTGACGGAGGGCGGGTCCGGCCAGTGCCTACTGACGAGCCGGGCGGAGGTGCCAGGAGCAGCAGCCGGGAGCCCTCACGCGGACCAGCGCTCTATGGCCATAGGGAGCCGCTGAGAGGAGAACACGCGCTCGCATCCCGGCTCGCACTCTCGCTCCCCTGGCCTGCGCTCGCACTCTTGGCTCCCCGGGCCCGCGCCTCCCGCCACCATGAACCACTCGCCGCTCAAGACCGCGCTGGCTTACGAATGCTTTCAGGACCAGGACAACTCCACGCTTGCTTTGCCCTCTGACCAAAAGATGAAGACCGGCACGTCGGGCAGGCAGCGAGTGCAGGAGCAGGTGATGATGACCGTCAAACGGCAGAAGTCCAAGTCTTCTCAGTCGTCCACCTTGAGTCACTCCAACCGAGGTAAAGGTGCGCGCGCGGCGCCCTTGGGACAGTGCATCTCTCCCGATGCGCTTCTGTCGGCCGAGTCCCGTGGGGACTGAGTGCCAGCCGGCCCCGGCGGGGTCTGTGAAGAGTACCCACATCTCAGCAGTCAGGCTGTTGCCACAGGGTGGACCTGGCCGCCTCCAGCTAGCCTGCTGCTGGAGATTGATGGCACCCTGTGGGTCAGGATGGGTAGTTCACTGGGGGACACAGCTGGGAGAAACTGAAACCAGACGGCTCTCTTTTTCCAACCCTGCTTCAGGGGTACCAACCTCCGATTATCTTCAAGTGTCTGTCCTGAAGTTCCAGACATGGGTGCTCTCACCTGCCTCTCCCTGCATCCTCTCAGTCGCCTTCCCCGGGCTTTGCAATCCTCAGTCTCTGGCTTGCACCCAGAGGAGAGGGACAACAACCCTAGTGAAGGTGGTGTGCGAAGGAGGAAAGGGAGCAACTGAATTACTGTGACGGAGTTTGGGTTCAGGAGAGGCATTATGGGATGGGAAGGTAGTCAGAGACCTCCCCCTCCACACACACTAGTCCCTGGGATCCTCTGCTATTTTACATGGAAGTCTCTAACCAAACCAAAGAAGTGAATCTGATTAGGAGGCTATCATAGGACCAAGGTTCCCATAAGGAAGGTGCTTGCGCCCTCTAATCCTTAATACAGAGCCCCCTTCCCCTGACCCAGCGTAAGAAGAAAACAATGTCAAACGGGAAATGAATTCAGTGGGGGTGGGGACACTCCCAGTCTCAACTGAGCCCCGAATTCACCACGAATTTGGGCTCTCAGGCCTGTCCCAGCCGGCCGCCCCACGTTGTGTGAGTGACAAGCCCCAGTTTGGGGGAGGCCAGGAGAAAGGAACCAGGTCACCTTCAAGGTGGAGAGTGTACCTGGCAAGGTGTTAAAAGCCATATAAAGGATTCCCAATAAGAAATATGCCAACCTTTGGTTAATCAAATATCATCAGCAAGACTTGAATATGTTTATTTTTATTATTTAGCCAAATTGAGTAAAATGCTACTAAAAGGGGCCTCTGTGAACCAGTTCAGGTCAAACAGGGCACGGGGGGGGGGGAGGGGGCAAGGGACAAGGGAAAAACAAAAGAAATAGACTTCTGCCAGTCCTCCGTGCCCACAGGCCCACACTCTCTGCCACAGTCATGTGTTCTCTTTCCTCTGTTCCCTCGTGACCCCTTGGTAGAACTAAGGAAGAGAAAATGGCTGTTGGCAGACTCTGCCACCTCCCACACCAGAAAGCTTTGCTGCTCTCTGTGCCCTTTGCCCCTGTCTGGGCGCCTGGCACCTCTCCTAACAGATGTGCACTCCCTTGCCTAACTCCCCTTTTATTGAATGCCTTTGTCACTGCTTACTGGCTTCTTTTGAAAGCAGGTTTGGAGTGACAAAGGGCTTCCTGGAGCCACAGCCCAGGGCACAGCTTAAGGCCACCCACTCCTCTCTGCTTAGTGCTTAACCGTGTCCCTTTCTACCTCTGCTCTACGGGTCTCAGCTCCAGGCTCCTAGAGCCAGGAAAATCTCAAATTGTGTTCAGGGCCCAAACATCCTTTCTGTCATCTCAAACTACTGCTTCTAGCTTGGGCTTTGTGGGTAGCCATCTGATGATGTCTCTACCAAAGGTCCCCCAAGGGACCCTGATGCCTCCTAATGCATACTTGTCCAGAAACTCCCCTGGGACTGGCCCTGTAGGTGTGTCCGCTCTAACCTCAGCCTCTGGGGAGGTTCCCAAAGAGGGCCAGTTCTCCCAGCTGGAATAGGCGGTTGGGGCACTTGGAGCTGGTGTGTCTGGTTTATCTGGCTTTGTTTTTGTCAGATTTCTCCATCCTCTTCATCAGAAACGCCCAAGTGTTCTGTGTCTGCTGCACAGCCATTCCTCGCTCTCTTTCTCCTGGTGATTTTCATGCCAGGAGCCTGCTTTCCATACTGGCAGAGACCAGTTGGCAGCCGTGGAAGGTTTCTGCTCCCTGTAGAGTTGAGTTTTCATATAATCTTCTCCTGGAGCAGAGCACTGGTCTGGAGCTCCTTGCCTCACATCCAGAGCCTCTTTGTTAGAACCCACACTCTACAGAAGGCTGGCCCCACCCTAGGGGTTGCTTGACAAAATGGCCACTGTTCCTGGTGCCCCTGGTGAACAGCCAGGCGCTTAGAAGAAGCTTTTCTATTTTTAACTCAGACCCTCGTCCTTCAGGCCACCCTTATCACCTTGTTCTTTTTAGGAAGGGAGATTTGAGCTGTTGAGGCCTGGATAAGGAAGCTGGCACCATTTTACTGTACATATCTACCTCTTCCCTCCTTATTCATGGTAGGCCAGATCCTTCACCATGGTCATGAAGTCCCTATGAGGAGGGCTGAAACCATACAGAGGGAGATTGCTATCTACCCAAGGTATCTGTCCATGAAGTAGCTCTCCTGTGTTCTCAGAGTGTCCCTTTATGTGTCAGGGGGTCAGGTATTTGTCTTCCTAACTAGGTGGGAAATAAGTAAATGGTGGTGGTGGTGGTGTGAAATATGTTCAGCAAGAGATCTTTGCTAGGGAGTATTGATGTTTCTAAGGGTGGGCAAGACTCCCCTGGTTGTTGATAGCAATCTGTCCTATGAGAGTGAAGGGCTGACAAACAGTTACACCTTTCAGATGTGTCCACCTCATTTGGAATCTCTTCTTACAGCTTATGCCATATCTCTTTTGATTTTAAGCACAACAATGGCCACCATGACCCACAGGTCACACACTAAGTTTCGTAAAAGGAGCTTTCTTCTAGTGCTTCTTCCAAAGTATCGAACATGATTAGCGTTTGAACTGCATGATGCTGGCTGTTTAAATGTCTGTGAGTCTCAATTCTCATCTTGGGCCAGAAGTTCTTCCTTCTCCCTTTAAGGGGTATTTCCCACTAGAGCACAGAACCTTTATTCCCCTGTGAACAGAGATTGGGGTTTGGATGGATTTGAGGAGGTGCCTGCTCACCCTCCAAGGTTCCCGCCTGTTCAGGCTCTGCAGTCTCACGCCCGCTCCACTCCAGCGTGCTGTGAAAGGGCGGCCTTGGGCAGCCCTGCCTTTGGTGACTTGCGTGTTTGTATTTGTCTGTGTCTCAGCATGAAGCCCTGCCAGAGGAAGGTTTGCTCATTCCATCCTTGAAAGCTGCCCTTTCCTGGCCACAGACTGTGGTAGACATCACTGTGGGGTTGTTTTCTCAGGCACCAAGCTGAGATGAGAGATGCTAAAGGGCATTTGTGTTTAAGCTTGTTCCAGAGGCAAAACATACTAATTAAACTTCAAATGAACCAATTCTGTTTCTTTACCATGTATCTTGGCTTGAAGTTGGGGTTTTAGCCAATATTTCTGTTGACCTGTTACAACACATGCAAAAATGTGGAGTATCCCAGGGCGTTTTGTAGCAAATGTTGTTTG
This sequence comes from Grammomys surdaster, assembly GCF_004785775.1. NCBI lineage: Eukaryota > Metazoa > Chordata > Mammalia > Rodentia > Muridae > Grammomys > Grammomys surdaster. Next base: position 3,745,188 of record NW_021604679.1, read on the forward strand.
TTTTCCTGGATCCCATCCTCTGCTCAGTTCCCTGGCAGAGTTTGTAAAAATATATTGGAAGGTAGATTACAGGCACGGTGGCTACACTGCCAGGTAACCCATATGGGGGGGCTGCACGCCCAAATTGCAAATAATAACATGCCATTTGTTCTAGGATTAAAAATCTGAAAAGTACTTCTGTGATGGGGTATGGCTTCTAGAAGGTATATGGTGTTTGACCATAACAGAATGGAAGGATGTCAAACATTCTAATTTGATATTCTTTGTAGGTGTGTGTTGTATATATATACATACATTCTTCACATGGACATATATGTTACAGACATACAGTTACTCTATAAACATAGATGTGCACAATTACTTATGTACACATACTACAATGTACATGAATATACACATATATGCACACACACGTGTACATGAGACACATAATTATATGCAATGCACATATATATATATAGACACATACAACCACGACACATGTGAACATACACTAGCATGCAAACATCTATCACATGTATATATGTACACACACATATTTTACATTATGAATATATCTCCACATATGAATACATGCATTTGCTACACACATCTATTCACAGATACACCACAACACATCCCTCATGCATGCCCATGTACAGATACACACTTAGCACATAGCAGAGGCATGCACACACACCACCCCTTGCAGCTTGCATTGTGGCAAGAGCCCAGCTTGGCTGTTACTGTTCTCTTCTATGCAGTCTTGGACAAGTCAACACCCTTCTCTGGGTCTCTGCAGTTGTTAGAAATTGAGTAAGAGCATATCAAAAGTGCTTTGTGCCCTTTGGAAATAGATTTATAATTCTCTCCCTCTGTAAAGACTTTGCCCAAATCGCCTGTGGCTGTCTATCAAAAAGACTTACGACTTCCTAATTGCTACATCTCTCTAGTAAATATCCTAACTAGCCTACAAAAATAAAGTTCTCATCACCAAATCTCAAACCTAGGTGCAGGTTCTAAAAAATCCCATTTTTAGAACACAAGTACCTAGGCCCTGCTGTCTGGGGTTCTGATTTAGTCAGTCTGAAAGCTGGCACTTGAAAAACCCTCATTCTCTGATTCTGCCATGTAGCAAAGTTCAGAATTATGATCCCAGTCCCCACCCTTCACTCATGCCAGGCCAGCACAAGTAATCCCTGTACCTGACACATGATTCGCTCGTTCTTATTCCCCTAAAGGCATGGTCCCTACATGATGGGTTTTACTCCTGACCGCAGCTGAGTTTCCCTCTAACCCTTGCCTACTCTTACCCACCACACTGCCTATACCAGGCCTGTTCCCCAGGATGGGCCTGTGTTCTACCCATGCTGTGGGTTCAGTTGAAGCCACACAGGTTCTGTCAGACAGAACAGGCATCATCAGAGCTGGCTTTAACCACTGCTCAGCAAAGCCTGCAGAAAGTCTTATGAGGCTGAGGAGGGGGTGCCTAATGAGGGCAACATGGTATGTTTGGGCCTCTCTATTGTATGCATATGCCCAGGAAGAAGCCAAGAACCACGGCAGAGAGGGCTTGATGAAGTTGTACTGAACTCTTTGCCCTCTCTGGGATCCTGGGAATGCCAGAGGAGGAGAAGCATTGACTGTGTTCCCTGTGGCCAGGGAGAGGCTCAGGGAGCAGACTAACACAAGTCTTCCTGAAATCCTTGATCATCTGTTCACAGTGAGAGTGGAATTCCTTCCCATTCTTGAATATCTTTTGGGGGTAGTGTCTCACATATGTCTTTCACAAAGTTCTCTCTATTGCCTCATTTAAATTCCTTTTGCTGTGTTTCTACCTGTGGGTACCATAGGTGAAGAGAGCCCTGGGGCAGGGGTGGGTAGGGACATTTTCAAAGCTGAAAGATTATAGGATTCTTTCTCAAGATCTTTATACTGAGAAACAGATGAGCTGGATTTAGGTAGAGAAGTAAGAAGATGTGTCGACCTATGGGAGACAGATAGACTTCCAGAGAGGCTTCCTTCAGACAAGTCTGGCTTAGCAAAGGAGAGAGGTTTGGAAGAAGGGAAATCAAGGAGTTTCAGGTGCCCTCTATCCCTGAGGGCTGCCTGTTAGCCAGGCAGGCCTTGTCCTGGGGACCCTTGTGATATAGAAAGAAGTTTATCCTGGGGATGGAGGTGAGGTGCATCTAGTTTAAGTACAAAAATCCCTTGCTTAGACAGCCCCCATCTTTCTGGAAGAAGGGTGTGCATAGGTACATGGATGGATGGTAACACACGCACACATACACACGCACACACAGTGAGTGGTACAGACCCTATACTCCAAGAAATGTACCAGCCAGCATATATAGAGTAAGCACAGCCATTGGACCCAGGTCTCGTGCTGTTGAGATGGAAGTTTGGAGTATTAAAGGATGGGTGGGATCATCTGTAGCTTATTTTTGTGCACAGTATTAAATGCAGACAGGAGGTTGGCTCAAGAAGAGAAAGAATGCTTCAAGTTCTGTGTGACTTGGAAGTGGAAAAGGATGAGTCACCCCTCCATGCTTACCTGCCTTTCAAAGATTTTTGTAGTTGGGAAAGCTTGGGTTGCCCATATGACACAAGAAAGCCAGTCAGTCTCATCTAAGGCACAGAACAGAAAATGAGCACAGAACTGTCCTCAGTACAGTAGACTGTCTGACATGGTTTTACCCAGTGAAATTCTACGTTGACACGGACTGAGACAAACAACTCCCACTGCTTGTAGATCAGGGAAACTCTGTGATATTCTAAGCCACTGGGTTCCGTGTGTAGGCAGATGTGTTCTGATGGTGATGACCACGTGGAGATGGCTGCCAGCTTCGCCAAGAAGCCATCATTTTGTTCATAGCAAATGAGCCCATGAAGAGAACAATGGGAAGGCAGGACAGGACTGGACAGCTTGTCAGTATGATTCTTAGGGGTAACTGGATGCTCAGATATTCTCCCTTTACTTCCACACCCAGGATAAAGAATCCTTCTCAAGGACATGAACTTGGGCATTTGTAATTTCATACAGCCTCCTCTCTTGTTCCAGTTAACACTACCCTCAAAGAACATTTGAGGTAGAAGAACCCCTGGTTGGTAGAATTCTAAGACTCTAATCTCATTTGGCATTAAATGTGGGTGTTAAGCCTCTAGTTACCAGAGTACCTTTCCCACAGGGCTGACTGAACAGGGGAGAAAAAGTAGCCCCAAAATGTCCAGCTCAGGGCAGTTCAGCCAAGCCACAACTAGAGTGGTGACTTGTGTGTAGTATCCTAGGAAAGCAGAGGTATGACTCTGGCCTTGTAAAGGTCCCCGGAGTGTCCAATGCTAGAAATAGTACAGGCAGGAGCCATATATGCAGCAGACGTAAGTATGGCCAGCCATGAAAGGCTTCCCAGGAGCACGTTTTGCAGAACTGGAGCGATCAGGAGGGCAATGAGAGGTCATGGTTACACTTGCAGAGAAGCACTGTGTTCTTGCTGTTGTTTTTTTTTTCCTAGGGGGCAGAGCTTACCATCCAGGCACCCAGGGGTCAGGAGAGTGGAAGGTGAGAGAACAGTGCTATTATAGAGAGAGCTCACCATCCCCACTTACTCCCTGGCTTCTGCTAGGCATGATTCCGGATGGGTCATCTCTCTAGACTCCTCCCCATCTTTGCCACCCCTATAGCTGTGTGTCTGCCTTCTGCCAGGAGAGCTGTGCTGGCTGCCATAATGGTTGCCTCCCTCTCACAAGGATCCAGGAGCTCCCTAACTGCAGATAGGTTTGAAGGGCGCCTTCTGAGGTTGCCTGGGAAGGAACCAAGCAAGTGAGAATTATGGCTCAGAGCAGTTTTCACCTGAATCACTTGGAGGCATGGGGACTAGCTCTGGGGAGAATAGAGTATCGAATCTTCTGCTTCCATTTGTCTGTGTGTCCACATATCCATTTTTGCCTCTGTGGCACAGTTCCTACTTGACCTGGAGGTTGTACAAGAGGGCAGCCAGGCTGGTGAAGGGCATGGAAAGGAGAGAAGCTTTATATGACCTACAGAGATCAGGTCATGCTGGTAGATTCTCTCTCACTGGGGTGGAGGCCTGGGTGGGAGCCTCCAGGAGATGATTCTTAAAGTAGGAGGCATCCCTGGGGCTTTGTTGAAGTATCTGTCACCACCCCAGAGTTTCCATCTGGCAGTAGCTGGCCGACCCTTACCTGCCCTTTGGGGAGAAATGCCTGCTCAAGAGATGAGAGCCAAGTAGACACTGGCCTGCCAAGCTTTAGAAAAGATGACAGACACGGACTGGATCAAGGCGGGCGAGACCTGGACGTCAGCTCCTTGGACTCCTGATTGCATCTGTGCCTGGCTGGGATCCCTTCTCTAGTGACCAAGTCCATAGGCTTCCTCCTGTTCCTTATGGCAACACAGTTTGTCCAGAGGAGCAGCTGCACTTTGGAAAGGGTTAGGAACAAACTTACTGTACCTGCAGAGGACTGGGAGTAAGTCAGAGGCTTTGTGGACCAGTCTGAATCCCAGGACTTCATTTTTAGGGGAAGGAATGGATCTGGGACCTGTGGGGTGGGATTTGGGGGCTTTATGGATGGAAGGCCTCTGGGAGGACCCTGAGGCAGGAGGCAGGCGAGATGGAGGTCAGTCTTAGTTGTCAGAACCTTATCTCAGAGAACTTTCTCCGGATGCATCAGGCATATGTCACTATATTCACATAGCATGGAGCTCTCATAGTGTATGGACCGTTTAGGATACAGAGAAGGAAACTTTTACAGAAAAAAGAAGCTGAGGCCCAGAGAGTGTTTGAGCCAGGCCAGGACCAATTTTAACACATTTAGGCTTCTGGGGAAAACTGTCACAGCCAATATTCCTATGCCCTGTCCACCCTCCAAGAAGAGGAATTGGAGACAAGGGAACGCTTTTTGTTATGGGTCTTGCACTGGGACAGAGGAGGTGGCCCTAAGCAGGATGCTGGCCCAATTCTGAACTGTCTTTCTTGTTCCTGCCCAATTCAGATAATCTAGTTCCCAGAGAATGACCTAAAGCTGGGTGGCTAAGGCAGAAGTGGAAGGGTTAATGGATTCAAGGGAGGTCAAGGTCCAGCCTTCCTCCTTAGACGGGGTTTCTGATGGGGGATTCCAAATATCACCTTGGAGGAAAGGAATGCACATCCCTCTCAGAAGGCTCTCACCGCCTGCGAGCCTTTACTCCCAGAGGCTACGTTTAATGAGTCTGAGCAAGCCTTGCTATGGAAACAAAGGCCGGAGAACCATGGGCTTGTCTTTCATGGACTTCCAATGTAGCCAAGGGAGCAGGACGCCAGGTAGCTCATGACTTGGGGTACAGCAGCTGGATCAGAGACTAGAGAGATTCCTGTGAGCAGGGAGCTCAGTGAGGGCTTCCTGAAGATGAGGTGTTGACCCTGGCTTTGAGAGCTGTGTAGAATATGAAGGGTATTGCTCAGGAGAGAAGTCAGATGCATCACGGGGAATGATATGTCACTGTGACCAATGTTTCATGACATTAGGATCTCGAACAGACCAGCTTGCTTGAGGTTGATGCTGTGTTGCACACACACACACACACATACACACACACACACACACACACACACACACACACACACACCTTTCTGCCATTCTGAGAAGGAGAGAAGGAAGATCGGTTCCTGCTCAAACCCCAAATCCAGCCTGCTTTCTGTGATTCAAAGCCACTTTGCCGCTAATAACCCTAATGACACTCTGTCCTCCACAGAGCCTGTCATTTGTGGGTCTCCAAGCACTGTGAAAACATTAATTAATCCTCACTGGCCCTTTGAGGTTGATCATTGTTCCCCGTTTACCAGCCAGAGGACCTCAGAGGAGAAGGAAGGGGCAGGTTACCTGATCATCTGTGGGGGGTTGGGCTCAGGTTTGAATTCACAGTCCTGACAGAAGCGGACTCTAAACAGTTTGCACTGCTGTAAGGCTCTGACCTTAGCGATTTGAACCTGGAATGTCGAGATCCTGCCTTCTTTCCCCAAGTGGGCAGCTCCTTTTTGTGGAACGCGGACTTGTGATTCCCTGGGTGGGAACTACTGTTCTCCAAGGCTCTCCAGGACAGCTCCTGACATGTAGGTGCCAATGTCTCCCAAGGGGTCTAAGAGCTGGCCGGTAGTTCTTTGCTGGGTGGGCCCTGGCTATAGTGGATAAGGAAAGAGATGGCATGGCCACCAGATGACAAGCCATTTTCCATTCTTCTGTGGGAACCCAGACTGTTTCTCTCCACAGAGGTGGTGGACATGGTTGTGGGTGATACCGAGGAAGGAGGGATGGGTGAAGACAATGGTCATCCCTGCCCTAACCTTCCTTCTCTGCCCTCCAGGCTCCATGTATGATGGGCTGGCTGACAATTACAACAACTATGGCACCACGAGCAGAAGCAGCTACTTCTCCAAGTTCCAGGCAGGCAATGGCTCATGGGGATATCCGGTAAGGAACTGTTCCCAGCCTGAAAGATCTGGAATGTCTGTGGGCATGGTCTGGGGTTCCTGATGGAGAAAGTTTTCACTGGTTGCTCAAACAAAGAAATGCAGACTTCAGACAGCAAGTCAGGATTGCAGATCTGACCAGGACTGTTGGCTTGGCCACTGCCTCATAAGGGACTATGTGCAATCTCTTTTGATGCTGATTGGGTATTTCTGAGTATTTTATGAGAACATTTTAGGGAAAGCATTTTAAAGAGTCTATTTCCAAGTTTTTCTGACTTGATCAGAATATGTGAGAAGTCTGAATTCTGGAGGTCCTTTGCAGACAGAGGTTTTCAGGGGAAATTGTGAAGTTTTTTTTCTTTCATATGTACTGGTAATCAAAGAAGTGCCCAGAAAGTCCTATGAGACCAGGAGAGCGTGGTATTCCAGCAGCCCCTGCAAAGGCAGCCTTCTAGGAGTAAAGCTTTGCTTGGGTTTCCTAGTCAGAGAAATCTGGGTTCAGATTCAAGCTCCCACTCACTGAGCTTGTGTCTTTGGGTTTCGACCTCCAGGACTCAAGCTCCTCACAAGTCAAGCAGATATAACAAAGACTTCTTGGGTTTATTGGCAAGAGTAAATGAAGTAATAGACATAAAAGGCAGATAACAACTCGCAAGGTTTTAAAAAAATTAATGTGGGTGGAGATAATTCTAGATCCTTTAATCCTGGTCCTGGCTCTGTCTTCCCCAACTCCCTCTACCCACCTGTCCACTTCCTGAACCTACGGAGCTGGGCTCTGTACAAAACACTGTGCTGGGTGCTCTGGGTACAGTCATGTGAACCAGCACACGTTTTGTCCTATTCCAGAACCAGGGATATCGAGCTAAACAGCACCCAAGGTTCCCCAGAGTCCTCAAGTTCCATGATTTCTGTTTACTTTTGCTAATTTCAACATTAACCTGCTTTGTTCTTGAGAATTCATTTGTGAGGCCTCCAAAACATTAAACAGACCAGGATAAAAGATACACCTCTAAGCAAAGCTGGGGCTGGGTCTTCTAGGGGATACAGGATCGGCAGCATCTGTTGAGAACAAATGGCCACGGATGCCACTCCAAGTTGCTGAAGGTCCTGGGGTCCTCTGGGAAGAGTGGTGTTCTCTTGCTGTGACTTGATTTCCTTTTTTAATCTGTATCTCTCATGGATGTTACAGATTGCAGACGAACAAAAAGGATGATCTCAGTCAGTCTGCTACAAATTCATGTCTTGTTCTTTTTTTTTTTTTTTTTGATCATTTATATTGGCTGTCACTCTCAGGATAACATACACTTAGAGGATCAAACCGAATAAGCTTGAGGAGTGCTCATACATGCGAAAGGGCTTTAACACAAAGAGTGGTGTCCAGAGAGATTCAGAAACTGCCTTAGTGATGCAGAATAAAGGGATTGGGTAAAGCCCCCAGAAGGCAAACAACTGGACCTATTGATCCGAGTGAATAACCATGCTAATGATATACATGCTCCATGTGCCCAGGCCAGAGCTTAAACTGTTTCTACTCTCTGCTGAGACTCTGGATGAAATCGGTAAAGTCCGAGCATCAGTGTTCCCCTCCACAAAAATGAAACTGATGCTACCAGTTTTTCTGCTTCATTCATGTGTAGATATCATGCTACATTAACCGTGTTATCAAACAAAGATCGTAACCATGGAAATGTGGGAGGAGGTGTTTCTAAAATACTTCATACAGCCCGTGACTTCCTAACATTTTCTTATAGATAATTAACTCAATTCTTAGCTGTCTCGCTTGCCTTTAATGTTCCCAAACAGCCCCCACACCTCCCTGTGCCCATTTTCTGACAACCACTGAAAATCCCTTTTCTTCCCTGAGCCCCAAGGCCCAACCCTCTTCACTCCTTTGCTGGCAACACTGCAGACATGACTCATGACAGGGTAGCTGCTGGGGCTTGTCCCGTCTCCTCTCAGTTCAGGAGAGGCTATGGGAACAGGGAAGAGCTGAGCACACACGAGGATTTGGCAGAGGGAGGGGGCTGAGTAGGGAGGAAGTAGAGTAATTGATATTGGAGCCAGACATATAATCAGCCGCGCACTGAGAAAAACCAAATGGGGGTCCAGATTTAGAGTGGAGGAGAGTGGGAAACACGGTAATAGTGATCTGCAGTGTGAGAAAACCATGTGCCTGTGGGATTTTTCCCATGGTTGGTACAACTGGCATGGAATGTTGTGTGTCCCACCCTCTAGTGAAACCAATATGGCAGCCCAAAGCAGGGAATACAGGGAGGAGGGTGTGGTTCATCTGCACAAGCATCGTCAGCATCTTTTCAGGAGTTGCTGAGAGCTGGTGAAGGACGATTTCCTACATTCTGTTCGTTTGGTGGGTCAGCCAAATGGCATTGAGCAACTGCCGGGCACACATGGCATCACGTGATGCACATTGCAGATGCTGCTGTGAAGACTCCCTTTGCCCTCAGTGAACTTCTAGTCAAGTTGGGAGAAGCAACGGTCAACAGAAATAGATAAAGACAATGGTTTCTGTACTGGAGAATTACACCAGCATCCTGCTCAAATGTTTGTAGAGCCTGTAGATGTTTAAATGGAACTGTTTTCAGTGCATCTTAGAAGCCATCTTGTTACCAGTGTTACTTCCTTATGATTCTCTTAGGTCAGAAACAGTATTGCCCACTCTGAGCTCTTCACTCTTCAGATTTGACTGCAGTTCCAAATATCTCACCATTCTCAAACACTAAAGCTTTATAACTAGTGAGTAAATATTTTCTTTAAATATAGAGTAGTCAATAGAATAGAATAGAAAAAATAGAATAGGCAAATTCTAAAAGAAAATTCTAACTATATTTTGAAATTAGTAGTAGTTATTTTATAGTCTTTATACTTTTTTGTATCATCAATAGCCTTCTAGTTAAAAAAGTGTTTTGCATTTTATCAATGGCCAATTATATTACAAGTTTTACGAAACAGACTTTAAAGAGTCTCATAATTAAGCTTAAAATGAAGTGAGTCTGACATAAAAAAAGCATCCAAGGGCTTAAGGAAAAGACTGGTCCAAAGCAAACCATTTGCCTCAGCATCGCCCTACTGACTATGGGTCACTCCTGCCTCCTTCTCCAGAGACACGATATCACCTACAAGACAGTAGTAGAGCCTAAGAGTCCTACAAGCCTCTGGAAGAAGGAGGAATCTGTGACATGAGGCAAAGAATGTCCTCACACCTGACATCTCGGATGGGCTGACTCTGCACCCATCTCAGATCTCAGAGCCAGACCAGTAGACAGATAGAGTGCCAGTGGGTTTTACAGATAGGAAACTCAGGTCCAGAGATGATAAATGACTCACTGAAGGTCACACAGATGCCTAATAGTATGGTGGCCTAGACCCCTGACCTACTACTGGCTCACCTAGGAAGAGTCGTTTACCTTACTCTAGGTACTTACACTTTTTGCGATGTTGATTGTAGTTGTCTTCATAGATTTCTATGTGTCAACAATGCAATCATGTTTGAGAGACTCTCAAGAGGTCCACAAATGTAAACCCTTTCATTCCTCTCTTCCCCAGCCTTCCAGCCAATTCTTCTCTCCTTGGGGGAGTCTAATGCCAACAGGAGAAGGAAGGAAACGGCCATAGTTTCTCTTCCTAAAATCAATTTCTGTTCACTTGGCAATAATCACTAATGGGAGAGTTATAGTAAACTTATGAGGTAAAATACAACAAAATAAACTATTTGAGAGGTAATTGAAATTATTTTTAAAAGGTTTATTTATTTATTTATTTAATGTATATCAGTGTTTTGCCTTTATGTATGCCTGTGTGATGGTGTCAGATCCCCAGAACTGGAGTTACAGGTAGTTGTGAGCTGCCCTGTGATTGCTGGGAATAGAACCAGGGTCCTCTGGAAGAGCAATCAGTGCTCTTAACCACTGAGCCATCTCTCCAGCCCCAATTTTGGTTGTTATTTTGTTTTGGTTTTTTGAGATGGGGTCTCTCTCTGTAGTGTTGACTGTCTTGGAACTCACTCTGTAGACCAAGCAGGCCTCAAACCCAGAGATCCCCCTGCTTCTGCCACTGCCTCTACCTCTACCTCTACCTCTACCTCTGAGTGTTGGGATTAAAGGTGTGTACCACCACCAAGTGTCTCTGAAAAAAATATTTTTTAATCTCAGATTGAAACACAGTTCTATGTCCTGTATCCTATGGCCTGTCATCCAGACCATTTCTATAATTAGAACAAGTCTCCATATTAACTCCTCTACTGGACTAGGAGCCCAAGCAGGGTTACCTCAGACTGCCTCTGTTTCCAGCTAGAAAATAGAAGACTTTGGTCCCTCTTAATTGTCACTTAAATACCTTCCTCTGGCTCAGGTAGACTAGGATGAAAAGCTAGGGAACTGAGGTCATTTGGAAAGCACAGGTATTCTACTCTAAAGCTGTACATAGTCACTATCACACAGGTCTGTCTCAGATGAAGCTGAGGGAGGACAGCATCAATTCTCACTCATGTGCACATCAGAACTAGAGCTTTCCTATTTTTAAAGCAAGAAACACATTCTGAGCATTGAATTATTTTGAGAGTTTATCAAGTAAAATGTCCATTGGATGTGGATTGCACTTGACCATCCTTCCCAGGATACGATCTATAGAGGAGAGAAGGTATGTGGACAATACCATCCAGTTCTGAAATAGGATGAGCCATGGTGGCTGTCATATTGAATCACAGGTATGCTCAATTAAATCCAGCTTGGCATTCCTGAAAGCAAGACCCTCTAGGAACATAAGGAGAGAGAATCCTGTCTTAGTCCTGAATCGTTCTTCTAGCTACTTACCTAATTGATGCATTTGTGCTTGATGTTCCCTTAACAACAGAGTCTTTTGGACTCTTCACTAGAGACCTTTACTCTGAAGCTAACAAAGCCTGTTTATTCTGGACTCAATACAACCTGTGGGAGTTCCTGGTACAGACAGCAGAACAATGGCTGTCTCAGGATTCAGTGGAAAATAGTAATTTCATACACAGTGCACTCTGGGTTGGTGGTTCACTTCTGTCAGAGTCACAGTGTTGGTTATGCAAAGGGCTGGGTTATGGACCACACAGTGTAGAGAGGTTGCCAGAGAAACATAGCAGGACCCTTTGTCCTAGGTGTAAAAAGAGGCAGCCCTCGCTAGTCCACGTTAACAGAGGCTGGGTCTCAAGATAGCATGATTTAGAAAAACAAGCAAGGCTTGGCTCAGGACCTTCAGTCCAAATCCTGGCTCTCCCTCTTCATTATCTGTGTGTTTCCAGGCTTGTTTTTAATCCACCTGAGCCTCCATCTCTGATATGTGGGAAACCTTTCTCAGCGCAGTAGGAGGACTATTTGGCATATTCGGTTAGCAGTGCAAGGCCTGGACTGTGGTCTCAACATCTTGTAGTCTGCTACAAGATGGAGTGGCATTTGTTCTTTTGACATGGAATAAGGATCTTTTATTAGCTCCTTGCCAAAGCTTAACACTCTGTAGGCCTTGAGAGCTCACTCATGACTCAGAGCTTCAGGGCTGAAGCCAACCAAACCCAGGTGGCTCTATGGTTGGCGTTGGCACAGTTCCTTCAGCCCAGAGACTCTGCTTCAGTCATCCGGGTGAGGAAAGGGTCTGAGTCTCCTTCCTGCTCTCATCTGAGCATCTCTTACCACCAAGAAAAGGAAGTTAGTTAGCTCTTGCCACAGCTGGACAACGTGGTAGGATTTCACTAACTTTAGCCATGCAGAGGGGTAACCGAGGCAGAGCATGTAGCTCTGTTAAGTAACTACCCTGACTTAAAGTTCAGGCTCACTGCCTTCCCTGCTCCTCTTCCCACTCCTAAGTGCCACTCCAGGTGTGCAAGCTGGGCTCCTTTGGCGGTGCCTGCTGGCCTTCGCCTTTTCTTGCAGAGTCCAGGTGAGGGAAAACAGACTCTGACATGGATCCTGCTCTAGCAGCGAGCGATTGATGGATTTGCCAACTCTGTGTCTCTGTTGCCAGCTCATGACTCACTCCCACCAAGCCTTGAGAGATAGGAGGGTCCTACAAGGGCCCCAGGCTCTCACCCGACAAGAAGAGACAACGATCCTACTTGCCAAAGGACAGAATGTGCCTCAGAAAGCTAAAGGAGGTATATGAGAGAGTTGGCGGGGCCTGGAGAGGGGGATATGGCTTGCCTCTCACAGCTAATCACTGATACAGGCATGCTCCCTGCACTTCAACCTTGGAACTTCAGCTGTGACAAATGTCTACACACAGCCCCTCCTTGACAAGCCACGGTCTATCAGAGTTGCTCTGCTTACAACTGATAAGTCTCTAGGTTGAGCAGCTTCCATTTTATGCTTCTCCCTCCACAGCTGACTTAGCTTACCTGAGTAGTACACACCCAGCTGAGGACCTCTTAGCTCTAACATCCATAGCCTGAATCCTTCCCTGGGGAAAAGAAGTGGAGGATGCTCACTATGCTGGCCCCATGATCCCACAGAGATAGGAGGACATGGTTATGATATATACGTGCAAATGGCATCAGGGAGCATGAGCTTTGGATGGGGGACCAGAGCGGTCTCTAAGAGATGCTAAATGCTGCACTGTATGAAAAGAGAGGAGTGGGTGGAGAGCACAGCAAAGCCCCAGAGCTGGGACTGAGGGGTAGGAGTATTGCTCAGGCTATCCCATAAGAACAGACACCACCACACCAGGTAGTGGCTTGTGAGCTGCCAGCTCCAGGGGTCTCACAAGCCCCGATGGCTTTCTGTAGCCAATCCCTTGGGACCAGAACTCACACTGCCCCTCAAAGTGGATTGAGCATGTCTACACATTCTCCTCCCTGATCCTCATGTTCTCATAGGGGACTGAAGGACAGGTGAGTGGCATTTTGTTAGGGAAGGAGGTGGAAGACTGGGTGTAGCTAGCCTAGGGCATGGCCAGCAGTCCAGGACACTGTCACCAGCCCAGGACACTGTCAGCAGCATGTCCTTTCCAGAAAGTCCCCAGAAAAGAATGTTACAGTCTCCTGGAACAGCAAAAGCTAGTTTCAGCTAGATGCATCAGCTAAGGTTTCCATACAATTAATGCAGAGCACCAAGTTGGTGGTCAAACTGGAAGAACCAAGGCTTAGGTTGATTCACCAGGGCTCAATTCCTTCCTTCCTTCCTGACTAGGGATTAGAAGGCACATAATGAAGCAGTAGCCACTGAGCACGGGGTAGGGTTTGTCTTCTAAAATGGAAGCTTCCAGAAGATGTAGCCATTGCTTTCTTCCCCATCCTCACACATTCTAAGCGCAGCCTCTGAATCTTTAGAGGAATGATGTGAAGAATCAAGTAGAATCAAGAATAATAAAACAAATGGTTTTAGTTTTCTCCATTAGTGATGAGTAGAGTTTTGTCTGGGGCCCTTTTGGTGGGGGTGGGGAGAGCTGACAAAATGTACTCAGCCAGCATGCTAGTCTTTAAAGTCCTTACACTGTGGTTAAAGACAAAGAACAGATGAAACAGCAGCCTAAGAGAGGATATAATTAAAAGCTAAATTCTACAGTACATGCTGACTTCAACCTCAGTAGGCCTCAGTTTCCTGGTCTGTAAATGAAAGCTGCCAGGGGTAGGCGATTGCTAAGCCTTCTAGGCTGGGGTTGTAGGGTTTGGAGATGTGGACCTTAGTCTCTGGATTATAACAAGTAGGGGCTTGTAAAACTGTCTCACCCCTCTGCCTTCTCTGTCAATTTATATAATGTGATAATCCCTGGGATTAGGGCCGTATTTTGAATTTACACAGAACATTCATGTTTTCTTCCCTGACTCGATCCTTGGGTATCCGTGAGATGGGTGGGTAACCAAGCACTTTGATTCTGATTTGATTTGCAGGAGAATGAAGTGGCAGAAAAGTGCAAGACTTGCTCATTACCTCACAGGTAGAGTTGGCAGAATTGAGTTTGAAGCCCAGTGGCCATGAAGGGGGGTGGCAAGCTTGAAGAGAGACGGGAGCTGGAAGGGGCAGGTGATGGGGTGGTTTCTCTCCCCTGTCAGGGAGCTCTAAGCCAGAGATTGGGGACTAGAGGAGCCATAGATCTGAAGCCATCGAGGGATCTTCTGGTGTCTTTACTGGTGAGAATTTTCCTTTTGTCACTGAGCCGAGAGAGACAAATGCAGTAGCATTTCCCAGGTGGGTGGAAGAACCACCCCACCCTTTGCTAGGGTGAGGCTCAGCTTTCTCCCCCAGGGCCCTGGCAAGTCTCTGCGAGGCCTGCCTGCCTGCTTGCCCCAAGAGCGCAAACTCAGCTGAAAAACAAAATCAAATCTGGTTGTGGAGAGGCAGGGCGGGGATTCGGAGAGACACAGGTGGGGAAAGAAGCAGCTTGGGGGCCCCCACCCCCCACCCCCACTCTGTGTACCAGGGAGTGGCTTTGAATGGGAGGAAGACAGGACTAAGCCAGGTTGGCCAGGATGCTGTGACTTCAGCAAGGGCTGAACAGCCTGCCCCAAATCAAGAGCCTTCTGGAGCAGTGTGTGATTGGAGAAACTAAGGCTGGGTAAGTAGGCTGATTGCCCAGCATACTCAGCCAGGCAGTGGGGAAAGAAGACTGAAGCCAGCTCTCCAGACAGGAGTTCTTGTCACTTGGCTACGTTAAGCCTTTCTTTGCCACCCTAACATTTCCAAAACCCCAGTCATGAGCACTTAGTATTACAGTTTATTAAAACCATCATTCCAACTATTGCTTATTTTTCAAGGAATCACTTTTAAATTTCAGTGTGTTTCCTTTGAAAAGAAACTATATTCTACTAAAGTCAGATGACACAAAAACAGCATTCTTTGCTGTTAAAGGAAGGCTAGCCATGACCTTAATTACAAAACTCTTTTTAATGCTAGTGAGGTGTGTTTGCTCCACTGGAAATTTTAAGTTGTTTTGCTCCGAAAGAGATGTGGGTGAGTGACAAAGAAGCATAGGGACTCACCTCGAGGCTTTGTCCTCATGGCCATCAGACCGGAAATGCAAGCGTTTCTCCGTGCTTCAGTGATGGTTACTGCCTGTGTCCTTGAGATACCTAAAGTCCTCTCACAGCCATGGTGCATGTTGAAAACATGTGAAGATTCTGAGTCATAAGATAATCATGTGGGGTGGTTTTCCCACAATGACTCCCACCCAGGTCATGTAGAGATCTGAGAGCCAAGGAAAAAAGCACCCAGGTGGAGCCCTGCCACTCAATAAGGCCACCATCCCCGTGCCTAGCTGAACACATTTTGCTACTGGAGTATGGGGAGATAAAGTCTCTGACTCAGTGCCTGCCAAGGACCAAGCTCTGTGGAATAACACCTCCTTTGTGGCCAACCTTAAGAATGTTCAGGAACAATCCCTCCAACTTCTTCCATCTTCACCTAAACTCCTAACCACCTCTCTGGAGTCCCCACAGTGTTGGGGACAGAATGGGAGTACTCGGGGAGCAGCCAATGACCCATATTTCCCTCGTAACTACATAGTCTTGAGACAGAGTGGCCCAAGACACCCAAATCCATAGAAAGCCAGCAATAGTTGGCTAACTCCAAGAGACTCCAGGGTCTAGCTCCCACTACCAACCTTAGCAATGGAGGCCCCTCTATCCTCCACATAACTTATGTGACCCAGCAGCGTATTTGGAGCAAGGTGTGGCATAAGGGAAGCTGTTCTTCCTCTCAGTTGCTATGCTCATGTTCCTGCACAGAACACATCAGCTACAGCCATCACAAGGTCTCCCTTGTCACTGGTGTCCCTTGGGCCAGAGGGTCTTCTCAGCCCTGGTCTTTGGGCTGTAGACTTGCATGACACCAGTGAGCAGCCAAGTTCATTGCTTCTTTTTCCTTTTCTCCCACACCCCACAGTGCTCAAGATCGAACCAAGCCCTCATACATAAGAAGCAAGGACTCTCCCACTGAGTTTTCCCCTCCCCAAGCTCTATTCTCTTTTTAAATATATTCAAGAATCTGTCATAATCTGTCAAAAGAGGAGAGGCCTCCTAGGCCTGGAGCCTAAGTTTCTGGCTAGCCAATGGATAGAAACACTTTTGATGTCTCAACAGAGGGCCACCTAGGACAGAAGCTATTTGCTTTTTTGGTTTGTTTGTTTGATTGATTGATTGATTGATTGATTGATTTTTGTTTTGTTGAGATTGTTCTCACTATGAAGCCTAGGATGGCATGATTCTCCTTGTACACCATCTGGAATGTTGGGATTAGAGGCATACACCATCATACCCAGTGTTTTTTGCCACTTAAACTTTGTTCCCATCACCAGACTTTAGTGGCTGGTGGCTGGGGGACAAATACTAAGAGAGAGACCACATATATAAGAGAGAATGCCAAGAGGCCTCAGATAAGATCAAGGAATTTTCAAAGATTTTCCTTACCTAAGTCTACCTCTGGGAAAATGTATTTCTTAAGTGGGCAGGTGGGCGGTGTACAGGATGGGTGTGTGCTTGTGCATGTGTGTATACAAGTGGATATTTGTGTGTGTGCATGCTTGTGTGTACATATGCACATGCATGTGCTCATTTTCCAAAGGGGTGATCTTTTACCCTTGAGTCAGGGTAAGGATGGCCACTTTCTTTCATATGAGGTTCTTCATGATCTAATCAGGAAAGGATTTGGGTCTTTCAGAGTCTTTAGGGCCAGGAGAGCTAGTTCCCTAGGATATGTCTCCTCTCCAAAGTCTTTGGACCTCTTCTAGTACTGAGAAATATCCGCAGTCTCAGGCTCACAGTGGTTCTGGGGCTACTCAGCCTCCCCCAACATTCCAGGACAGCCTGGGGACACTGGGTGTGAGAGATCTATCTGTATTCTGCTGGGCAGCTAGTTCACACTGCAGTGCTCCCCTGACTCCTCCCCCTCTGTGTTGACCCATCACTGGGACAGCTGAGTTGGCCTCTGAGTTCAAAACCCAGAATCCATGACACTGCTGTGTCGAATGACTGAGGCTCCAATTTGTCTGAATTCATGGAACAGAGACAGCCAAGGGCCAGATTTCCCTTCTAGAAGGAAACATGGGGGACTGGAGAGATGGCTTTGCCATTAAGAAAACTCGCTGCTCTTCCAAAGGACAGAAGTTTGACTTCCAGCACTCACGTCGCTCAGCTTACAATTCTCAGTGCCTCCGGTTCCCGGGGATCTGGCACCTCTGTCCACCGGAGCACCTGCACTCATATGCACCTATCCACATGCACACACACACATACACTCTTACACGTAGTCAACAGTATAAATTTTTAATCTTTAAAAAGAAACATGCATATAAACTCTCACATCCTTGTCCCCAGACTCACTCTGACAGTGAGATGATCTACAACAACCTTACTTCTCCAGTGTGTTGGAGGAGGAAGGAGAGGATTCAATAAAGCAGGAAGCAGGAAGTAGAGATGGAGGGCACTGTAGCTGCTGTGGTCACTGGTTATGATAGCAGCTGGTATTAAATGTCAGCTCAATTTGGTGCCTCGCACTGTATATGAGGAGACCCTATGGGCTTCTCACCCCCGTAAGGAGGACTTGGGACCTACAGCCAAGGAGGCCAGGTCACAGGGACACTGTGTGTCTCTTGAGAGAAAGTCACCTCCCAAAAGCCTCTCAGGCTACTGACCAGAGTTCTGTAGTGCCCTCAGACCTGGGCTGCAGTCATCTTGATGCTTTGGGAAATCAGTCTTCAGTTATCTGAAAATGTTTCTTAATAGCGACAGATTGGTAAGTGCTCACAGTATCTGCTCTTCAAAGGTCATGAGAGACACTGACTATTATTGATCAGCTTTCTCACAAAATCTACATAAGCTTTTGAGATGGGCACCCAAACTTTTTACATTTCAATGTTTTTTTTTTT
>NW_021604680.1:0-15161 GCF_004785775.1 Grammomys surdaster
GAGGCAGTGGCTGTTCGCACCCTGTCCTCAGCTAAGCTGGAGATTCTTGTGGGACCCCATCTGAAGCTGGTCCAGCAGTTTTAGGGTATCCGATGCCCTTTTCTGGCCTCCAAGGACACCTGGAAACCACTTGGTACACAGGCAGGAAATTATATTGGGGGAAAAAAGGCTGCCAGAGGCCTGGGAATGTAGTCCATATAAAGTAAAATATTTGAAAGTTCTGGGTTATACCTCCAGGACTGCATGAACCTGGTATCATTTCGTATGCCTGTAATCTAGCACTTAGGAAGCAGAGGCAGGAAGATCAGAAATTCTAAGTTTGATGCCAGCTTGGAATGAGACACCCAGTCTTACCAACATCAACAACAGTAGGAGCCACTTGTACAGGGCTATAAGTAAGCTCATCTATCTACTTAGGATCCCAAGACACAGAGGCCAGAGGAAGTATGATGAAGGCTTGCCTGAGCTAAAAACTACATTCAAACTAGTCCATGCAACTCAGCCAGATCTTTTCTGTTTGAGAGGCTGTTTGAAGGAAGCCTCAAACAAAAAAGGTGCTTGAGGGTGGGAAGGAGGGATGATGCACGCTCAGTGTCCTGGGTCCCATCCTCAGCACTAGAAACATTAAAAGCAACAGAACACTTGCCTAGCATGGGTAGACTCCAGCCTGGCAGCAAATCAACCAAAAGAGCCACATGGACAAACTAAACCAAAAACCTAGTGTGTGAGGAGCACTGTGTGAGGAGCACTGGGATAGATTCTGTATAATTACAGACAATTAGTGAGGCAGGAAGCCCACCCCTAAGAGAAATCATCAAGAAAACCGGAAAAGGATATTTACCAGTGAAGGAAAACTATAATTAATCCCCTTCTCAGCTAGTTTCTTCCGGAGTAATTTTTCCTTCTTCTTAAACCGATACTCCATCTTCAACATCTGCAAATGTCCTCGTTTCTGATTATAGCGTTTCACTGCTGGAAATGATGGTGGATGAAACGGAGCATTCCACTTGCTATAAAAAAGGTCTTTATGGACTTTTTCTCGTGGGATAAATTTACCTATAAAACAAAGAGGAAAGGCTCTTTTAATTTTATATTTCCCAGATAGCTATTTCATGTGATATGAACTAGCTACATGACAGAAAGAACCCCCTAAACATCAAACAATGGTTATTGTCTCTGGAAATGCATGTGTGTGGGCTCACACACCCTGACATCCATGGAGGCTGGTGGACTCTGTGGAGCTGGTTCTCTCCTACTTTGATGTGGGATCTGAGGATCAAATTTAGGCCATCACACATTCACAGCGAGCAGTTTTACCTGCTGAGCCACCTCTCTGTCCTCTTTAAAAAAAAAAATTTTTTTTTAAACATAGGGTTTCCTGTAGCCTAAGCTGGCCCTGAAGTTGCCTAGAATGACCTTGAACTTCAGGTCCTCTAGCTTTCACCCCCCAAAGATAGGCATTAAAGGCTTGTGCCATCAGAAGCAGTGCATACGCCCCTAGGGTAAAAATCCATAGCCTCGTGCATGCTAGGCCAGCACTCTACCAGATAACTACACTCCTAGTCCCAGATAATCCCACTCTCTCCTGGACAGGGTAAGGACTTGTGGCAACAGTCAAAAAACTCAGTAGAATCCAGAGCCCTTTCTGGTATTTTCCTCAAACCAGACAAAGCAGAGCACCAATGGCTTCATGTTTCTGCCCAGCCACTTTCTTCCCACAGGAGCCAGGCTTTCAACTGAACATGGAGCACCCATGATCATGACGTCTCCCATGGTGACTGAAACTGGGAGAAAAATGTTACCAGGAAGCCCTGTGAACCTGTAAGCTGGTCCCAGGGCAGGGCACACTCTACCATAGCTGTAGGCAGGCTGGACACTTAGGTCTACCTTCCATGGGCAGAGATCTGGATGGTGATGAGACAGAAAAGTTTGCAGTGTCTCTACTTAACAGATCTCTGTGGGAATGACTCACATGTGCATCTGTGGGTGAGTCGTCTGTGCAGAACAAGGAGGACATGTGGTTTTCTACTCTCTCACTCTCTGATTTACTTCCTTCAAATAGCCTCTCACTGAGCCTGAAGCCACCCACCGTCATTGAGTCTGACCTTGAAATGTGATTTTTTACTTTTGGTCTTGCCATTGCAGGCTACACCTAGGCCTCACATTAATGTTTTAGTTTTATGGCTGTCAAGAATCTGACCTGTAGCCTATCTCCCGCTCTCCATTTGAGTTCCCCAATATTCCAATAACTAAAGGTTAGTTACCATTCATTTGGTAAGAAATGACCTCAGGCTGCACTGCTGTCCCTTTGCCTGCTCATGCCTATCTAACCATTAGTTTTCTTTTCCTTTTTTGATGTAAGGTCTCTACATAGCCATGGATGTCCCTGAACTTAAGAGAGATCACCCTGCCTCTGCCTCCCAAGTGCCAGGATTAAAAGCATGTGCCGGGCTGGAGAGATGGCTCAGTGGTTAAGAGCACCGACTGCTCTTCCAGAGGTCCTGAGTTCAATTCCCAGCAACCACATGGTGGCTCACAACCATCTGTAATGGGATCTGATGCCCTCTTCTGGTGTGTCTGATCACAGCAACTGTGTACTCACATTCATAAAATAAATAAATCTTTAAAAAAAAAAAAAAAAAAAAAAAAAGCATGTGCCATTTATGCTGGGCTTTAAACCAATCAGTTTTCAATTTGAACAAAGTTCTTTCCAACCACCCATTAAAGATGGGTCAGCTTCTCTTCCTGAGTACAACACCACAAGTAACTTTGTAATCTCATCACAGTGCAGAAAGGTCAGAGTACTTACATGATAGAAGTCTTTCACCAAAAAGGTAGTTATCCATTGTTTCTGCAACTATCTTGGCAACATCCTCAGACTCAAACTCCACAAAGGCATAGCCTTTGCTGTTTCCCGTCTGCAACAGAAAACCCACAAAAAAGCTGTTAAGTCTAAGTATCATCAAACTCCTAACAAGCCCCAGTCACAACTTTTACTATTTCAATGCCGATGTCCCTCCCCCCCCAAAAAAAGCCCACAGAACTAACACACAGACAGACAGACAGACAGAAGACAAGACAGTCACAGCTTGGAATATAGATTTTTCTGGTACCCTAAAATTCGGCTTAGTATGATACATCCCTGAGTATTCTAGCTACAAGGAATTCAGTAGTGCTGTCTGGTGGTAAGAAGGCTATCTTCTGGGCTCCCACAGTCCTGGACTTGTCTACTCATTTCTCATTTCATTGGCAGTCCTACTTGTCACATGCCAGTGAGGGCCAGGTTTTCTTCTTTTTTCTTTTCATTAAAAACCCTAGCAGTTCAGGTAATCCCAGGCTGTAATCTCAGTTAAACAGGAGGCTGAAGCAGGTGGATCTTATGAGTATAATGAGGCCAGTTTGGGCAACTAAGAAAGACTGTCTCAAAATAGCAATGTAAGCCCGTGCTTACCTACTGTGCCCTGGTTTCAGTCCCCAGCACCAGAGGAGAGCACAGGCAGCTTGACCTCACATGTTAAGGGTGGAAACAACCAAGTCTCCAGTGTCATGAGTCTCATCAAGGAACTTGTACCTATTTCCATAGCCTAGGCAAAGGAAGAGGCCTTGACTTCCTAACCTGTACCAGCTCACAAGTGGATTTCCACACCCAGAATAGCCTTAAGTGTACGGTGGGTTCTGGAGTTCAAATGTCTACACTTTGATCCTGGCACTGACATCCTGACCTATGTTAAGTAACATGTAAGTCTGAGACTTACATGTCTGAGAAATGAGGGCAATAAAATAAACTCTCATCAGGGTGCTAAGAAAACACCAATGTTCCACAAAGTTCAACAACATATTAAAAAAAAAAAAAACCAAAACACCAGCAATTCAAAGTTAGTTTCAGTTACACAGACAGAGTAAGGCCAGGCTGAGCATCAACCACCAACCATCTCCCACCAGCACTTCCAATCCCACTAAAAACACAGGAGCAAGCTGGTGGAGTAGAAGAGCGATGGACTATGAACTTCAACACAACAGACCATCACCGCAAACGAACAGATCCTTTGAAAAGTAATTTGAAAGGATATGCCATTCCAAGAAGAAAAACCAAGGGCCAGCGAAATGACTCATCAGACAACAGCATCACCTACCAAATCTAATGACCTGACTTCAACCCCAGGAACCACATGGTGGAAGGACATTCACCCCTGTCCATTCAAATAAACAAAAGTAATTAAGAAAGAAAAGAAACCAAAAAGCTAAGGGCTGAATGTCCAACACAAAGACATGGGTTTAAGCCCAAGCACCATATAAGCAGGCAAAAAAAAAAAAACAAAAAAAACAAAAAAAAAAACAAAAAAAAAAACAAAAAAACACACTTATGAAAGAGCAATGAGCTGGGCGTTGGTGGCACACGCCTTTAATCCCAGGCCTTGGAAGGCAGAGGCTGGTGGATTTCTGAGTTCGAGGCCAGCCTGGTCTATAGGGGGAGTTCCAGGACAGCCAGAGATATACAGAGAAACCCTGTCTCGAAAAACCAAAAAGAAAGAGCCATGAGATAATTTTATGGTTGTGGGCTATCACAACATGAGGAACTGTATGAGAGGGCCGCGGCATTAAGAAGGCTGTAGGGGCTGGAGAGATTGCTCAGTGGCTAATGAAGAGCACTGGACCTGGGTTCAATTCCCAGCACCCAGATGGTAGCTGAAATTTCCTAATCCAGAAGCTCTGATGCTCTCCCTCCTGGCTTTTGCAGGCACTAGGCATGCATGTGGTGAGAAAAAATATAGACAAATACCCATACAGATAATTAATAAAATTCCCTTTAAGCTGGGAAAAGTGGTGAATCCCTATAATCCTAGTAATTGGGAAGTAGACGCAGGATAGCTGCAAGCTCAAGGCCAGCCTGGTCTATGTGGCAAGTCTGGGACAGCAGAACTCCACAGTTAATCTCCGTCTCAAACCAATCAAATAAAAACCAAACACTTTAAAGGTGTTTAGAGGATATACATCTAAATACATGGCCTCTGTCATGCAAGTGACGGCTCATTCTAGTATCTGAGCCACTCCTAGGCTTTGGAACTGGAACCAGGTTTCTGGAGCAAATATGGACTCATTTTTCACTGCACCTTCACTAGCTGAACAGTGAACAAAGGTTGCATCGCCTAGTAGCTGTTAAACAAATGCAGTAATACATCAAGAAACAATTATTTCTTTGAGGGGCCCACAGATGCATTTGGGGCGAAGAGTCTAGGGCAAGTGAGGAATAGCCATCCCATGAGATTGTAGAGTGTACAGACTTTAGAAGCTATGACTCAGACAGAGGAAGTGGCTGCTAAGATTATCAGGAAGCTGGAGGAACTGAGGAGAAACACTTGACAAAGGAGAAGAGGCTGCTGGCTGTGTTGGCCATGGCACCTGCAGGTACATTCCAGAAGCATTCCAGGAGACTCAACAACCCACAAAGAAAGAACCAAAGCCAAGGAGCCTCCTCAGGAAAATGAAAGACTCACCTTCTCCTTGCCTACACTCAAACAAAAGAACACCTTTCTTCCAAGGAGGTAGTTTAGTGATCTTGCAGAGACAGATGGGGCAGCACAAGTCTCCCAAGAGGAAGAATTGCTCAGGGAACTAGGAGAGGCAACCAGCAGGACTCCCAAGAGGAGGAAATTCTCTTTCAGGGAAGAATCAGCTGGCAGTAGGCCTCAAGAAGGAGGTGGAATCACAAAGGGACAATTCCCATCCCATGACTTAAACTCCAGTAAAAGCAAATTCACAAAAAAAATGGGTCCTGTGGTTTTAGGGAATCTACTAGAAATGCCTTATATAAACCAAACTGAAGTTCATTAACTCCAGAGTTAGCATTCACAAAATAAACATGGTCTACTTGTCCGTAGTCCCGAGGATGAGAAGCAACTGGCTTAGTTTAATGAACATTTAGAATACTGATTCTGCTCTTGAGGCTGTCATTCCTTGCTGCCTGATTTTCCTGAGGGAAGCCCTATAAGTCTATCTGACCAGAATAGGGATAGGAATGTCTTCTAACAAACCATAAGCCGACGTAAAGTATGAAATTCCAGTGCTGTTCCTCAAGACACTCGACTGTCTTTTGTTTGTGCACAGGCAGAGGCCGGAGGAGGCACAGTACTTTCTATGGATCGCCACTGTATCCTCTGAAGATAGGACTTTTTACTGACCCGGTTGCTTGTTGTTTTGGCTAAACTGGCTGGCAGCAAGTTCTACAATCAGCAGCTCCAGTTCCCAATACTGGGGTCACACCTGGCCTCTCACTTGGTGCGTGTGCACGTGTTCCACTCCGTGTTTATAGCACAAGTGCTCTTAGCATTTTGAAACAAGTCTGGCACTGGTGTGTTCAGCTGACTAGTGAGGAACCCCCTCCCAGCACTGGAGTCACACGTATGTGGGACCACACCTGGCTTTTGACCTGGGTTCTGTAGGTTAACAGTTATAGACTGAGCTATCTCTGCAGTCTCATGATCTCTCTCTTTTTACTGAGATGGAAATCCACACCATGCAGCTATGACTGGCCTCAAACTCAGAGGTCTGCCTGTCCCTGTCTCCCAAGTGTTGGGACTAAAGGTATGGACCACTATACCATGCCTACTTTCTTGTGATTCCACTGCAACTTGTAAAATTACTTTACTAACATTTACTTATTTAGAGACAAGCTCTATGTACTCACAACATAACCCAGGCTGGCTTCCCCTGCCGCTGCTTCCTAAGTGCTGGGACTAAACGTATGCGCCACCATGTCTGGCTTGTGGGAACTTTGTAGGTAACAATACTGTGCCTATGAATAAAGGATGACATACAATTGACGAGGAAAATATACATAGTTGAATTCAGGTACAGAGTCTTACCCGCTTGCTTCTGGACAATCTGAATCTGCTAATATCGCCAAACTGGGCACAGTAGTCATAGATATGGCCTTCAGAAAGTGTTGAAGGTAGGTGGCCCAGATAAACTACTCCGGAGTTAACTTTATCTTTCTTCTTTTGCTGAGGACAAAACAGATAAACATTTTAAAAATACGAACTCATACTGCACCAAAACTTGTCTGTGTATACACATTTTTCTGAGCTGGGTCTCACTATGGAGCCTTGGCCCAAAACTCACTATGCAGAGCAGGCTGGCCTCTAACTCCTGAACACTAAGATTAAAGGGCTGTATCACCATGCCCTGCAAAGGTCTTTATGTTACCATTCCATAACTTCAGAGAAAATTAATTCTAAAGTCTTTTTTCCCCCCCTTGAGACAGGGTTTCTTTGTGTAGCCCTAGCTGTCCTGGAGCTAGCTTTGTAGTCCAGGCTAGGCTCTAACTCACACCACCCAGCTTTCTAAAGTCCTTTTAGAGGATAGGTAGAGATCTGTCTGCCTCTGTCTCTCCAGCACTGGGATGGAAGGTAGACGTCACCTTGCCTGGCCTGCACCAAAAATTTCAACACCCTTCATTCCCCTTGGTCCAGGAACATACTCATATCTCTCTCACAGCAGAAACTGAAAAATGAGATGTTTGATATTTCTCTTGCCTTAAGCACTTGGTGTGCAAGGCTGAGGCTTGAGTTTAGTAACACAGAGCCACAGACTGCAAGAGTCAGATCCCCCAAGGGATGTCTTTCGACCTACGCACACATGTCCACAATCACCTGTCCCTACAAAACAGTCAGCCCAACACGGGTTCAAGAGATAAATCAACGGGGGGGGGGGGGGGGGGGGGGGTGGCGCACGCCTTTAATCCCAGCACTTGGGAGGCAGAGGCAGGCGGATTTCTGAGTTCGAGAGTTCGAGGCTAGCCTGGTCTACAGAGTGAGTTCCAGGACAGCCAGGGCTACACAGAGAAACCCTGTCTCGAAAAACCAAAGAGAGAGAGAGAGAGAGAAATGGACAAGCAAGTAAAAGTCTGTCATTGTCACTCTGAACCCAAGACCTCCAACTCTGAATGCAGATGGCAGTTTATTACACTGAATCTTACTGTCTCCGGTTGTTAACCTTCACAGTGCAGACAGTACTTCTTTGTCACCATACTATTACCCTAGAGAACAAGAACTTGTTTGCCGTTAGGTCCGTACAGGGTGATCTATAGAGACCTATAGCTGTAATCCCAGTATTCATTAAGTGGATAGAGGGGTTCAAGACCTCGACTGCATGGCAAATGTGAGGCTAGCTTGGGCTACAATAAACCCCACACTGACACTGCAACAAAAACAATCCGCCCAAAAGAGCCCCCAGGATAACAACAAAACAAAAAGAAAAATTTTCGTTCTCTCCAATGCACCCCATGCTGAAAACCAAAGGGATGTAAAATTCCGTCAGGGACGCTGTCTACCAAGTACTCGGCAGGCTGTAATCTCTGTTTTCTTTGACGAAGCTCTGGTCTGAACACTGAGCCCGAGCTGTTTTCTGACTCTCGATCCTCCTGCTTCCCTGTCCCAGAAGCTGAGTTTCCGGATGTCTATTCCATTTTCTAAGCACTACAAGGTAAGGACATACCTTCCAAATGCTGTGGTAGACTATGAACCCTCGTTTTGCGGGCCAAAGCGGAAGCGTGGCAGCCTTAACATATTCTGAGATTTGGAGGTGCCATGCTCCCACACGTGAGTCCTGAGGGCCGAAAGGGCCAAACCTCACACCGGTTCCTGACCTGCCACAGTCTCCTGACCGGAACCATAGTCTCCAAGCTCGTGAGAGGTCGGCTCCCGAATCAGCCCGGCCGCCCCGCCGCTCACCTTTTTCGCGCGCCGTTGGATTTGCGTCAGAGTCTTCTCAAACTGCGAGTCTTTCTTCGGGTTCAAAGCTAGACTCGGCTTTGCAGGGCCTGCTAACTCGGCCATAGTGGAGAACCCCAAACAAGTCAGTCCACGCGGAGCTCCCGGAAGTGACGTCCCCTTCAATTCTCGGAAGCGGAAGTAGAGGCGGAAGTGTAGCAAAAGAGCAGGCCCGGGTGTCTGGTATTGGGCGACTTCGAGCGCCACCTACTGGCCACAAACTAAAAAACCCAGAGCCGTGACTGGAGCCCCCACATCTTTAATTCCAACATTTGGGAGGTGGAGGCAGGAGGATCAGGAGTTCAAAGCCATTCTCATATGCATAATTCGAAGACAGCCTGGGCTCCATGGACTCAAAGCAAATTTAAATTCCCAAACATTAGCCATGCCCACGCCAACGAGCAACAGGGAAAGCCTTCCTTGCATTGGATCCCTTTTGTTTTTTTTAAAGATTTATTTTTTTATTTTATTTATGAGTACACTGTAGCTGTCTTCAGACACACCAGAAGAGGGCATCCAATCTCATTATGGATGGTTGTGAGCCACCATTTGGTTGCTGGGATTTGAACTCAGGACCTCTGGAAGAGCAGTCAATGCTCTTAACTGCTGAGCCATCTCTCCAGCCCCCATGGATCCCTTTTGTAAACTTTATAAACACTCAAGCAGGAAAGTGGCCAGGCCCCTGCCTGAGGAGCTTCAATGGCCAACCTCCCCAACTCCTCCACCCCCGCATGTCCTCCTTTTTCCCCTAATGACCCTAATGGTGGGAAAGTGGCCACACCCCGCCCTACAAGAAAAAAAAATCCACCAATCCCTGAGTTCCCCCAAGTTCAGGACTCGAAATCCCACCAGTCCTCACCATGAAATCTCCACAACATAATGCAACACATATTTATAGTTTTGATGTCACATATGTGTGTCTGTGAGTGGATATGTATTCAGGAATTCAGATGACCATAGAGAATAATGGTGTAGGATCTTCCGGACCTAGAATTTAGGCTGTTGTGAGAGGCCCAGTGTACTGGGAACTGAACTCAAGTCCTCTGGAAGAACAGAAAATACTTTTAACTGTGAACTATTTGTCCAGTCCCTATTTATTTTATGTGATGAGTGTTTTGCCTGTCTGTAGGCATACCCTATATATGCAGTGCCTGCAGTAGCCAGAAGAGGGCACCAGAACACTGGAACTGGAATTATGGACTGTGAGCCAGGGTACTCTGGCTCTTAACCGCAGAGCCGTCTCTTGAGCTCCCTAGTAGGTTTTCTTTAGGTAACACAATGGGAATTTTGAGACAACACAGAAAGAGAAGTTTGTAAGAGTTTCTCATGTTGAAACAGTTGTCTTTCTGACTTTTCTCCATTTGTTTATTTACATGTAGATTGATTAATTTTGTGTGTATGCCTGTCAGTGAGTATGGGTGTGTGCACCTTTGTGCTGCATCACATGTGTCTAGGTCAAAGGAATACTTGATGTAGTTAGTTCTTTTATCCCATGGTATGGGTTCTGGGGACCCAGGCTTAGTGGCAAGTGCCTTTACTTGTTGAGCCGTCTTACTGACCTGGTCTGAAGATTAATTTAAGCCAAACATATTCGAGACTCAGTGGATACAAAAAGAAGCCTTTTATCTAAGACAGCAACTTCTGGAGAGATGTGGCTTCCTTAAATCCCTTTGGGGAAGCCGGGCAGTGGTGGCACACACCTTTAACCCCAGCACTTGGGAGGCAGAGGCAGGCGGATTTCTGAGTTCAAGAGTTTGAGGCTAGCCTGGTCTACAGAGTGAGTTCCAGGACAGCCAGGGCTACACAGAGAAACCCTGTCTCGAAAAACCAACCCCCCCCCCAAAAAAAAAATCCCTTTGGGGAATGCCATGACATAAAGAACCCTGGAAGAGGGGTCTGGAGCATGGGGCTTACCTGCTTTTATGAAGCTCTGGCTTCTATTTCCAACTCTGAATAAACTAACACCTAGGCATCCAGCAATACATGAGGCCCTCTCTGTCCCAACAAAAGGGGGAAGGCAATGGCAAGATGGCTCAGAGAGTAAAGGCTACTGAGGTTAGGCTGAAGGCCTGAACTGGACCATAGAACCCAAATGATAGAAGGACCAACCCCAGTAAGCTGTCCTCTGAGGCTGTACTAGTTTTCTTTTTGTTTGTTGCTGTGATAAGACAAACTAAAAACACTCTGTGTGTGTGTGGGGGTTTGTCTCTTTTAGATTAAAACCAAGGCAAGAACTGAAGTAGAAACCATGAAGGACCACTGCTTATTGGCTTGTTCCCAGGCTCACACTCAACCACTTTTCTTATATAACCCAGGCCATCTGTCAAAGGATGTTGGCATCCACAGTGTCAACTACCAATCAAGAAAATGCTCCAGCCGGGCAGTGGTGGTACACGCCTTTAATCCCAGCACTTGGGAGGCAGAGGCAGCTGGATTTCTGAGTTCGAGGCCAGCCTGGTCTACAGAGTGAGTTCCAGGACAGCCAGGGCTACACAGAGAAACCCTGTCTCGAAAAACAGAAAAAACAACAACAAAATCAAAAAAAAAAAAGAAAAGAAAGTGCTCCAAAGGACACAACCCAGGCCAATCTGATGGAGGCACCCCCTTACCTGAAGATCCCTCTTCCTAAGTATATCAGTTACTTTCCTGTAGCTGTGATAAAACACCGTGATCAACAGAAATTATGGAAAAAGAAGTTTATTTTGGTATATAGTTCTAGAGGAAGAGTCCATGATACCAGAGAAGTCATGGCAGCAAACGGCAGCAAAGCAGGAAGCTTGGGCAGGGAGATGAGAGTGCCCATCTTTTGCAATCACAAAGCCTCTACTTCCCAAATTCTGGCATGCTGTGCCTCTTAAAGGCAAGGACCCCCAACACCTGCTGTGCCTCTCATGCTCTTTCTTCCTCCCCACTTCTTAGCTGTTTAATATATGTATATATATGCATATATCTCTATATCTCTGTATGTATATCTATACCTATCTATGCAAGTCTAGCCAACTGTTGAGCACAAGGTTCACTGAAAAGACCTTGTCTCAAAAACTGAAGTAGGAAGCTATAGATCAAGATACCTAGTGTCAATCTCTGGCCTCCACTACACTGGACTCACGCTCACATATGTACATACCCCACACTCACAAAAATGAATACATACACACATTCTTCCTTACCCATACAGTAAAGAAAATTAACCAAGTAAACCTTGGCCATCGAGATGGTTCAGTGGGCAGAGGTGCTTGCTGCCAAGCCGGACTACCTGACTTCAAACCCCAGGATCCACATGGTAGGTGAGAACAAGTGCACCCACACATAGATATGTGCACACTTATGCACTCACACACAAACTAAATAATTAAAGTAGAAATGAAATATTAAAAAGGGAGAGCTGAAAAGATGGCTAAGTGGTTAAGAGGGCTTAGTGGTCTTGCCGAGGATTAGAGTTTGGTTCCCAGCACCCACATCAGGCTCAGGCTCACAAACCTCTGTTATTCCAGCTCCAGGGTAACTGATTGGTGCCCTCTTATAGGCTCCATGTATGTGCGTGTGCACACACACACACACACACACACAGAGGAGGAGGAAGAAGAGGAGGAGGAAGAGGAGGAGAAGCAGGAGGAAGAGGAGAAGGAGGAGGAAGAGGAGGAGGAGAAGGAGGAGGAAGAGGAGAAGGAGGAGGAAGAGGAGGAGAAGGAGGAAGAGGAGGAGGAGGAGGGAGAGGAGGAGGAAGAGGAGGAGGAGAAGGAGGAAGAGGAGGAGGAGGGAGAGGAGGAGGAGGAGGAAGAGGAGGAGGAGGAGGAAGAGGAGGAGGAGGGAGAGGAGGAGGGAGAGGAAGAGGAGGAGGGAGAGGAGGAGGAGGAAGAGGAGGAGAAGGAGGAAGAGGAGGAGGAAGAGGAGGAGGAAGAGGGAGAGGAGGAGGAAGAGGAAAAGGAGGAAGAGGAGGAGGAAGAGGGAGAGGAGGAGGAAGAGGAAGAGGAGAAGGAGGAAGAGGAGAAGGAGGAAGAGGAGGAGGAGGAGGGAGAGGAGGAGGAAGAGGAGGAGGAGAGGTTTGAATAGGAATGGCTTCCATAGACTCAAGTGTTTGAATGCTTGGCCCATAGAGAGTAGCACTATTAGGAGATGTGGTCTTGTTGGAAGAAGTATTTCACTGCGGAGTGGGGATTTGAGGTATCATAGAAGCTCAAGCTACACTCAGTGTCACAATCTCCTGCTGCCTTTGGATCAAAATGTAGAACTGTAAGCTCCTGCTTCAGCTCCATGCCTGCCTGCATATTTCCATGATGATAATGGACTAAACCTCTGAAACAGTAAATGTTTTCCTTTACAAGAGTTGTCTTGTCAGGCAGTGGTGGTGCACCCCTTTAATCCCAGCACTTGGGAGGCAGAGGCAGCTGGATTTCTGAGTTCGAGGCCAGCCTGGTCTACAGAGTGAGTTCCAGGACAGCCAGGGCTACACAGAGAAACTCTGTCTTGAAAAACAAACAAACAAACAAACAAACAAAAAAAGAGTTGTCTTGGTCATGGTGTCTCTTCACAGCAATGAAACCCTAACTAAGACAGGGAGATGGAGAATAAAAAAGTGTCAGGAGCCATAATGGGACAAGCTAATAACAGCAGGTGATCATTCTGAGATGACCTGTTCAGATTATTGTATAATCTGAGACAGATTTGTTCCTTTTTTACAAGGCTATAAGGGATTCATTTTAGGAAAAATTCCTGCTATTAATATGCTTTTCCTGTCTGTCATTATTAAACATATATA
The DNA here is from genome assembly GCF_004785775.1 of Grammomys surdaster. Taxonomy (NCBI): domain Eukaryota; kingdom Metazoa; phylum Chordata; class Mammalia; order Rodentia; family Muridae; genus Grammomys; species Grammomys surdaster. The sequence goes on from NW_021604680.1 coordinate 13,528, forward strand.
ACAATTATTAAGTAATAGCACACCCCTTTGGAACAGATCTCTGCAGATCCGCCAAGATATACTGTCTTGTAGTGATGCTATATAGACAAATATGTGACTTCTTAAGTCTTAATGATAATCCTATAAGAATTCCTAAAATTACATCAGTGATTATTAAGTTCTTTTATAGTGGGACTTCTATTAGGTCCTTTTTCTGATAGTCAAAACTGCAATGAGAACTCTGCCAGTCTCCCCAGTGTCACCAGTTAATTGCTCTTGGATTGTAACCAGACTTTCTCCTACTCAGAGCACATTCCAAGAGGTTGTTAAACAATTAACCAAAGGTCATAAAAAGGGAACTAATGATTTATTATAGGTGGTAGGACAGAAGATAAAATATTGACTGGGTTTATCTACAAAACTTCACCAATAACTTAGTTATGATTTCAACTTACAGTGAACCTGTGGAGCTAGACAAGTGATGGATGTTTAGTCAGATAATTACTCCTAATGGATATGCATGCAAACATTCCCTGCTGTAAACTTCTATTTCAATTTATCATTTAATTTTTTTGTGTGAACTTGTGTTGAACTTTGTAACATGTGTTCTGAAAGATGTTTAAGTGCTGAGGACAAAAAGAAGAGTCGGAACTGAGCTGAGAACTGAGCTGTGAGAGAGAACTGAGCCGAGAAGTTTTTAGGCAGAACTGAACTCAAGAAGAACTTAGAAGTACAGACATAGCATTGGGAGAAAAGGCATTGAGAGTAAGAGCCTTGTTGTGACTTCAGAGCAGGAGCAGAGAGCAAGGTTAGAAGGGGAATGCAGAGTGGAATAACTTAGAAACTATAGGTAACATAAAAAACTGCCAGGGGCCAGCCCCGGCTTGGTGGGAGGAGAAGAGCGATCTTCTTTCTTCTCCTCCTTGTAGGTTCTTCTTGAGGCAGCAGCGGGGGATGGGAAATGGAAGAGCATCAGCAGGGGTGGAGGGTGGTGTGGTGGGGAGACTTGGTCTTACGAGATTCTTGGGGTAAGGCCTTGAGCCGTATGAGATTTGTGGTAAGACTTTGGTATTACAAGATATTTAGGGTTGCTGTTTAATAAAATTTTACTTGTCTATGCTAGAAAAGTTTATTTACTATGCTACTGTAGCTGGCCTGCCCTCTGGTATCCTCTGGCCACAAACTGCCATTTCTGGCACTTAATACCTCAGCCCAAGGACAGCAGAGGATTAGGCAAATAGCCTTTGTACTCTTTCAGCCAGTGCTGCTGGGTTCTAATTTATGTCTGCTAGTTTGAGGTTGCAGGAAGAAAAAACACTTAAGTTATTATATAGAGTTTATTGCTAAGTGTAAAAAGTTTCCTATGAAAGCTATCTAAGAGAAAAAGCAGAAAGGTCCTAAGTGGGGACAAAGGAAAACTTCTATCTGGGAAAAGGGAAAAACTCTATCTCTATTCTATATCTAACTGTATCTAACTAACTAACTCCCATCTCTTTGTCCTCAGTACTTGTACATCTTACAGAGTACAGGGTCACATGTTACAAGGTTCATCATAAATTCACACCAAAATTCAAATCATAAATTGAAATAGAAATTTACAACAGACCGGGCGGTGGTGGTGCACGCCTTTAAGCCCAGCACTTGGGAGGCAGAGG
>NW_021604680.1:15261-61155 GCF_004785775.1 Grammomys surdaster
CATGCATATCCATTAGGAGTAATTATCTGACTAAACATCCATCACTTGTCTAGCTCCACAGGTTCACTGAAGGTTTAAAACTATAACTAAAAAATTAGTGAAGTTCTGTATAGATAAACCCAGTCAATATTTTATCTTCTGTCCTAGCACCTATAATAAATTGTGAGTTTCCTTTTAGTGACCTTTGGTTGTTCTACAACCACATTGGAATGTGCTCTGAGCAGGAGAGAGTCTGGTTACAATCTAAGAGCAATGAACTGGTGACACTTGGGAGACTGGCAGAGTTCTCATTGCAGTTTTGACTATCAGAAAGAGACCTAATAGCAGTTCCACTATAAAAGAGCTTAATAATCATTGATATAATTTTAGGAATTCTTATAGGATTATCATTAAGACTTAAGAAGTCACATATTTGTCTATATCTATTTGTCTATCACTACGAGACATCTTTGTGGGTCTGCAGAGATCTGCTCCAAAGGGGTGTGCTATTGCTTAGTGATTGTTACATATGTTTAATAATAATAATAATAGGAAAAGCATATTAATAGCAGGAATCTTTCCTAAAATAAGTTCCCCACAGCCTTGCTGAATAAGACCTCACTTGTTGCAGATTATATAATAATCCAAGGCAAGCATTTCAGGATGATCACCTGCTAATTATTAGCTTGTCCCATTATGGCTCCTGACAAAAAACTAAGAGAACAATGTGCAGAATGCAGAGGAAAAGAGGAAAAAAGAAGCTGCAGAGAGAGCAGAAGGAGAGCAGGCAGGCTTCTCCTTACCATGGGACTGAACAGGTCCTTTAGTCTTGTTAAAGGAACAAAGATTTTTCTTTACAAATCTGTGTTTAATTCATTTAGCATAAAAAGCTAGAAGCTTTTTCTTTCTCTATGCAATAAAGATTGGAGCTCATTTTTTCATCCAGAATGAGTGAGTTTTTCCTGCACAGGTGCTTGGTCTTTTGCTCCATATGCATATGTAAGCATGGATGTGTGTGTATGTAATTGTGAGAATGTATGCATGTGTGTGTATGTGTGTGTGTGTGACTATGTAATTGTGAGAATCCATGCAAGCTGTGCCCAACTGGTTTGAAAGGAAATGTATAAATAAGCATGCATGAATCTGTATATGAACTTATGTGAGTTTATGCATATTTGCTTATGTAAAAGCTTTCCTTCTGTGACTGTTATTCTCTTCTCCTGGTTCAATAGAAGTTTATTGCTGCATACATCCCCCTAGCCCAACAAACAAGCAATTAATCCTTTACTTAATCTCCTGCTGTTTTAGGACGAGGTGGTGATAAGTGCCAGAGACTGCAGTCTATGGCCTAAGAAGAACACAGAAGGCAGGTCAGGTACAGTAAGATAGTAAGTTAGACTTACATAAGTAAACATTATTATTATCAACCCTAAATACCTCGTAAAGCAAAGTCTTACCTTCTACCAATGCTCTTCTCCTGCCACTGCCTCAAAAAGAACCAACAAGAAGGAAGACCCCCCTGCCAGGGCTGCCCCCCCAAAAAAGTGTTAAAAGAATCAGGTCTTGGATGTGATGTCACATGTGTCTATCCAAGAATTTGGAAAACAGGTCTCTGAGTTTGGGACCAGCTTGGTCCACCCAGCAAATCCCAGGCCAGCCAAGGTGACAGATCAAGACCTTGTCACAAAACATTTTGTTGTTTTGTTTTTCTAGACAGAGTTTCTCTGTGTAGTCCTTACTGTTCTAAAAGTCACTCTGCAACCAGGCTACCCTTGAACTCAGAGATCAGCTTTTGTCTCCTGAGTGCTGGGATAACATTTAAAAAACAAAACAAACAAACAAACAAACAAAAAACCAAAAAACTTTGACTTTGAAGTAGTGAATCTGCTGTGTATTGAGGTCTCTATGCCCTAAGGCCTTGAGGTACTGGATCCTCTTTAGGCAGTAGCAGTAGGAAGATTTGGGGGATCCAATCTTGACAATGTTCTGAGAGACTTGATTCTGGATACAGCACTGTACAGTGTCAAGTCCTCGGGACTGTTCCTGTGTCCATGGGGCACCCGGCCTTGTCCAGTTCAATAAACAACCTAGTGTTGTTGGCAATGAGGGTTGGGTCTGTTAGACTTTAGCTGCTCTTGACTGAGAAAGTTCTGGTGTTAGCTGGTACAACTATGCTGAGCTCTTTCTTGTTATTGGCCCAAGTTGTTTTGGAGTCTGCTTAGTGTTGCTATAGTAAACATGTGAGCTATGAACTTGTGGATAGAAAGGGGGTAGTTTTGCTCACAGTTCAGCAGGTTCCAGTCCATAGTGAGTTAGCTTTGTTACTTTGGACCCGTGTTGAGGGAGCACATGCCCCATGTGACAATAAGACCATGTGATGGAGCAAAGCAGCTCACTTTACTATTGGGTGGTGAACATGAAAGAGGACCTAAGTACGGTGCATGAAGCCATGCTACTCAGGATGCTGAGACAGGAAGACACTGAGTTCAAGGTCAATCTGATCTACACACAGGCCAGTTTGATCTATAAAGCAAGATTTTGTCAAAGAAATATCGAGGAAGGGAGAGAGAAGGAGGGAAAATGGAGGGGGAAGGGGAGGAAGAAGAAGCACAGTGGCCCAGGTTTACAGTCCTAATGCTTGGGAGGGGAAGACAGAAAGATCAGAAATCCAGGGCCATCCTTAGTTACATGGCAAGTTTGGAGCCATCCTGGCCTACATGAGCCCTAAAAGAACCATAAAGAAGGGAGGGAGGAGGGAAGGGGAGTGAGTAGGGAACAAAAGCAGGAACCAGAGTCCCACAATACCCATTACGGATACACCTCCAATGACAGCGACTTAAGATCTCCTATTATGTCCCATCTCATAAAGCTTCCATTGCCCCCACTAGCTCCACGAGCTCAGGATAATGACTTCAATACACAGTCCTTCAGGGAAGGTTCCAGACCCAAGTTATAGCAGGGATTCATGCTCAAACTGATGTATGGCTGATGTAGTTTGCTCCCAGACAGCAATGGTTCTGTTCGACTTTTCGACATGGCCTTGTGTGTTATCCTAGGCTGCCATTGAACTCGTGATCTTCTTGCTTCCCAAGTGCTGAGCTTACTAGCAGGTGTAGCCATCATGCTTTGCTCTGTGAGGTTTGATTTCTGTGTAGCGAGAGCAGTTATTATTTGCTCGTTAGCAAGGCTGTCTTGTGGATCCCAAAGTATGGCATTTTGGGGGCTTTAATCCAAGGTAACTTTGAGTTTTCCACCATTCAGTTCCACTGCTGTACCTAAATGCTTCCATAATTACTTAAACAAGCTCGGCCCAATTGCAATGATTGAGATTATATCTTTTATAAATCTGGTCTACTTGGAAGTTCATTTTCTATCATCATCATCATCATCAGTTTTTTTGAGACAGTTTTTTCTGTGTAACAGCCCTGGCTGTACAGGACTCATTTTGCAGACTAGGATAGCCTCAAACTCAGAAATCTGCTTGCTTTGGCATCCTGCATGCTGGGACTAAAGGCATGTGCCATCACAGCAGGTTTGGGGATTCATTTTCTTTCTTTCTTTCTTTCTTTTTTTTTTTTCAAGACAGGGTTTCTCTGTGTAGCCCTGGCTGTCCTGGAACTCACTCTGTAGACTAGCCTAGCCTCGAACTCTCGAACTCAGAAATCCGCCTGCCTCTGCCTCCCAAGTGCTGAGATTAAAGGCATGCACCAACACCGCCCGGCCGGGGATTCATTTTCTAAGTCAGTTGTTTTCTTTCCTTCAGTTTCCAGACAGTGTAATGGTAGTATGGAGACCATTAGTGGTTAAAGACGTTTGCCTCCAAGCCTGATGACCTGAGTGTGAACTCAAGGTTTCACATGGTAGAAACAGAAAACTGACTTCTGTTGTCCTCTGATCTCCACATATGCCCATACAGATCAAACACACACAGTGAGTAAATGTAATCTCCACATATGTCCATACAAACAAAACACACACAGTAAGTAAATAGGCATAATTGAAAAGTTAAGAATAAAAGACTTAACTTTGAAATAAACTTCTCGCTTTTACACTTTATTGGTCGATCAGAAATTGGATGGTGGGATGCTCCTACCATCCACAAGCCACTCTTCCCAAGTGTTATTGCTGGAGCCACTGTCCTCGTGTCTACCACATCCTGAACTTGCATTTTTGGAAATTTTCTCAAAAGGTACCTGAAAAAAAATGGCAAGCGTGGGAGTTTGGTCAAGTGATGACTTAAAGCTGGGCCTGGTGGTCCATGCTTGCCATCTTAGCACTGGGGGGGAGTGGAGGCAGTTAGACTGGAGGCTCATGGGCACCCTTAGCTACAAATGAGTTAAACACCAGCCTACTTAAGACCCCAATGAATGAAAATCATTGACACTGCTGCTCCAAGGTATGGCTGAGAAGGGTTTATTGTAGATATGAAGGGAAGAACAGCCAGAGGCATTTGGAAGAATCCAGATTGAGCCAGTCCACGAGAGGAGAGGGTGAGGAGAGAGAGAGAGAAAGGAACCAAAGAGAAGGTGCAGGGACCAGGAGACAAAGAGAGTGTGTAGCCACATGGCTGTTTTACAGTGAAGAGATGGGGTGGGGAGGGGCAGGGGCGGGAAGAGAAGCTGAAGCCCAGCCCCTGGGAGGGAGAGGTTTAGGGTGGCACCTGGTGAGAAGGGCTGGGAGGAGCCACAGGGACTGAGAAGTGTTTCTTTGGGATCTAACACTTTCTTTACCAAAATAAAACAGAAGAACACAACACAAGAGACTGGCTGTTGCAATAGAGAAGCTTTAAGAGCAAAATAACAAGCTCTTCTCCCGTGCTCCAGCAAGGTACCTAAATTCCGGTCAGAGCTTCCAAAGAAAGGTAAAGGGCACAGAGAATATTCCTTCCTATCTAAGTTACAAGGCAACTGGGTCCAGAACATGATCAAAAACAGTTCCTGTACAAGTGGGTGTCTTGGCTAGTTCCTGCTCCTTCAAAGAAGAATGTTTTTTTTGAGGTTAAAATAGGTTTTCTGTGTTGGGGAGAGTTTGAGAGTGCCCTCCAATGATTAGACATTTATTTACTTGGTGTGTGTGTGTGTGTTTGAAGAGGACAACTTGTGAGAGCTGGTTCTTTCCTTCCATCAGACTGTCAGTCAGTCTTGGTGACAAACCCTTAACTGCTAAACCATGTCAACCTCTCTCTTTAAATGGGTAAGAGCCCTCCACTCCACTACAGAAGATACTCTTTCAAAGAAATAACTTACAGAACTAGATCCAAGTTCCTTCAGAGTGTTAAGTGGACTTGCTGATCAGGTGGAGAAGCAGCTGCTGAAGCTACAAGGTGAATTCTGGCCTCTTCAAGATTGCTCAAGACCAGATCTTCCAGATACTCACTGGGAGGATAGGATAGTTGTTAGGGAGATCATGCACAAAGATTTCACGAGGTTTTTTGAAGATTATATATATATCATATATGTATATATATGATTATATATATATTTTAAAGATTTATTTTAGGTATGAATACACTATATTCAGATACACCAGTAGAGGGCAACAGTTCCCATTACAGATGGTTGTGAGCCACCATGTGGTTGCTGGAAATTGAACTCAGGACCTCTGGAGGAGCAGTCAATGCCCTTAACCGCTGATCCATCTCTCCAGCCCCGAAGATTATTATTTTTACTTATTAATATTTATTTCAATTATAGCCTTATTATTTTTTATTTATTGGATTACATACTTTCTACATTCTTTCACACTCAGTTTATGTGTGCTCTTTGTTGAGCAACAAGCAAAGTATTAGTTTCCTTCCTTGACTGAAGTATACATATACATAAATATGGGGAAGCAAACCGCGCCATTCACTGGCCCCGGCCTGTATAAGCCACGTGTCGCTAAGGCGCTACCCTCCACCGCCCCCATACACTCGGCTGTCTTCTTAGATGCCTATCTGCGAGTCCCCGCCTCCTCAATTGGAGCTGCCTATCAGCGGGCCTCCAGCCACGTGCCGCTGAAGCCCCCACGTAGGGCTGTTTCCAGAGATGCCTAGGTGCGGGCGGCAGGGGAGGCCCCGCTTTTAGTGTCTCGGGGCCAGCGCGCGGCACGGGACTGTGCGCGCGACTCCTCAGGCATTGCGGCGGGCAGCTCGGGCTCTGGTGCGCCGCGGGTGTGGGAAGACCCCGGCGCCAGCCGTGGCGCAAGAGCCGGTGGACGCGGCAGTAGCGATAGCGACGGGCGTTGCGGGCTAGTCTGCTCCTTGTCTGTGGGTCGTACTTCTTCGGCGGTGCTCCGGTGCTGACTGATTGTAGGGCTGACGGCGCCATGTCTGTGAGCGAGATCTTCGTGGAGCTGCAGGGATTTTTGGCTGCCGAGCAGGACATCCGAGAGGCGAGCCCCCTTCTTCCCCGTCTCCTTTTTTTCTTTTCCTAGCCAGGTTGGGACAATTGGTCCAGTCCTGCTCGGTTTCTCGTTTTCGGGCCCGATGGGTTTAGATTAGGCCGCCTCTCGGTTCTGGATTCGACTTTTCAGCATCTTGTACCTCTTTGAATATCACTTTTCCTATTTCAGCATTCCAGTCCCAGGCTCGGCTAACGCCCGTGGCTAACCAGCACACCTTTTCTATATTGGCTGCTGGTATTTTTTTTTAAAGCACTTGCGATCTTTCCTTAAACATAAGCTCTTTTGGGAGCTTCTCATCCCACATAGAATTTTTTAAAAATCTAAATTCTACTTTGACTCACAAGGTCTCTTTCTCCGCTCTCCTTTTATTTACACTCGTTACTGTGTGTGTGTTCAGATTGAACTTCTTATTTGTCTAGTGCTCTAGATATTGTCCTGTCTGAGGACTCTTGGTTGTACTATTTGCCTTTGCTGGAATTAGTTTATTTTCTGCTCTCTGTTTTCCTTTTGCGCTTGAGACAGGTTTTGATGTGATCCCTGGGTGGCCTCGAACTTGAACCTGTAGCCATCAGCGTTTTCAGTGCTGAAAATTACACGTGCAAAATATCAGTACTTATTTTCACTTTACAACGTAAAGGATTGCTTTTCTGTTAGCTTCTAAAATCGTGAGAAATTAAAAAAAATTTTACCTGTCATGTTTATTAAATTGCTAGTAAGGATTACTTGCTTCTCTGATGTTTGCGAATGCCCATCAGTAAATATGCCCAGAGAATGTTTGTAAAATGAATGAATGAAAATCAGTCAACACTTGTGTTTAAGTTTTTGTTTTATAGACAACATTTACATTGCCAGTTATTCATTTTTATAGTGTCTCAGTTGGGTTCTTGAGCAGGTGGCTATTTTTCTTCCATGGCTACCTAAAGAATATGAGGCTTTTTAGCAGCACCTTGAGTTGTGACAATAAGAAATTACTGGAAGAGTTCGGGTTCACACTTCAAGAATCCCTTCTTGTGAAAGTCCTGGGCGTTGTGACTGAATGTGGGGGTGTGGTTGCATGTTTGTAGGCGTGTGTGCTGAGGATTACACTGACTTTATCTGACTTTTATTTTTAATTCTCTCTAGGAAATACGAAAAGTTGTACAGTGTTTAGAACAAACTGCTCGAGAGATTTTGACCCTACTTCAAGGAGTCCATCAGGGCACTGGGTTTCAGGACAGTAAGTTTTTTGCTTTGATTTTTGAATTTTTTTTTTTTTTTTTTTTTGTCCAATGTATCACTCTAAGTCACGTTCCATTAAAAAGACATGCTGAGTACGCCTTTTCATGTATTGTGAAGAATATTGGTTTGGTCATTTTAAGGATTTATGATATTCTTGATATTTTGATTGCTTTTCCATGTGTGTATAGTGTGGTTTAAATAGGGATGTTATTTTGCTGTGCTAGTCTATTGGTGTGTATGTGTGTGTGTGAACATGAATGTGCTGGTGGGGTAGTTTGCTTGTGAGACAGGAGTCTTGCATTGTTGCCTAGGCTGGTGTTGAGTTGTGTTCCTCTCACCTGAACCTTAGACTTCAATGAGTTTCGTTGTAGTTGGCACATTTGAGTTTTTGTGTGTGTTTTAATGAATGCTTCTCATTATTGAATACCTTTTAGTATACATTTGTAGATAATAAAGTGAATAAAGTGGCAGGTATAAAATGTTCTAAAATTCGTGTATGTAGTCAGCCCTTTGTTGAGATTCTAATATGTCCAGTTAGACATGGAAACCTTTATAAGATTCAGCCAGCATAGCTAAGAGCTAAAGTTACTCTCTGGTACACAGCTTACAGGTTTCCAAGGCAAGTCGTTGATGCAGTGATATAGAATTTATCAATCTGAGAATAGTCAGTAAAGCTCTTTTTTTTTTTTTTGATTATGGGAGGTACAAACAGTTTGATTTTTGGTATCTGAGAACTTACAGTCAAAGTAGCTGAGAAATAATGGTCTCTGATAGGTTATTTAGCAAGAACTGTATTGGCAGTTTGCTAAGCTTTTCATTATTAAATTTTGTTATCTTTTATGATCAGTTCCAAAGAGGTGCTTGAAAGCTCGAGAACATTTCAGTACAGTAAAAACACATCTAACGTCCCTGAAGACCAAGTTCCCTGCTGAACAGTATTACAGGTCTGTAAGAAAAACAGCACTATTTTATAACATTACGTTTTTGTTTAAAGAAAGGAGAAATAGAGGTATTGAATAATTACTTATGAATAGGCAGAAGTCTTTGAAGAAGGAACAACAAAGAGTCGCATTGATAATGGTGGCAGGAAAACTAATGTTTTAATATTTCCTTCTTTTTACTTTAGACAATTTGTAAGGAAACCATTACTTTTATTTATTTATTTTTTTAAAATGATTTATTTATTTATTTTATGTATGTGAGTACAATTATAGCTGTCTTCAGATACACCAGAAGAGATTGTCAGATCCCATTACAGATGGTTGTGAGCCACCATGTGGTTGCTGGGAATTGAACTCAGGACCTCTGGAAGAGCAGTCAGTGCTCTTAACTGCTGAGCCATCTCTCCTACCCTCTGCTTTCCTTTTTGTTAATAAAGATGCTCTTTTAAAGACATACATACAGTTGATAAGTGTGATATGAGTGCTTAGGGCATGGATTGAATACTGCAATTCCCGATGGGCCAACAAGCATTCAAACGTGCGTCTATAGGGGCCATGCCTATTCAAACTACCACAGTTGTCTTGAACCTTTCACCCTCCTGCCTTTACCTCCTGAGCGCTGGCATCACGTACATTTGCCACCGAGCCTAGTGTATGCTATTTGTGGAGGAGAACCCAGGGCGTTGTACGTACTAAGCTGAACACTCTGTCAACTCTGCCCTCATTCATAGTCTTTAGGTTTCTTATTTTCATTTGTCTTTAAGACTATTGAAAACCTTTAGTCAAATTGATAAACATAGTCTTTGGTTTTAATTTTCATTTTCTTAAAAAATTGGATTGTGCTTCTCATTGGTTATACTTACAAGGCTTATCAGATTTATGTCATATCCATTTAATGTATTTGAGTGCTGAGTTGCTTCTGTCTGTTTTATATATTAGAGTTGCCCATTAGGTTTTGTTTGTAGAAAAGCCTTATTTCTAAGGTGTTGGGATGAGTCACGATGAGTGGGTCCTTGTGGCAGTCATTAACCTGGTGCTCGCTTTGCCACTTCTGCAGGTTTCATGAGCACTGGCGGTTTGTGCTTCAGCGACTGGTCTTCCTGGCAGCATTTGTGGTGTATTTGGAAACAGAGACCCTGGTGACCCGAGAGGCTGTTACAGAGATTCTTGGCAGTAAGTGTCTCAGTGTGATCTGTAGAATCCATGTACATTAGCTTAGGTTTTGGTAGGGGGGAGACTATTTCTATCTCTGAGTGTGTGTTCATGGTGTGTGTGTGGTCAGAGGGACAACTCTGGGTTTCTTCCTTAGGCAGTGTCTACTTAAGAACATTACATTTAATAATTTCTGTGCGTGCATGGAAGGTGTGTTGCTCGTGTGGAGCTCAGCACAGCTTGGGTGTTGGTTCCCTTCCCATCATGTCAGTCAGTTCCCAGCATTGAACTGAGGTGTCAGGCTTGCTGGTGAGCACAAAGAGTATGTAGTAGTATCTGTGAGAGCTTGAGGGTGGGGACACCCTCACAAGCTAGAAAAGACTTGTGTATGTATACATTTATTCTTTGTTTTAAATTGCTTTCATAGCATTACTGTCCTTTATTCTGATTTTTAAAAAAATTTTTAATTTTTAATTTTTTTTTATTTTTAGTTGAACCAGATCGGGAAAAAGGATTTCATCTGGATGTTGAAGACTATCTCTCAGGAGTTTTAATTCTTGCCAGTGAACTGGTAAGAAATGTGTGTGCAAGTACATATTGGGGTTCAGGAGTCACCACCCAAATCACTCAGCCTCCAGTGTCAGTTAAACAGGGCTGGCTTATTGAACACATACCCCAAGACTGATTGATCAGGGCTGTAGCTCAGACTTGGGAGCTGAAAGCAACGACCTGAAACATTTTTCAGGGTCAACTGATAAAGGAAAAAGCCACAATGAGCTCATGTGCAGGTACAGAAAGTATTGCCTGTTGGTTGGTTCTGATTCAAGCTATTTTGGCTAGCTAGACAGAACAGTTTTAACTGACCTTTATTCTGATTGGTCCTAATTGGATCATATGGCTGTAAAACTTCTTAAGATTATCAATCTCAGAACATACAGAACATACAGGGTGTGTGGTTTTGAGTCAAGCTATTTTTCTGGGTCAGGCATGGAACAAAATGGCTATAGCTATGCTAGAGAGGTGGGCTTTAATAGTGTACATCTGGAGGCCAGAGGACAGCCATGTTGTCATTCTTTGTGCTGGCCACCTTTTTTTGGAAGAAAAAAAGTTGTGTTTTGTGTATGTATGTATGTATGTATGTATGTACCTGGAGTGTGCACGGAGGAGGTCATAGGACAGATTTTAGTAGGTTTTCTTGTTCCACCATGTGGGTACTGGAGATGGAATTCAGATCATTAGGCTTGGTGGCAACCATTTACCCACTGAACCATCTTGTAGCCCAGACTTTGAATTCACCAAAATATACATGCCTCTGCCTCCCAAGTGCTGGCATTAAAGGTGTGTACCACCCCCTGACCTATTGAGTACCCTTTTTTGAGACAAGATTTCCTGAAACCCAGATGGGCCTTGAATTCACTATATAACTATATAGCTGAAGGTGACCTTGAACTCTTGGTTCTTCAGCCTGTACCTTCCAAGTGTTGTCATTTATGAAATTTTAATTTAAAAGATTGTAATACCTACCCCTTCCTTTGAGAAGTGTCAAGACGTTTATTTCTGAAACTGTATTAATTCATAGAGTAATTTTAGAAAACAACTGTGTAGGTTAGTGAAAATTTGAGACATTCTCAATATGGAAATGGGGGGGGGCAAATACAGAAGCCCATTGAAAACTTGTATTACCAACTCAGACTTGTTGGAGGCAACTGATTAACAAGCTTGAACCTGAGCTCTGTCATACTGTTAGTGGCTGGGGTGAAGTGTCTTGAATACTGTGTGTTGGAATGTACTCAACGGGTGGTTCAGGGAAGCCTGGCAGAATGGATAGGACTTCATGGGGAAGGAGATCTTGTGAGTTGGGTCTTGAAATCCTACCTGGCCTTCAAGACACTTGAGCTGACTTAATTTTGACTTCTTACTTGTCTGTCTTATTTTAGGTGACCAGATGAACTCTCAGTAGTGCGTTATAGATGTGATCATGTGGTCTATGTTTGAAAAGATAACAGTTACTGTGATTGCTATGACATGTTTTCTGTTCTGTACAATAGCTGCTGAGCTGTGAAAATAACATTTGTTTAATTTAACATAACTTTATTTCATAATAGCCAGCTAAAGGCATTAGAGAGGTTTTAGAAGATGCTAATTATATTCATCACTTGTAGCAGACAGTGCCTCAGTTCTGGTAGCGTTTGTTTCAGAGAACCTTCTGTTTTAATTTGCTTGTAAGTACCTTGAATACAGAACATCAGTTCAGTGGAGGTGTTTAAAGTTGAGCTTCTGGCTGTGATTAGCAAGAAGATGCCGAGGGAGAAACCACATAGTAATGTACCCCATTTCTTTCTTCTTATTCAGTCGAGGCTATCTGTCAACAGTGTCACTGCTGGAGACTACTCTCGGCCCCTTCACATCTCTACTTTCATCAATGAGCTGGATTCAGGTTTTCGCCTTCTCAATCTGAAAAACGACTCCCTGAGGAAGCGCTACGACGGCTTGAAGTATGACGTGAAGAAAGTAGAGGAGGTGGTCTATGACCTTTCCATCCGAGGCTTCAATAAGGAGACAGCAGCGGCTTGTGGTGAAAAATAGGAGCTTTTTCCTGCGGCTGGCCTTGCTGGCTCTGCAGTTGCCAGGGAGGGCTAGCACAGTGCCTCTTCCTGTAGTTAGCACTCCAGTTGCTAAACACTGCGCTTTATTTTCGTAACTAGCTTTGTGGTGTAGGTGTCAGAATTGAAATACTTTTTGGATCTAAAAAGAAGAAAAGGAAAAAAAAACCTTCCATAGATGGTTTTTTTGTTGAAGTCTCAGTGAACTTGCTGTGTTGTTGTTGTATTACCATTTTGTCAACAGTGTAAATGTTGGTCCCTTGGTAAAAGTCCTTTTCTTGCTTACCTGACTGTTGATGTACTGATTGACAGGTTTGTTGTCTTGTTTGTGATTCTCCCACAAGTAAGCAGTGATGTTTTCTAGGTCCAGATTTGTCCTCCTTTCCCAGTTGTAGCCTGGATACAGTGTGAGAATAGAGTGGTTAACAAGGAAGGGAACTTTATTTTCCCCATCTTATGTTAAGCCTTGTAAGTTAGTTGATTTTTTTGCCTAGGAAATTTGAGGCCCCGATTCTCTCCCTGCTACCACAATAGAGCAGATGAAACTGTACAGTCCAACTTAAGGTTAAGGTAGAAAGATACTCTGGTAAAGAGGTGTGGTGATGTCTTGTGTTGGGTTAGAGCACCTGTTTTCTGATGTCACCTTACATCCTGTCTGCCGTAGCAGTTAGTCTTACACGTGTGCACTATATTTGCAAACTATGAGACCTTTTCTCAGTAGCCAGCTAGAACTGGTTTGGGAGTAGAAAGCCATCCTCATGTATTCATTCACTATCTGTACTGAGGAGTATGTTCTTAGAGAAATCAGTGCTGTTTGGTATAGAGGAAAGTAAAATTTGACTTTAAAAAAAATTCATGTGATTGGCAGTATTTTTTGGAATAAGAAATTGCAGGTTGTGATCCTACCAGTACATTTAAAATATATAGTTTAGGGTAGTCACGTAAACTTTGTGGGCTCCTCTATCACCTCTCCTTTCCAGATAGCATAAGAATTCATATCTGGCCATTCTTGGGCTGGAACTGAAATTATTAAAATCCAGGCTGGTGATGTAGGTTTTAGTGGTAGTCTTGCTTGGCAGGTGTGAGGCACTGGTCCATCCTTAGCATTTTAAAAAACCGAAGAAACCCAACAAAATAGTGTGGGTTTTTTTTCGCACCTTCTGACAGGAAGCTGCTGGCATTACCAGTGTAATAGGAAGTATTTAGGGGTGTCACCATTTCTTGCTTGGTAGCAGTTTGGGCTTCATGTTTGTGTAGTGGGATATTTGCCTGAAAGTACAGGCCTGTGCTCCCAGGTACACAGGAGGCTGAGGCAGGAGGTTGGCAAATTCAAGACTTCAGGGGTAGCCTGGCCAATTGAGTGAGATCCTGTGACAAAAAAAATCAGCCAAAATACTGGGGGTATGTTTCAGTGGCTGTTTTCCTCGAATGTTTGAGGCTTTGGGTTCAACCCCTCATTGTGCAGTGGGGTGGGGTGAGGCTGACTCTAGTTTCCCATCTTGAGGGATGAGCTGTGATTGCTTTATATTGTTGGACATGTAGACTAGCCTTCTTCATGGTTCTTTTTGCAGGGTTAGAATAAGGTATTAGGTTACTTTTGCTAGTTTCCCCTTTGAGACAGAGTTTTGCTGATAGTCCAGGCTGGCCTGGAACTCTAACCTCTGTTTCCATTTCCTGAGTACAGGTTTAGGCTCTTGAAAGTGTCTGGGAAGGTAGAAGGCTTTTCAGCTGCATGGTCAATTAGAGACGGGAGGTTCCATAGGCTCTTGCTTTGTTGCTTAAGTGTGTGTTCTGCTAGACATCATTAGGGCTCTTGCCAAAAGTTTCTTATTTTCCTCTTTAGAGACAGGTCGTGATGTCCCACCTACAGTGTTGTCTAGGCTAGTCTCAACCTCCTGGGCTCAAGCCCTCCTCTCGCCTCAGCCTGTGAAGCAGCTGGGACTCTAGGGCAGTGCCACTGTACATAACTCTTTGAAATTCAGTTTCAGATGCAATGAACAAATTTCGATTAAAAGTGAAGGAGTATGTTTTAGTGTTGTGATTCTACTTAAGAGTTTAGAAGTGTCATGTTGATAATTAGTTGTGTTTGTTGCTGGCTTGTAAAGCAATAAAACTGTTTTTGGTCTCTTTGTAAAGTAGTGTGCTGCTGTTTGAACTCTTCTCTATGGAGAATCAATTGTTCATGATCTTGGAGGCTGAAGAAGCCTGGAGTGGTAAGCCTGAGCTGTTGTGTCATGGTGACACCAACCAAGACACTAGCCACTCACAGGGCTTTAATGTAAGTACAGATAATGTCTCTGTGATCTACCTCCATGAGGAAATTAAAGGTGTTTGAATTGAAGATGTTATGAAATACTGCCTCTGGTTTTAGTATATCTTTTGTTTTAATGACCTGTGGATTAAACTCGGGTCACATGTGTTAAGCATGCATTCTACCACTGAGGTACACAGCTCCCAGAATTATTTATTTTTTGAGATAGGGTTTCCTGTAGCCCAGTCTGGCCTTCAATTTTTTGTGTAGCTGAGGGTGATTTTGGACTTCTGACCCACCTGCCTCTACCACCTGAGCGCCCAGTTTGCAGGTGTGTTTCATAACCTGGTTTATGTCATGCTGGGGATCAAGTCCAGGGCTTTGTGCTTGCTAGGCAAACATCTTACCTATTGATGTATAGCCCCAGCCTCAATACTGTTTTCCAGTTTTAGAAAACTAGGTAGGGCAGCTGGAGAGATGGCTCAGCAATTAAGAGTATGTGTAACTTTCAGAGGATCTGAGTTGGGTGTCCAGCACCCATGTCAGTGTGGTGGCTCAACTGCCTGTAAATTGTTTTTATTTATGCAGTGCTTACTACAATGGCCTTGACAGTTAATCTTGGTTGTCAATTTGACTGGATCAGTTGAAAGACACATCTCTAGTTGGGTCCACCAGAGTACTTCCAGGAAGGGCTGACAAAGGAGGAAGACCCTTAGGCATCTCTGACAGTAGCTCTGCTAGCCTTCACTCCCTGCTGGTGAGTGCATCCCCTCTGCTGCTGCCAATAGCTGTCACTTTAACTGAAGTCAGACCACCGCGTCTTCAGCCTTCCAGTGCTCACTGAAGAGCAGTAGCTCTCAGGAACCCTCCAGGCCTTTCTTTGCTACTGGAGCATCCAGACTTGGGGTATTAAGCATCCACAGTGTATAGACATTTACTAGTAAACTAAGACAATCTAGTAAACCCCTTATAATTTATTTTTTTAAAAAAATTACTTCAGGCTTGGGAAAAGCCGTAATGTAGGGTGTGACTAGAAAGCTGCAGCTGAAAGAAGAAAATCAGCTCAGTCCCAATAAAGAAAGCTTCAGAAAGAACCCAGCTAAGCAGCTGTTTAGCCTACCCAAGAGCTAGGATATGTCTTTCTAGGTGCCTTTCTCTTAAAAAAAAAAAAGAAAGAAAGAAAAGAATTTATTACAGCTTATTTATTATTTGTGTGCACATTAGTGTATAAATCAGAGAACAACTTATGGTAGTCTATTCTCTCTTTACACCATGTGGGGTCCTGAAAATTAAATTCGGGTTACAGGGCTTGGTAGCAAATGCTTTCCCACTGAAGCATCAACAGGCCCTTTTCTTTTTCAGTTTTGTTGTTGTTGTTTTAAAAGATTTTTATTTTAAATTATGTGTATGCATGTGGATGCAACTACCCAGCTATTGGCAGCAGCACAGGGGATGCACTCACCAGCAGGGAGTGAAGGCTAGCAGAGCTACTGTCAGAGATGCCTAAGGGTCTTCCTCCTTTGTCAGCCCTTCCTGGAAGTACTCTGGTGGACCCAACTAGAGATGTGTCTTTCAACTGATCCAGTCAAATTGACAACCAAGATTAACTGTCAAGGCCACTGTAGTAAGCACTCATAAATAAAAACAGTCTCATCACACATCCAGACTGTTGAAGTAGCATAAAACTGCTAGTACTGGTTGGTTGAATGAAGATGGGCTGGCTAACTCAGGTGGGGATTGGAGGTCTGGAGGGGTCACTGGTAGATAAAAGTGTTACCCTCGGATGTTTTGGGCTGATACTGTATAGTGGCTAGCTGGTTGGTCAGAAGTGGGCAAGCTCCATGGAGATTGAAGTGGCGAGCCTCAGCTAAGTGCATGGTTTAATGAGTTAGGGCCTGGGGAGATGGCTCAGTAGCTAGCTGCACAGGTTTGAGGACATGAATTCATATCTCCTGAACCAAGGTAAAACAAACACTAACTGGGTTTGGCTGTCTGTGCCCATTGCTCTAGTGATGTTTAGGATGGATGGGAGAATGGCCAGCTGCCAACTCCAGGTTTAATGGGAGACCTTGTCTCGGGGAAGGTCACGGGGAAGAGCAGGACACTTGACATTCTCCTCAGGTCTCCACCTGTACACAGGTACACATACTGGGACTTACATGTGAGCAGATGCCATATACCACTCCCAGAACAAAACAACTCAACCCCATTAGGCAGAGGAAATACATTTTAGGGAAGTTGTCAGAAAAATGGGCATGGTTGTCACAGAAACCAGTAGAAGATGTGGTTCTACAAAGTTTTGGGACAAGAGTTACTTTTTTTTTTGTTTTGTTTTGTTTTTCGAGACAGGGTTTCTCTGTATAGCTTTGGCTGTCCTGGAACTCACTCTGTAGACCAGGCTGGCCTCAAACTCATAAATCCAGCTGCCTCTGCCTCCCAAGTGCTGGGATTAAAGGTGTGCGCCACCACCGCCCGGCCAAGAGTTACATTTTATTTAGCAGTTTGTCAGCTCTCTACGTGTTTGTAGTGCATTCTGATTTCTGTCTCCCTCCCACCCCTATTCCCCAAGCTCCAGCCCATCCCAGGTCTGTGTCCTGTAACTCATGACTGCCCCACCCTAGGCTACTTGAAGGGTTCCAGTAGGCCTGAGTGATTGTCCCCCTTTTCTCCTTTCCCTCTTTTCTGCTGAAATCCTTTAGATTACATCCCTAAAGCTAGCCCCCAAAGTCCATTCTCTTATTTGACAACTGACTCGTTTCTGAGACAAAACACCAAGGCCCAAACAATCAAAATTTGTTTGCCTAATATGTCCAGTTAGGATTTACCAACTCAGGCTAGCACAGACTTCTCCCTCTCCTTTCCCCATAAAAACCTACTCCTGCAAAAAACAACCAACCAACCAACCAACCAACCAACCAAAACAAAACCCAAAACACCCGACCTGCTTGCTGTCTGGTTTTGCAGCATCTCCCCTACTACTTGCCCCTCTGGGGTAATAAATCTTTGTGTTGGTAACTTGGTGTCTAGGTGTGTCCTATACTGACTTTGAAGGGGCCAGCCTCCCTTGTATTTCTATTACTGTGATGAAACACTGTGACCAGTAGCAAATTGGGGTGGAAAGGGTTTATATGGCTTGTACTTCCACATCATAGTCCATCACTGAAGGAAGTCAGGGTAGGAACCTGGAGGCAAAAACTGATACAAAGGCCACAGAGGGGTGCTGTTTTACTGGTTTGTTCTTTAGGGCTTGTTCAGCCTGCTTTCTTACAGACCTCCAGGCCAGAGGTGACCCCACAGACAATGGGCTGGGGCCTCTCCCTTCAATCACTAATTAGGAAAATGTCCTACAGGCTTGCTTACGGCTAGATCTTCTGGAGGCATTTTCTTAATTGAGGCTTCCTCCTCTCAGATGACTATCTTGTATCAAGATGACATAAAAATATCCAGCACACTTTAGAGTCTGTCAGTAGATTACAGTTTGGCAGGGAAGGATCTGATCATGTGACTTCCTATTATTGGCTGTTGATAGACTACTCTTGAGACCCAATAGGCAGCTGCTGTTGCTGTGGGATCACGATCGCATGGGCTGTGTCATCCCCACAGGGTAGCACTCCATGACTCTCCCTGCATTTGTGTGCTGCAGTGGTACCTGTGGAGGATAACTTGCAGGAGCCAGGTTTTTCCACTGGTGGATCCTGGGGATCAAACTGAGGTTGAGAGATTTATAATGTGGCATTTCACAGCCTGAGAACCTTGTGGCTTTTGTCCGTTAGGGTATGTGAGGTGGGCTCTGCTGTATTAACACTGTCAAAGTCTAGGCATTGCTGGTACTTTGATTCTGACTCAGGATCCTGTGAGTGCAGGTTGCTGAGGCTCTGCTTCTATTGTCCCTTAGGCTCACAGCTACAAACCTGACAATAGCCAGTCACAGGGAGAGGCAAAAAGCTGTGGAAGTTCTCAGACTCATGCATGCTTTAGTTTGGGAATTGACACCTCACCTTCTTCAGAGTCAGCACCTGTGAGCTAGACTCATGGCCTATAAGAAGCCAGGAGGTGGAACTGTGGTGTAGGATGCGGCTGGGAAGCTGGTGAGTTAAATATATGATGAAGGTGCGAGCAGAGGTTATTTGGTGTACTTCTGGTCGTACATGAATGATGTCACAGGGCTTGGGTCCCAGGACCACTTGCCTGTGGTGACAAGGTGGATGGATCTGCAGGCAATCTCTTGTAGAGGTTTCCTGTTTGTGAGATAGCAATTGAGCTAGCATTTGTGTTGGGTTTATATGTGTGTTTTATAGTTTTCTTCTTGAGAAAAGTCTTCATATATCCAATGCTGGCCTTCAACTTGTTATTTAGCCAAGGATGACCTTGACCTACTTGATCTTCCTGATGTGATAGCTAAGGAAAACTGCCTGATAAGCATCTGGAATTGGAACCCCATGCTTTTGGTCTAGGTCCTTTTTCATATATACATGAAAAAGAGGAGGAGACTGTAAAGTCCATAGAAAATTACCCCCTGACCCCTCCCTTCCCAGAAAGGTGAGGCCACACAGTCCCCCCAAAAAATACAAGATCCCTCCCTTTACAAAAAGGGTGAAGACACATAGTTTCAAGAAAAACCTTGGGTTATCAGACATATGGAGCCCTCCGACAACAGATAGCTCCCTGTTAGAGGGTCCCTCACAGCCCATCAATGCCAACCGACCAGTTTATTGCCAAAAACGCCTGTCCTGTTTTGTGAGCAAGCAGGCCCAATGCATTGGACTAATTAAATCCTCTTGTGATCGCAGCAGTTGCCCTCTGCAAGTTTCCTTCTTGGGGTCCCGGTAGTGTAGCCGTTGGGCTCCACAAAACTACTTGCCAACTAATCCTCTTGTGTTGCTTCTGGTTGTTACTGCAGGTCCTTGTATCATAAACTAACTACTTACATATAAAAAGGGGAGTCATCATTAGATACCTTACATGAATATGAATCAATGATTTGATTCATAGGGGCCAGAGCCAGTAGGGTATGTAGCATCTGAGGACTCCATCTTCAAAGTTTGAGGCAGTTAAGGTCATGCCAGTAATTCTGGGAATCCAAAAGAGCTGGCATGCTCTCTTACACATGTAAGAATAAATTATGGCCTTTGGCTTAATAGTGGTCCTCCCCTTTTAGCTGGGCCTCAGTTCCAAATCTGACTGTGAGAACTGAGGAAAGCTGCATCTTAAATTAAAACTTGGCTAATTAAAGGGCTGCAGAGTTTGGGTGGTCTTTGGATGTTTTCTAACTCCTGGGATTCCAGGCTTTCACTAGCATCGCTGGTTTAATCAGTGTTGGGATTGAAACCTAAGATTTTGTGCATGGTAGCTGAGCACTCTGCCTGTTGAGGTGCACCCCAGCAACAGTCAGTAAGCTGTACATGCTTCTTGGAGTTTTGAGCAGTGAAACAAATCCTTTTAAATGTGTGTTCAAATGATTGAAGGAGATGGGATCTTGGTGTTGCCCAATGTGGCCTTGTACTCTTGGGCTCAAGTGATTCTTCAGAGCCTTCCAAGTAGCTGGGACTACAGGCATGTGCTTTCTGCTGTGTCTGGTTTAACTGTAGTTTTGGCATTCCTGTAGACTATTTCTTCCCTGAGGACCTTCTATGCTATTTCTCCTTAACTCAAAAAGAAATTCAAAAACAGCTGTGAGTTCCCAGCATTTACCTACCTTTGAGTTAGGTGTAGTTGTTTTTAAAATTAACATGAAAATAGGATGATTTGGCTTTCCTTTAACCAGTTAGGGCTTTTGTCTTATATTTCTTGTTCTTTGTGATAAAATATCCTGATAAGAGCAACCCACATAGAAAGGGTTTATTTTGGCTCTAAGGTCAAGGGTAATTTCACAGTGGGGAAGTCAAGTATTAGGAGCTTGAAGCAGCCGCTCCCATCTCATTCCCAAGCAGGAGACAGGAATGGATCCATGCTAGTGCTCAGCTGCCTTTCTGCCTTTTATACAGTCCAGTATCAGAGCCCACTGAATGGAACTATCCAAAATGGGTCAGTCTTCCCACCTCGTCCTAATCAACATAACCCCTCAAGCATGCCCAGAGGCCAGTCTTCCTGGAGATTCCAGATTTTGCCAATTGATTACTAACATTAATTAGCATACCTGGCAAACTTGAGGACTCATTCTCAACAGATTGAAAAAATCGGGGCTTGGTAATGGTACTTAAACTACCAGTGCTAGGGAGCTGGGGATTGGTTCCTCAGGGCTCACTGGGTAGCCAGTCTAGGCTACCTAACGAATTACAGGTTTGTCTTTGCCTCAAAAATAAAAAAAGGAGATGGTGCCCAAGAACACCTGAGCTTATGCACTGACTTTAACACATGCAAATATACTTGTGTACATGTGGACTTCAACCCCACAAAGATGTTAGGGGCCCTGAAATAATATGTAAACAGGTAAGAGATTCAATCTTCAGCTAAGATATGAATGAGTGCTACTGTGATGTACTGGTTCTTCTATATAAGTTTGACACAAGCTAAAGTCATCTGAGAGGAACGAACTGCAGTTGAGAAAATGCCTCCATAAGACTGACTTGTAGTCAAACCTGTAGGGCTTTTTAATTAGTGATTGATATGCTAGGGTCCAGCCCATTGTGGGTGGGAGCGTCCCTGGGCTGGTGGTTTGTAAGAAAGCTGGCTGATCAAGCCATGAGGAGCAAGCCAGTGAGCAGCAGCCCTCCATGGCCTCTGCATCAGCTCCTGCCTCCAGGCTCTTGTGCTATTTGAGCTCCACCCTGACTTCCTTCAATGATGGACTATTGTAGGACCATAAAAGGACAGCATGGTTTTTGGTTGAGCACAGGCTAGAAGTCACTGGACAGCATGCATTTTGCCATGCTCCCAGACTCCAGGCTCCTGACACAGGCTCCTGACATGAGGCCAAAGACCTCCATAGACTAAGGTCCTCCAGGCACATGGGACAATGTCCACTAGCCCCTCCGCAGGTAGAGGGCATGACTACAGGCCACAGAGCCTGTAGATCTCCATATTAATGAGGTACTTAAAGGCCAGAGGGACATAGCCAATTTAATATTCCTTCCCAGACCCTCCTCCTTGCAAAAGGTATTTAACCTAAGGCCCACCCTGAAAATACCAGGGTATAGTTTCATCCATTTTCTATCATGACAATAAATATCTTAAAACCATAGCCTATTTTTCTTCTTTGGGATCTGCCATGGGGAACAGTGGAAAAGGTTTTCAACTACTAAGCCGCCACCTAATCTCCTGCTGACAACCTCTCTACTTTCTCAGCCACAGAGGCCCAACAACTCAAGCAAGTAAGTAGAGCCAGCTGTGACCCAGCCAAGGGAGCTGCTGTAACCAAGACTCTCATCCCTGCGGGATGCAGCCGGAGTGCATCCCTCCCCCTCTCTTCCCCTGCAGGCGGATCCAGCCCGTGTCTCCACTTTGGTCTCAGCCTTTCCCCAGCAGCAACTGAGAACCCAATGGCCTGAAAAACAAACAGTTTCCAGCCTCCTTTTGTCCCAGGGATCCCCAACCCAAGAGCTCTAGCTCCTCGAAGGACCTCAGACTGTGTTCCCCACCCACAAGTAGAGTCCCAAAGCTTCGCATAGCCGGAAGTCTGCAGGTGCCAGCGCGGAGCGAACACAGTCAAATTCCTATGCCTCTGCCTCTCTGAGCTGCAGCCCTAGCCGGTGGGGTGGGGCAGATGCAGGACCAACAATTCAACCCAGTAATGGAACCATGCAGTCTATGCCCAACAGACTATGATGTGGAAGTGTAAGCCAAAGAAACCCTTTTCTTCCCAGATTGCTTTTGGTCATGGTATTTAATAATATCAATTGTAATACAAACATAAGACAGTGCCCAACTTAATTTATGAATTCATTTATTTTTAGTGTGGGTGCCAGGGATTCAAACTCTGGTCCTCAAATTTGTGCCTCAAGCACTTGACCAGCTGAGCCATGCTCAGCCTCTGTGTGATATTCCTATAGTTTGCCTCTGTCAGAGGAAAGGTAAGGATGTTCTCTTGTTCACACAGTAGATTTTCAACATTTGCCCACTGAATGAATCAATGTTTTGCAGGTATGGAGTACCACACCACACTGAACAGTGAAAGGCTTATTCCCACACAATGAAAGAAGAGAAAAGGACTTATGTTTTTGGATTAGTAAGCCTTTCCATGCTCAGAAGCAGCTTTTCTCTCTGTTCAACAAGATCAAGCACAAAGGGAACTAGCTCATAGAAACATGCCTGCAGCCAAAGTCTGATCAGTGCCTTTTCCATTTTTCGGTGTTCTAAACAGTCTGGAGCACCAGTGTCAGCAAAGCTGATGATCTGCCAGCTCCAGTTGCTTGGAGAGCTGCCCAAACAAGGTTTGCTGAGTGGGATTTCAGCTGGTGGTGTGGCGGTCTCCCATTTGGATAATTCTGAGTTCTCATTGCTTGCAACAGCAGCAGCACCACTCACTGCTTTTGTGAATTTTTTTTTTGGGGGGGGGATGTGTGTGTCTGAGCGTGTGTATGTGCATGTACGTGTGGGTGTGTCTTTGTTTCTATCCTGTTGCTGTGATAAAATATCCTGAAAGGAGCAACTGAAAGGAGAAAAGGCTATTTTTTTAATTTAAAAATTGTAATATATTTTGTGTATGTGTGTGCATGCACCATGCATGGCACACGTGGAGTTCAGAGGGGAAACTTTTTTTTTTGTGAAAAGTTTTTATTAGATATTTTCTTTATTTACATTTCAAATGTTATCCCCTTTCCTGGTTTCCCCTCTGAAAACCCCTATCTCATCTCCTCTCCCCCTGCTTCTATGAGGGTGTTCCCTGTACCCACCCACCCACTCCTGTTTCCCTGTCCTGGCATTCCCCTACACTGGGGCATCGAGCCTTCACAGGACCAAGGGCCTCCCCTCCCATTGCAGAGGACAACTTTTGAGAGTCAGTACTCTTTTCTACTATGTGAGTCCCGGGGTGGAAGCTTGAACTCCGGTCACTAGGCTCAGCAGCAAGTGCCCTTGCCTGGTGAGCTGTCTCACTGCCCCCGACACAGCTCAAGATTCAGTCCATCATGGTGGGGAAGTTAAGGCTACAGGAGGAGCTTGAAATCCGTCATCAGGGGGGCTGGAGAGATGGCTCAGCGGTTAAGAGCACTGACTGCTCTTCCAGAGGTCCTGAGTTCAAATCCCAGCAACCACATGGTGGCTCACAACCATCTGCAATGAGATTTGATGCCCTCTTCTGGTGTGTCTTCAGACAGCTACAGTGTACTCATAAATAAAAAAATAAATAAATCTTAAAAAAAAAAAAAAGAAATCCGTCATCAGGAAGTGGGGATGAATGGGTCTTCCCACCTCAACCTAGTCAAATAATTGCCCCCACTGGTATGGCCAGAGGCTTTCTCCCAGGCGATTCTAGATTCTGATATTTCCCTGGGTAAATGGAAAATGGTGTATTTAGAATGTAAAGAAATAGGCCTACTTTAGTGCCTCTCATGGCCCACCCTTGTGTGCTCTATCTGTTTATGCTTTGTATTTCCAGGGCAGCAGGTGATAGAGGTGATGAACAGTTTAGTGCTGAGGTGACCAATGGCAGCAGTCAGTCTCACATCTCAGGGAAGCAGGCACATGCCCTACTCAAACGGTATTCCCTAGCCATGGATGGCTGGGCCATGGGGTGGGACACTGCTGACTTCCTGATTTATTTTTTTGTGTGAATGTGTCTATGCAGATTCCTGGAACTAGCTAGTCTAACTGATTTGGAGCCATTTCAGGCCAAGGAGAGACCTAGTCTGAAATGAACAGTGGAAGTAGACTGAGGAACGGCACACCTGTACACGTGCACCCACATGAACACCACACAGGAAAACACACACACACACACACACACACACACACACACACACACACACACACACACAATGTATATGTCTTAATATGGACTCTTCTGGAGACTTGGCAGTGTCAAGATAAGGACAGTTGGGAGTGGGGCAAAGACATCAGCAGTGAGCAGTGACACTGCACAAATAGAAAGAGGTTCTTGCCTCCATCTCTTCTCCCTCCCTCCTGACGCTGGGGATGGAACCCAGAGTTTTGCATGCTAAGCATGCTCTCCCCACTAAGCTATTTTCACACTGCTAAGGGGAAATGATAAAGGGGGAAGATAGACTGGTAGTTTTCAGAACTTAGGTGGGGTTGTGTCTAAGGTCTACATAGAGTGAAATGGATTCAGTTCCTAAACCTACCATCTATGCTCGCCCTGGTCTCCCCATTGAGCACTCTATCTCGGTAGTTTTCTTCAGTCTTTCCCTTACTCCTTTGCCTCAACCTCCTCAACCTGCCCCCTCCTCTGGTTTTAATGTGTTTCTCTGTATTTCACATTTGAAATTTAACCCCAATGTACCAACATTGAGAGTGGGGCTTTAGAGGGTTATGAGGTAACCTTGTGAATGGATGAACAGTTGTGGGAGTATAATAGTTACGTGGGGATCCTGATTACAGTTGCTGTTTAGGAGTTCAGCCCTTTATTTGCTTCAGAGGTGAACACTTTTGCTTTTCCCATTGCATGGTACAGCAAGAAGGCACCCAGCAGATACCCATCCTTGGGCATTCAGACTGTAGGAAGAGTCTCTTCCTTATAAATTGTCCAGTGTGGGTACTGTGATACAGCCAGAGAAATGTACTGAGACACCTCCAGGCCTGGGGCACTTCACTGTTCACACTCTAGCCAAGGTAAGCACAAAAAGTGTTCTTGGATGGCCATCATGCAAACACTGAGCTGACTGAAGAGCTAGAGAAACAGATGGAGAATGGGCAGGAACAAGGGATGGGGACAGCAGAAATTGCAGCCAACTTTACCCTGCCAAGAAAGTGTGTTGGAAGCAAATTTGGATACTTCACAGCCAAGAGGACAGTCCCTGTCAGCATAACTGATGTTCAAAGTCAGCTCCCCTGTAGTTCAATTTTCCTTTTCACTTGTTTTCTTCAAGACAGGGTTTCTCTGTGTAGCCCTGGCTGTCCTGGAACTCACTCTGTAGACCAGGCTGGCCTCGAACTCTCGAACTCAGAAATCTGCCTGCCTCTGCCTCCCAAGTGCTGGGATTAAAGGGGTGCACCACCACTGCCCGGCTTCCTTTTCACTTTTTAAAAATTAAATTATTTTATTTATTTACATCCCAAGTGTTGTCCCCTCCCAGTCCCCTATCGCAGAGTCGCAGAGTTCTTCACCTTCTCCCTTAGCATCTGAGAGGGTGTCCCCCGCAAGTATGTCCTTCCTCTTTGGAGCATCAAGTCTCTACAGGATTAGGTACTTCCTCTCCCACTAAGGCCAGACAAGGCAGTCCTCTGCTACATATGTGCCAGAGGCTTTGGACTGCCCCATGTAGGCTCTTTGGTGGCTTAGTCTCTGGTAGCTCACAGGGGTCTAGGTTAGTTGATACTGTTCTTATGGGGTTGCCATCTCCTTCAGCTCCTTCAATCCTTACCTTAACTTTTCCATAGGGGTCCCTGACCTCAGTCCAATGATTGGATGTAAGTATTTGCATCTGTCTTAGCTACTGTTAGAGCCTCTCAGAGGGCAGCCATACTAGGCTCCTGTCTGCAAGCACAACGTAGCATCAGTGATTGTGTCAGGGTCTGGTGCCTGCCCATGGGGTGAATCCCAAGTTGGGCCAGTCATTGGTTGACCTTTCCTTCAGTCTCTGCTTCATTTTTGTCCCTGCATTTCTTTTAGACAGGAACAATTCTGGATCAGAAAATTTGAAGATGGATTGCTGTTCCCATCCCTCCCCTGGGGGCCCTGCAATTTTCCTTTTTTACTTTTATAGAATGTGCTATGATTTATTTATTTAAAATCTTTCTAGCTCCACCCCCTTTTTGAGACAGGGTATCACTGTGTAGCTGCTGGCTGACCTGGAACCAGCTGTGTAGAACAGGGCAACCTGGAACTCACAGAGATCTACCTGCCTTTTCCTCCTGAATACTGGAATTTTTAAAGATTACTTATTGTGTGTGTACGTGTGCGTGTGTGTTCATGTATGGAGGTCAGAGAACAACTTGTGGGAGCTAGTTCTGTCCTGTTATCCTGAATGTTTGAGAGATCAATCTCAGATCATCAGAAAGCACCTTTACTTGCTGAGCAATCTTACTGGTCCCTGATTTATATATATTCATATATGTATATGTATATATTTAATGAATACAAATATATATATATATATATATATATATATATATATATATATCCACACCACTAAAGTACTGTTAGATTTCAAACTCTGGACCCCTAACCCTAACCTTGTTAATATACAGGCAGTTCACTGGCCTGCTTTCAGGAACTTAGCAATTGTTTAGTTGGCTGGGTGTGTGCTGTAGATAAAAGGCCCTGACAGCCATCTCAGATTTCTCTCTCTCTCTCTCTCTCTCTCTCTCTCTCTCTCTCTCTCTCTCTCCCTCCCCCCCTCCCTCCCCCCCTCCCTCCCCCCCTCCCTTTTTCCCTCCCTCCATCTATCTAATTCCTGTCCGCTCTCCTCTCCTCTCTCTCCCTGAGTTCATTTCTGTGTGTTCTCTCTTTTCTTTGAGGCCTCATTCTTTGAGACCAGTGAACTTGCCTGAGAGCTGCCCCCAATAAACCTGCTTTTATTTTTTTTAAATTCAGCTTGAACTGGCTTATTTCATTGGCCAACAAAGCCTATTAAGTACCATTAACTGTCTGTAGATCTTAAGAGAAGGGTGAGGCCTTGTAAACCCCTCCTTTCATCCTATAAATGTTTAACTATTTATAAATCTTCATGGTCTTGAGAGCCCCTGGCAACAGCAGCAACTTGTTTTTGGTCCTTCAATGGCCGTGTAGGCCACAAGCCACAGAATCTCCAAATTACTAGTACTTTTTCTTAGTGAGGTTGGAGATGTGAAGGGCAGAAGATGGTCTTTGCTTTGGTGAAAGACTGAAGCTTAGGTATAAATAGAAGGAAGACCCAATGGTATGGACAATGATGGTATGTAGATATGGAGGCCGTCAGTGGCCTTTTATTTTTAATGTTATTGACATTTCTCTATAGTCATGGGCTGGAGACACAGCTCCATCTCTAGGATGCTTGCCCAGAATACACAAAGCCTTTGGTTTCTCCCCAGCACCACATAAATGAGGCATGGTGGTGCTTGCCTATAATTACAGCACTTGGAAGATGGAAGTAGAGTAGTAGCCATTGGGGAGGACAGCAGTAAATGGACTTAATGGGTCAGTAAAAAACAAAAGGACATGAAGTTGGGAGGGAGATGTGGGGAGGGGCTCAAAGGGGATTGGAGTGGGAGGGGTTTGGGTGGATATGATCCACATACATATATGAAACTCAAAGCCATCCTCTGCTGCATAGCTAGTTCAAGGCCAGCATGGGATACAAAAGACATTGTCTTTCCTAAAACAAACACAACCAACCACCACCACCACCACCACCACCACCACCACCACCACCACCACCAGAACATTCAAAACCAAAAAACATGTTTTGTTTTTGTGTGGAGAGCTTTTGGGGCCGCCTTGCAGGAATCTGACATTGGCCAAGGACAAAGAAATGGGCTTTAGCCAGGAATCTGACACTGGGCACTGACAGGGAAGTAAGTTCAGGCAGGAATCTAATTTTAGGCTAAAACAGAGAAGTAATTTCAGTCAGGAATCTAAGTCTTAGGCTAGAACAAAGAAGTAGACCTCAGGCATGAGTATGACTGTGAGCTAGGACAGGGAAGTAGGCTCAGATATTTTTGTTATCCTGATGAGACCTTAGAAACAATGACCATGAGAGTGATCACGGGACTTTGTTTGTTGCCTTGTATGTTCCTTGACTATTTGTATCTATTGTATTGCTGGTTCCTCAACCTAGAACTGACCTAAATACTTGCATGTAATTAAAATGGTTTAAAAGAAAAGTGGGAAAAAATAAACTCGCCTCAGCCTTCAGCCTCAGAACTGGCGGGGGTCATGCTACAATATTGTCTAACCATCTCTTTTCTTTTAATCCTCACTCCTGCGCTGGAAAACCTGTTGACTGACTGATCTGGCTTGGTCAGGTGGCTCCTCAACATTGGAGCTCCAGTAAGTGGGATACAGTGAAGGACACTGTGGGAATTGGAAGCACATGCAAAGGAAAGTAAAGAAGATTTGGGCCAGCAGTAAATAAATCTTTTAGGTCAAGGTAATGGTAAGATGTGTTTTGTGTATGTGTTTAAAGTTATGCTAAAATCTAGAGAAGTGAAGGTAATTCTCATAGATGCTTTTTTATCTTTGGACCCTGACTTGAGATAGTTTACACCCTAGATATGGGTTTGAGAAAAGCAGTCCTCCCCTATTATCCGGGGATGCTTTGGAGAAAGAGAAGGAAAATGAGCCTAAGCTTTCTTGGAGCTCTCCTAGGAATAGGCTGAGGTCAGGAGACATCCTGCCTCCTCTCTGGCTCCTACTGGATGAATGCTTAGTTCGGGATCCCTTACATAGGATATCTGGGTCCCTTTTGTGGGACATCTAGTCATCTTTCCTCTCTGTCTATTGTCTATTCTTGGTGCACCAATCTGTCCATGTCTGTCAGTTTATGCCTGTGTTTTTGTTTGATTGCTTGAATGTTCTGTGTTTCATGTTCAAAAGAAAAAAATAGTTAAAACTTTATTTGCTAGTTGTTCACCCCTTGATTTAGTTTTAACTCATTTCAAGAGAGAGAAAGAGAGAGAGAGAGAGAGAGAGAGAGAGAGAGAGAGAGAGAGAGAGGAAAAGAAAAATAAAACAGAAAAAAGAAAAATAAAAAGTAAAAATAAAGAGCAGTTTCAATTGGCCTTTGAAGCCCTGCACCTGTACTTAGGAGTCTAGCACAGCTGGAGAAGCCCTGCCAGGTGGCTCATTGTCTGTAAAAAGCCAGCCTTAAAGAGGCCAGCAGTTTTTTGGCTTCTATGGTAAGGAACTGATGGTTGTTTCTCCTAGAAAAATCTGTGACTATGATTATTGGGTTCAGTGTTGGACCTTGAGATCCAAACTGGGAAGACAAGCTCCCACAGAAACACTCACAGACAGGGGATTCAATGCCAAAGCAAGAGGTTTATTGATCCTTGATCCAGTGCACTGGGGTCGGGGGGGGGGCCCCCCTGCACACAGGCTAGAGGAACCCCGAGCTAAAGCTAAGAGCAGTTTTTATACAGTTTTCACAGGGTTTATGAGGGCAATCTTACAATCACCTCTTAGACAATGCTAACCATAAAGGCTGACCTCAAATGGCTGCTCCCACACCTGGTTCCTTGGCAACACATATTTGCACATTATCTTATGACAATGAGTGTTAGCTAAGTCTATCTTACTGTAGCTCCTGTTTACCCAGGTTTATTGTGCTAAGGGCCCAGCTTCCTGATTACCTTTTATCTTGGGCCCGTCTCCTGGAATGTGTGTGTAAGTCTTTGGAATGTGCTTCTCCCGGGATGTGTCTCTGGGGAAGTTAATTTTTAAGTTTAAGTTGAGACCTGAGATTCCACCATTTCCCCCTTTTCTTGTGGCTGATTCCAATCTTGGAATCACAAGTTGTCATCCTGGTGTACAGTGTGATATTGTTGTCTAAGCATAAGCACTTGTATGGTATTAATACGATCTCTAACAAATCTAACTAGATGATTTAGAATGCAGGGGCCAAAGGTGAGCAAAAGAAGCAAGACTATAAGGAGTTTTATTATGGCAGAAACCAGGGTAGTAAACCAGGGAGATTTATTAAACCATGACTCGAACCATCCTAGATTCTGTTCTCTTTCTCTTTGTCTCTTAGCCAGCCTTTCTCGGACTTTGGCCATAGAGTCTTTGATTACTCCTGAATGATCTATGTAAAAACAACACTCTTCTTTTAAGGCTGCACACAACCCACCTTGTTGGAGGAAGAGGAGATCTAATCCCCTTCTGTTCTGCATTGCCACCTCAGAAAGGAAGGCCAAAGACTCCTGTAATTTAGAGATTGAATCTTCCATTGCCTCAATATCTACATCAATAGCCTCTCTAAGTCTTCGGTAGTACTCAGGCTGTAAAGCTAGGGTGATTCTTCCGGTGGCTCTCCCTGCAGCTACCCCCAAACCAAAAGTACTGAGAGAGTCATGCTAATGGGTTCTCTCTTGGACATGTGGAGTCTTCTCTCCCAGGCATCTCGGAGATCATTTTCAGCATGGTATATTAGCCTAGGCACTAGCTGGACCATGACACAGAAGTCTTGGGTTTGGTTTAACACCTTGGAGTTAACACAGGGGGTAAGTCCTGTTCCACATGCCCACCAACCATCTTCAGAAGGGAGCAGGTAACTGACTCTGTCTTCCTGTGCTACATGGATAGTCCTACTGCACAGGTGGGAGTGTGTGCGTGACACTTTTCCTAGGCAGAGTCCTTGTCCAGAGACTGCTGTTAATGTAATTCTGGCATCTCAAGAGGTCCAGTGGCAGCTCATAGATGAGCTAGAGATGGAATAGTTACCCATTAGCCCCATGGCCTCATAATAAGTGGGGGACTACATCGTAACAGAGCCAGCAAGCCTGAGTGACTTCTGGATTAGTAGAGTTTAACACCTCAAAAGTCCACTCTATCATCTGGACCAATCTAGGCTCTGATTCATCTGAACTTGGCTGAGTTTCCTCTGTCCTAGAATTCTGGGTTGGGAGTGCCATGGGCTGAGGAGACCTGATAGGCACGGGGGGGGGGGAGATTTTGGGCTCTTACCATTTGGGGGTGGCAATAAGAGTTGGGACCTACTACAGAGTAATCTGGGGCTTTGATTTTCAGTCTAATAGTGAAAATGAGTCCATAGTCATACCCTGAACAATACAGCCTGCGTCCCCATGTCCTTCCCTTTAACCATCTCATGGTGAACTCTTTTCCTGGTTTAGTAAATTGGATGGACAATGGGTTGCATGTGAAGACAGTGCAGGGGCTTTCTCCTGTCCACCTCCCTAAATCTAGAGGCAAGACATTTCTAGCCCAGGAGTTGGGGGCAGCAGCACTGACCTGAGCAGTACATGATCTTTAGTCAGACCCTCCTGGGTAGCTGCATGAGCAATATTGATCCCAGGAGCACTTAGGGTTCTACCATGAATCTCTTGATGTTTCACAGCCCCAACTCTTACAATAAAACTCTCTTATTCCCCCACAGGTGCACACTATCACTCTTGTTAGCTGACTACACCCAAACTCCTCAACCCCTCCTCCACTTCCACAAGGTTTGGGAGTGCATTTTTTTCCCCACTACATTCAGGTAGCCCATACCCTCCAGAGTCCTTTTGCCCAGATGCATAATAGTCACGGATATCCCATGTTGATAATCTTGCAGCCAACTGGCAAACATCTGGGGTGAGTAGGGGCCAGCAGGTATAGGGGGCCACCGTCTTTGAAATTAACCAAACAACCTCTCCAATTTGTGAGAGGATTTCCCATGTCAGCTTTTGGGGGGCATGAGGGTTACTCCCAAGAGCTAGTCCAGGCCTTTCCGCCAGGAACGGGATCACAGTCCAGATCATGAGTACCTCAGGTGGGATCATGTCAGTCAGCGTTAGTCTATCTTTGGATCCTTATCTGTCCAGTTGGGTGATGATCCCTCTGGAGCTGGTTTCACATGAGAGGTATGGATCTAGGCTGATATTCCATCAACCTTCACTGCAGTGTGAGTGGTCAGCAACACCAAGAACAGTCCCTTCCAGTGTGGTTCTAGAGTTTGGGCTTGGTGCCGCTGGATGTAGACCGTGTTTCTGACCTGGAACCTATGGTATGTTTTTGGGGTCCCAGGTTCATAGGTGTTGGCCAATTGGGTCCACACTTCTTTCTGCACCACCTGAAGTCCTTTTAACCTAGCATATAAATCACTGTTACTATGACAAGTAGGTTCAATAACCTCTCCTAAGCTGGTCAGAGGAGGAGGTGCTCCATATAGAATCTCAAAAGGAGTTAGATTAAACCTTGAAGGGGCGTTTCTAACCCTAAAAAGAGCCAGAGGAAGGAGCACCACCCAGTCTGTACTGCCAATTTCCATGGTCAATTTAGTCAAGGTCTCTTTCAAATTTCTATTCATTCTTTCTACCTGACCTGAGCTTTGGGGTCTGTAAATGCAATGAAGCTTCCAATCAAGCCTCAGGTACTTGGCCAGTCCCTGACTTACCTGGGTAACAAAGGCAGACCCATTATCTGAGCTAATTACCTTAGGTACCCCGAACTGTGGAAAGATTTCTTCTAGGATCTTCTTCGCCATCACCATTGCTGTCTCTTTCTTTGTTGGAAAAGCCTCTACCCAGCCGGAGAAGGTATCTACAAATAGTAGGTATTTTTACTACTTATTACCATACCTGGCAGGCTTGATCTTGGTGAAGTCTACCTCCCAATAGGCTCCCTGTCTGTCGCCTCGGAGGCGCTTGCCAGGTTCAGCCTTAGTACAGCAGGCATTTACCTTCTGATAGGGTACACATGCATGTACAATATCCTCAACCAGCTGTGTGAGTCCAAGTACGTGGAACTTGGTGTTTAACATGGTAGCTTCAAGTTTCTTAACTCTGAGGTGGGTCCACTGGTGCATTTGTTTTACCATCTCCTCTGCCTCTTTCTGGGACAGAATTATCTTTCCAGTTGGGAGTCTTCCACACCCTCAAGTCCTTATCAAACTTCTTTTCAGTTTTAGTCATTAAGGCCAGATCTTGGGCCATATATAGGAATGGAAGTGTGGGTTCAGCTTTACTTTCTGTCACAGCCATGGCAAGAGCCGGTCACCTGCTACCCTCCTTGCTTTTCTGTCAGCCATGTTATTTCTTCTTGCAACCACCAAGGTCTCTTTTTGGTGGCCAGAGCAGTGGATAATGCTCACTTTAGAGGGCACGTGTAGTGCCCCAAGTAGCACCAAAATTTCAGTCTTAATCTCTTTTCCAGCTGATGTGAGGAGGCCTCGCTGCTGGTAGATGGCCCCATGGACGTGGGCCATAGTGAAGGCATATCTACTATCTGTGTAAATATTAACCTTCTTATCTTTTCCCAATTCTAGGGCTTTTGTCAGTGCTATCAGCTCAGCCCTCTGGGAAGAGGTACCTTCGGGTAGTGTCTGTGCCCATATTACTTTTTGTCCATATACCACTGCCTCCCTTTTCCCATTTTTGAGGTAGCTACTCCATCAGTATACCAGGTTACCTCAGCATCTGCCAGAGGCTGATCAGTCAAGTCCTTTTGCCAGCCATATGCTTCTGCAAGCACTTGCTGGCAGTCATGGGTTGGTGCTCTGAGGTTCGGGTCTGGCAGCAAGGTGGCTGGGTTCAGCCCAGTGGCCAGGGTGAAAGTTATCCTGTCTGAATTTAGCAGCAAAGTTTGGTAGTGAGTCATCCGGGTGTTGGTGAGCCAGTGATCAGGGGGCTGGCAGACCACACTTTCCAATGCATGAGGAGCAGTCATTATCAAATCTTGCCCCAGGGTCAACTTGTCAGCATCTTTGACTAGGACTGCTACTGCCATCACGGTTTTATGTGAAGATAAAGTGAAGTATCTCAAGCTGCTGTGCGAGGGGCTGGTCTTCAACTTGGTGGTGAAAGCAACTGTGTGAGAGGCTGGGCTGGCTTCGCGGGAACCTCATCGACAGAGTACTCAGTGAATGGGTTTGGTTTCTAATATGTAGGCTTAGATTTTCCAAAACCTACATTAATAAGGGTTCTCAAATGCTTCACTGCCCCCTTTCTAGTTCACTATCCAAAGGTAGGGGAGAAGAGATGGTAAAGGACAAGGGGAGTGGACCTGTGTGGGGCCGTGAAAGGGGTCTTGGTTTTTGGTAGAGCATTGGCTTAGAAATGGCTGTAGATCCTGCAAGGGATGGAATACATTTCACCACACTCCCAGATTCCAGACTTCTGACATGCAGTCTAAGATCTCCATTATCCTGCCCCGTTCAGTCACACAGGACAAAGCAGCCCCTCCCAGAGAGGTTTGCGTCACCATCCACAAGTAGAGGGCATGACTACAGGCCTCAGGCCTAGAGAGACTTCCATATTAATGAGTTACCTAAAGGCCAGAGGGCATAGCTAATTAAGTGACCCTCCTCCTCCTCTCCCTCCCTATTTAAGTCAGGACCATTATGGCTTAAGTGGGGGTGCACTATCAACCAGACCATCTATCATCCTCCATGTCAATAAAACTCTTAGAACCCCGGACTCCCTCGAGTCTTTTGGGGTCCGCCATAGGAAAGCATGGAGGTGTCAACTATCGAGCCATCACGTTTTCCACCACGGGGCCGCATCTTCAAACAAGCTAGCTGACCCTGTCAATCGAGTAATAAAAGAAGCCAATTCTTTGGGGCACATCAGAGCTCTCACTTCCCCGTCGAGGCCAATTGGTCCCCAGCTGCCTCTGGTCCCAGGGATTCCCATATGAAAGCCCTGTGCCCCTATGGAACTAGACTGAGTGAGGGACTCCCAGCTGCTTCTCACAGCGCAGTGCTTGCCCGGTGATGTTCTCGGAACCGACTCAGCCAAGATCCCGTGCACTCCTGCCATGCTGAGCTGCAGTTCCAGCTGGCTGAGCCATGGCAGACAGGCAGGAACAACACTGCCCTACAAGATTCAGAGAGTCATGCCTGTGCCTGTACGTGGGCCCTTTAGCCCCCCCCGACCTGTTTAGAAGGAATTCTTTGAAAGGATTCTAATCTCTGTTGTTAGTCTGTTAACTGTCCAGCTAAAAACTGTCACTAAACATAAATCAGCAGGGGCAGCATGATCCAGCAGAAGCAGCCTGTCCTTCATTGAATCAGCACAAGTTAGCAGAAGGGGCCCAAATCAGCTGAAAAGCCACAATGCTGTGCCTCTCTCAACAAAGTGAAGATCAGCGAAGACATGAGACCAACAAAGCATTGCATTGTTAGCTATGTACAGATGGCATCACTTTCTGTTGCATTCTACTTAGACCCTCTCCACATATCACACGTCCTTCTACAGCTCTACCTCAGCAAAACATCACATAACACAACCAGAAATGTCCACGTCACTAATACCTCTAAAATTCCCCATATAAGATGTTTATTTACTATGTGTGTGTATGTATGTGTATGTGCATCTGTGTTTGTGCTATGAAGTCAGAGGTGACTTCTGGGAGTTGGTTCTTTTCTTCCACCATTTGGTCTTGAGGATCAGACTTAGGTGTCAGACTCAACAGCAAGGCCCTTATCCCAATGAGCCATCGTGCCAGTCCTAAAAACTTTCATTTATGAAAAGTAAGATTTTGCTGTTGTTTCTGATACACACTTGGGCCAGTGCAAGGCATGGCACAAGTGATGACCTCATTTTCTGGTGTGCCAGTTTCCCTATTGTCTCCCATAACTCTTGTCTGTTTGGTATGTTAATCTCTTTTCTTTATATCTAAGATGATTTTTCTTCTTGTATGCTAGTGAGATCCTGCACACTCCTGCCATGCTGAGCTGCAGCTCCAGCTGGCTGAGCCATGGCAGACACGCAGGAACAACACTGCCCTAAAAGATTCAGAGATTCATGCCCGCACCTGTACATGAGCCCTTTAGTCCCCCCCCCAGACCTGTTTAGAAGGAATTTTCCTTCTATTTTTCCTTTACAAATGATGAAAAGAAGCCTTCATAGTCCCCATTTTTCCTTAAGAAATATGAATTGAATCAATCCATATTTATCCTCCTACCTATGAACAGAGGGATTCTTCAGGGACTGAACTTGATCTCATGCCAAGCACAGAATTTGGCGGGCACTGGGGAAATTTTTCTCCTCGCCCCTGAATAGCTGCAGAGACTGAGGATAATGGGTAATTTGGGGACATAGTGTTTCTCCCCCCCCCCCTGGTGGCAGTACCCCGGTGATGGTGATGGAAGTGCTCTGCCTAGCATGCTGCTCAGTGGCCAGGATTCAGAGTTTACCCTGCTTGGTGCTCCACTCCAGTGAAGAACTTGTCTAGCCCTCTGAGACAAGATGGTCAGACCCAGGGCCGATTTATTGTTGCCTTCCTTCCATCCTTTATGGGGCCTGTTGTAATTAGCACCCATACAGAGAAGCCTTTGATTCCTGAACTATGAATAACCATTATTAATAAAAGAATGAATGGTTTACAGAGGTGTAATTGCATATTTCCATATTAATAATGTAATAACTCCCCCCAGAGTGATATCTCAGAGTTTAGAGGGTCACTTTTTATGAACTCTGGCCTATGGATGGGGCTGGGAAGCCTGGGAAGGAAAGGAGCAGTGACTTCCAGAACAGTGTGGGTGCTTGGTCCTGGCTCTCCCTGACTTGGCTTTCCAATATATGTATGTCACCACAGGGTCCACCTCAATGCTGATTCCAGGTGGAAGAGGTCAGAAGGGGACTAATATCTACTAAAGTGAGTATATACCATGCATGTCCTTTTGGGACTGGGTTACCTCACTCAGGATGATATTCTCAAGTTTTATTCATTTGCCCACAAAATTCATAATGTCTTGGTTTTTAATTGCTGAATAGTATTCTGTTGTATAGACGTACTGCATTTTCTTAATCCATTCTTCAGTTGATGGACTTCTAGGTTCTTCTAGTTTCTGGCTATTATGAATAAAGCTGGTATGAACATATCTATGTGAGCAAGTGTCTTAGACAGCAAGTGTCTTAGATGTTGAAGCATCTTTTAGGTATATGTCCAGAAGTGAGGTAGAGCTATACCTAATTTTCTGAGCAACCACTAAAATAATTTTCAAAATGGTTGTACAAGTTTGTACTCCCACCAGCAATGAAGGAGTGTTCCACTTGCTCCACATCCTGTTAGGCTGTTGTGGTTCCCATGGATCTGCCGCCCTAGTCAGCTAGAACTGCAGATCTGGGCAGCAGAAGTGTGGGATTTTGACTGAGTTTCCTCCACATGGTGCCGGGCAGATGCTGGGCTGTGAGAAGCCACTTGAGGCTCCACCTGGGCATGGTGAGACCTCAGTTTGATGTTCTGCGGGAGCATGGCTCCTGAGTGGACCTGGAGGCTATTGGGATCCATTCTTTAGGCTCCCAGATGCTGCTGGGGGCTGCGGAAGGACAGAGAGACGAGAGGAATGAGGGGAGAAAAGGAACCCCTGACAGCGCCCTGTGGGAAGGAGACTCTTGTTTATTGTACTTGCTTGGCTGACTTAGCTGTCAGCTAGCTTGCTTGAGTTGGCAGGGCTCCATGGCAGGAGCGTAGAAGTCCTCAGTGGGAGATTAGGCAGCAGTAGCAGCAGCAGTGGTGGTGGTGGCGGCAATGGCTCACTAGTTAAAGGCCTTCTCCACGGTTTCCCACGGCAGGGGGCCCCCAAAGACACGAGGAAGTCCATGGTTCCAAAAGGTTTTATTGTCATGGCAGGAAGTAGATGAATCTGGGTGTACTCCCATGAAACTCAGGGCAGACCTGAGTTAAATAGGGAGGGAGGAGGGAGGAAGGTCTTGGAAGGAATACTTAATTGGCTACACCCTCTGGGCTTCAGATAACTCATTAATATGGAAATCTCTTGAGGCTGAGGCCTATAGTCATGCCCTCTACCTGTGGAGGGGCTGGTAGGTGTGTTGCCCTACATGACTGAAAGGTGCTGATCAAATGGGAGGTCTTAGACCGTGTGTTAGGAACCTGGAGTCTGGGAGCTCAGTGAAATATATGCCATCCCTCACAGGCATGAGCACCTGTTGGGTCTCCGGCTATCTCCAGCCAGTGCTCTACCAGGAACTAAGCCATCCTTTCATGGTCCCACACCAATCCATGTGCTTGGGAGATCTTTCCATCTTCTGATCCCTTCTTCAACATCTTTCTTCAGGGAACTGAAGTTCTTGTCCTACAGATTTTTCACTTGCTTGGTTAAAGTTACACTGAGATATTTTATACTATTTGTGGCTCTTGTAAAGGGTGTTGTTTCTCTAATTTGCTTCTCAGCCCATCAGTCAGTCATGTAAAGGAGGGCTACTGATTTTGTTGAGTTAATTTTGTATCCAGCCACTTTGCTGAAGGTGTTCTATAAGCTTCTTGTATATTTATAGGCATCTCTTTCTTTAGCTTGGGAAAGGTTTTTTTTTTATTTCATGATTTTGTTGAAAATATTATCTGGGCCTTAGAGTTGGGGCTCTTGACCTATTCCTATTATTCTTAGGTTAAGTCCTTTCATGGTATCCCAGGTTTCCTGGATGTTTTGTATAGTAAAAATTA
Source organism: Grammomys surdaster (assembly GCF_004785775.1). Lineage (NCBI taxonomy): Eukaryota > Metazoa > Chordata > Mammalia > Rodentia > Muridae > Grammomys > Grammomys surdaster. Next base: position 53,947 of record NW_021604680.1, read on the forward strand.
TTAAAATCCAGACATGAGGTTTCTCCTTAGGTAATTGGCTTCCCACATTGAACACACACACACACACACACACACACACACACACACACACACACACAGAGTCATTATATTTACAGTATGCGTTAATCAGCACAGCTGCTGACCCTCCATGCTGGTAGAATCTGCTTTCCTAATAATAACTCTGAATTATTACTTATTATGTTTCATCTTGGCTGTTTTTTGCTTCAGTTGGACAGCCCCCAGGCCAAGCTTTCCTCTCTCCTCTCCTGCACGTTTTTCCTTTATTGTTTGGTGGCTTCTTCCTCCTCTTTCCCTTCTCATGACCTTCTCTCCCAAAGCCCTTGAAACCTCACTCCACCTATCTCTCTTCTGCCCAGCTACTGGCTGCTGTCATCTTTATTTATTAATCACAATGAACAGGGGGCAGGGCCACTCAATGTCTTATGTACAGACTCTCTAGTCTTTGGGACAACCAGTCTTGGGGGCTGCAAATTAGCATTAGAATACAAGCAGGATTTGGCCAATCTACTACAGGCATTTTTTAGATTTAACATTTTCTTTGACTGATGTATCATTTTTTTCTTATTGTATCTTCTATATCTGAGGTTTTTCCATTTTCTGTATTCTGTTGCTGATGCTTGCATCTGTTTTTGCTTTTCTCTTCCCTAGGTTTTCCATCTCTAGGATTCATGAAGGGCTTTCTTGATTAGGTTATCTGAAGTAGGAACCTTCTGGTGAGGCAGCAGCCCTGTGGACAGAGCAACTACCAGGTTCTCAGAGTCTCTGCACAGACAAGATAACCAGTCTGGTAAGCCCATCTAATATGAAGCCCCTTTATTTACTTATCTATCTTGCTGGTCTAAGATTTCAGAAATGAAGTTTCAGAAGATTCCCTTCGTCTCTACTTTCTTCCTTTACCATCTTCTCCTCTCCATTCCCTTCCTCCTCCTCCTCTTTTTTTTTCCCTCCTTCTCCTTTCCCAGGTTAAGCCTTTTTTTCTCTAGAGGATGGTCTTGAAGGCCTAGTGCCCTAGTGTGGTTACCAAGACTTCTCTAAAATGTCCAAAAGAGGGCAGCAGACACAAATGTTTCCACATAGCTGCAATAGTCTGACTGGTTTCAGTAGAAACCTCCAAACCTGGATTCTGCTGAGCCTCCAGGCTTGTTCTAAAGCCTTTGAAGTATTTAATTCTCCTTAGAACATGATGTTAAAGAGGAAGAGGGAAAAAACCAGGGAAAAAAAACAGTAAAAGCAAGCCAACAAGCAGAACAATGCCTAGGGAAGGTACATAACAGTCCTTTCCCTGGCTTCAGCTGCATAAGCCAAAATTAGCAGGCTGCCTGGTGGCAGGTTAGCCTTGCCAGGGGCTTTTGGGGCATCAAGGTGGGTGGGGTGGCACATGTTTTCAGTCCAGAGGTCTTAAGCAAGACTGTGCTGTCTCTAGTCCCAGAGCATCTCTGAGTCTGGTCCTGGTGACCATGACCTCTTTCCTGTAGCATCTCCTGTTTTTATTCTCCTAGCTGTTACCTCACACTCAGCCCTGGACCCACACCCCATCTTTTAAAAGAGAACTCAGCCACTCAAGGTTCAGCTATTCAAGGTGGTTCCAATAAGCAAGGAATGGGGACCCTACTGCCTACCAGACTCCCCATTCTTTCCTATGGAGGTGAAAGAGATGAGACAGCTGCTGGGGCTGGCCTGGTGTCAGGGCATCATTGATATTAGTGAAATAAGTCAAATGTCAAGGAACTGTGGAGAGGGCAAAGAAGGCCAGAGGCAGGCACAGCAACCTCCATTTCCCGGTGCCACAGGGGCAGAGTTCTTTCTGGGAGTGTTTTCTATTTGTAGGTGCCTCTCTTAATTTTTTTTACTTCCTTCATCCTTTTACCTCAGTTTCTCTTTCCTGCAGAGCATGGGCAAGGCCATTACTGCTGAGCAGGAGCCAAACCTTGTTCTCTTCAGGGGATGGGTCTCCAGGGAAAACCTCAGCTTGGGGTTTTCTTTATAGAAATGTGTGTGTGTGTGTGTGTGTGTGTGTGTAGGTAGGTGGGGTGGATTATTCACTTTTAATTTTTTAAAAAATTGGATATTTTATTTGTTTACATTTCCCTTTCCTAGTTTCCCTCCGCAAACCCCCTATCTCATTCCCCCTTACCCTGCTTCTATGAGGTTTCTCCCCCACCTACCCACCCACTCCTGTCTCACTGCCTTACCTTTCTATACACTGGGGCATCAAGCCTTCACAGGACCAAGGGCCTCCCCTCCCATTGATTCCCAATAAGGCCCCTTCAGCTCCTTCGTTCCTTCCCCTAGCTCCTCCATTGGGTCCCTGTGCTCAGTCTGACGGTTGCCTGTGAGCATCTACATCTTTATTTGTCAGGATCTGGCAGAGCCTCTCAGGAGACAGCTGTATCAGGCTCCTGTCAGCAAGCACTTCTTAGCATCAGCAATAGTGTCTGGGTTTGGTGTATGCATATGGGATAGATCCCAAGGTTGGGCAATCTCTGGATGGCCTTCCCTTCAGTCTGTTTCACTCTTTGTCCCTGTATTTTCTTTAGACAGGAGCAATTCTGGGTTAAAGTTTTGGAGTTGGATGGTTGGCCCCATCCTTCAAGTGGGGGGCCATGCCTACCATCTGGATATGGTCTCTACAGGTTCTACCTCCCCTTTGTGGGGTATTTCAGCTAGTCATCCCCATGGGGTCCTCGGAGGCTCTTGCATTCCTAGCATCTAGGACTTTCTGGTTTCAACTCCCAGTTCCCCATCCCCCATTGCTACACACCTCTGTTCAATTTCCTGACCCTCTGTAAATCTCCTCTCATATCTGATTCTGGTGTAATTCTTATATGTTTGCCTTTATATGTTACTTGGCCTTTTTCCCTTACTGCTTTTTAATAGTCTTTCTTTGTTTTGTGCATTTGGTGTATTGACTACTATGTGATGGGAAGAATTTCTTTTCTGGTCCAATCTATTTGGAGTTCTGTAGGCTTCTTGTATGTTTATGGGCGTCTCTTTCTTTAGGTTAGGGAAGTTTTCTTCTATAATTTTGTTGAAGATATTTACTGGCTCTTTAATTTGGAAATATTCACTCTCGTCTATACCTCTTATCTATAGGTTTTGTCTTCTCAATGTGCCCTGGATTTCCTGGATGTTTTGGGTTAGGAGCTTTTTGCATTTTGCATTTTCTTTGACAGTTATGTCATTGTTTTCCTTGGTATCTTCTGCACATGAGATTCTCTCTTCTATCTCTTGTAGTCTGTTGGTGATGCTTGCATCTATGACTCCTGATCTCTTTGCTAGGTTTTCTATTTCCAGAGCATCTCCCTTTGTGATTTCTTTATTGTTTCTATTTCCATTTTTGCATCTTGGATAGTTTTGTTCAATTACTTCACCTCTTTGGTTGTGTTTTCCTGTAATTCTTTAAGGAATTTTTGTGTTGCCTCTTTAAGAGCTTCTACCTGTTTACCTGTGCTCTCCTGTATTTCTTTAAGGGAGTTACTTATGTCCTTCTTATAGTCCCCTATCATCATTATAAGATTTATTTTAAATCAGAGTCTTGCTTTTCGAGTGTGATGGTGTATCCAGAGCTCACTATGATTGGAGAACTGGGTTCTGATGATGCCAAGTAGCCTAGGTTTTTGTAGCTTATGTTCTTGTCCTTGCGTCTTGCCATCTGATTATTTCTGATGTTAGCTGGTCTTGCTGACTTTGACTGTGGCTTATTCATCTTGTAAGCCTGTGTATCAGCACTCCTGGGAGACCAACTCTCTTCAGGCAGAATTTGGGTGTGGAGAGCTATGGCACACAGTCAGCTCCGGGGTGTACATGGAAACTGGAAGGCCACTTTTCATCTTAATGGAAGCAACTGAGCAGGAACTCTGATGTCCACAGTGAAACAGTTTTTAAAGATTATTTTCCTGTTCCTCTGATAAAATACCCCACAAAAGCAATACAAAGGAGAAAAGGTTTATTTTTTCTTATAATTTATTGGATAGTCCATCATGGGACTGCAGTCTAGGTAGCAAGAGCTCAAAGCAGCTTCTCACACTTGGTCCTACAAACAGAGAAAAATGTTAGTGCTCACTGTCTCTGCTTCATACAGTCTAGGATGCCTGGCCCAGAGAATGGTCCCATCCACAATTAAGATGAGTCTTCCCACGTCAATCAAGATAACTAAGGTAATTCTTCTTGTCCAGAGACTCATCTCCTAGGAGATTCTAGATTCCATCAAGCTGATAATTAGCACTAACCATCTCACCTTATTATCATTTGCTGGTCTGGGATATGATAGAATGGGATGAATTGGGTGGGGTGGGATGGGAATAATAGTGTGGGATGAGATTTACGTGATGGTCTCAGCTTGGTGGAACTTACTGGAGCCCAAGGTGCCCCTCCCTGTGCATGCTCCAGGTTACCTCACACACCGATCTGCACCATTGCCCTCAGTGGTTGTGTCTTTTGTCCAGGTTGCTTCTGGCCTCTCTCAGGACTGTGTGAGTGATGCCTGATGCAGGGCAAAGATTTGAGTGACAATCTGGTTATGATATCCAGCACTCTGGTGCTCTGTGGGAGAGGATGACATGCCAGCAGTGTTAATAAGACTCGAGTCTTCATTTTAGGCCAGCATGGGCAGAGGAGAGGAATATGACATTTTAGAGGAGGAAAACAAAGCAATAAAGAAAATGGAGATCTTTAGGGAGTTGGTACTGAGGGAATGGATGGGAAAGAAGCCCCGGTCCAGTTTTCAAAGGCCAGAAATGTCGTTGGTGCAAAGGAAGGGGCAGGAAAGGGCAGAGCTTACCTATAAAGCAATCTGCTCCTTTCTTTTTTTTTTTTTCTTCCTCAGATGTGTGGGATATTAGCTAAAAGGATGAGAAATCAGTCCTCTTTCACACATAGTTTTTCCAATAGTCTGACTTCTCTCCTGACACTGACATCTTTAGTAGGAGATGGGAAGATTGGCTGGGATTTTTATTTGATGTTTTAATTTAACTTACTGGCCTTGAACTTACAGAGTTCACCACTTGCCTCTGCCTCTTGACTGTTGGGCTTAAAGATGTAAGCACAGTGCTCAGTTGAGGTACTGGCTTTGCTTTTTTTTTTTTGTTTGTTTGTTTTTTGAAACATGGTTTCTCTGTGAAGCCCTGGTTGTCCTGGAACTCACTCTGTAGAGCAGGCTAGCCTCAAACTCTCGAACTCAGAAATCTGCCTGCCTCTGCCTCCCAAGTGCTGGGATTAAAATTGTGCACCACCACTGCCTGGCCCAAAGAGAAAACTGATTCTTCTTCTCTCCCTCTCCTTCTCCTTCTCCTTCTCCTTCTCCTTCTCCTTCTCCTTCTCCTTCTTCTTCTTCTTGATTTATTTATTTTATGTATATGAGTGCTCTATCTGCTTTTTACACCTGCAGGCCAGAAGAGGGCATCAGGTCATTATAAATGGTTGTGAGCCACCATATTGTTGCTGAGAATTGAACTCAGGACCTTTGGAAGCATAGACAGTGCTCTTAACCACTGAGCCATCTCTCCAGCCTGATTTGTTTTTTTTTTTTTTTTTTAGAATTTCTTACATTTATACAGTGAAATATCATACTCACTCCCACTTTCCTCTTCAATTCTTTCCATATTGTCCCCAGTATATCCTCCTCCCAATCCAACTTCATATCTTCTTTTTGAATATAATTTTGCCAATAGTTCAGTAAGGGGTGGGGCTTGGGAGCACCATGAGTGCATGTGTGCATGCATGGGCATGTGTATGTGTGAATATGTGCATGAGTGTATGTGTGTGTGCATGTGGATGCATTCTTGTACATATGTGTGGGCATGTGCATGTGTGTGTACATGTGTATGTGTGTATGTGTGTACATGTGTGTGTGTGTGTGTGTGTGCTGATGTTTCATTTATGGTTAAGCACTCATCTCATTTTCAGCACTGGGACCAGTTCTGCATCTTTCTGTTGTCTACTGCCCACTGTAAAAAGAAGCTTCTCTGACCAAGGCTGAGGAACATTCTGGGTCTGTGGGTATAAACATAAATATTTAGAGGACAATTGAACTACATGACCACTAAGCAAAATAACAATAGTAGCTTTTATCCTAGGGCCTATCACCTCTGATTGTGAGGAACATGTAATGAAAATGTCAGTCTCTTAGGAGCCACATGGTAAATGCCACTTTTTCTGCTAAGTTCTGTATCTTTATCTCTTCATTGAGAGTCACAGGAACCTTCTAAACTGGATTCTACTAGATTCTCCAGGGCTAATAGACTACTGAAATGCCCTGATCACTTCTCACTTCTTAGGGTTTCCGCTGCTGTGATCATGTAGCAGTTGCCAATTAATCCTGCTCAAATCAACTTGGTGGTGGCTATGCATGTTCCTCGTCACCTGCCCCAATGTTCTGGGTTCTTAAATGAAAGACACACACATGCAGCCTTATATTTTAATATGCCTTAAGCAGCTCAATGGTTTGACCACTCCCAAACCTTCCTGTGGCCAACCCTTCCCTCCAATATTCCTGAGTTATTACTAAAATCTATATTCCATCTTTGTTGCCCTAGACCCCTTGGGGGGGCTCTCTGGGACTGCTCTTCCCTGGCTCTTACATGTTGGCTGTCTCTCTGTCTTTTACTTCTCAGGCCCAATCTTTACTCCTTTCCTGGCATGGTGGTTCTATCTCTTTCCTCCCTTAGTCCCCTTGCCTCTGAATCCTAAAGTCCCGCCTGTCTCTCTGCCCAGCCATTGGGCACCAGCAACTTTATTTACCAATCAAAACCAACTAGGGGCAGGGACCCCCTCCCCCCCGTGTCTTATGTGTGTATTCTTGTGGAATTTTGGGGACTCAATTGACATAATACAAGCATTAGACTCTAATCTATAACATTATTAAACACCACAACCAAAAACAACTTGGGAAGGGGAGTGCTTATTTTAACTTATAGCTCACAGTTCAGTGAAGTCAGGACAGAAACTTAAGGCAGAAGCTGAAACAGAGGCCATGGAGCAGTATTGTTTACTGACTTGCTTCCCATGGCTTGGTCAGCTTGCTTTCTTATAGTACTTAAGACCACCAGCCCAGGGATAGTACTGCCCACCTGAACTGGGGTTTCCTACCTCAATCATAATGAAGAATATGCACCCAGCAGCTTGCCAATAGGCCAATCTGGTGGAGAGATTCATTCATTCATTCTCTCTCTCTCTCTCTCTCTCTCTCTC
>NW_021604680.1:61165-65186 GCF_004785775.1 Grammomys surdaster
TCTCTCTCTCTCTCTCTCTCTCTCTCTCGAGGTTTTCTCTGGATATCTCTGACTGTTCTTGAACTCTCTCTATAGGCCAGCCTGGCCTTGAACTTCCTGATGGTGGTGAGGATTTTCTTAATTGAGGTTCCCTCTTCCCAATGATTCTAGCTAATGTCAAATTGACACAAAACCAATAAATGTAATAACCTTCTAGAAGATTACACAGTGATTTTACTTAATTGTAGATTAAGTAATTTTACTTAATTTAATTTTCCTTAATTGTAATTAAGTAAAATTGTGGATTTTACTTAATTATAAGTCCCATGATCTACTGTTTCTGCTCAAACCCAAGTGTTCTTATTTGTTAGGGAAGAAGGTTGAGGAAGTTTCATTGCTTTCTTCTCTGTGTTCTTTGCAGTTTCCTGTATTCCTAAGACACCAGACAATCTGCCTGCAACTGTTACATGCCCAAGTTTATCAGTACAGGTGGATAGAGAAGCATACTCTGGCTGAGAGGAGGGAGTTGCCTTCTAGAGTCCTTTAGGATGCATGGGTCACTTGCTTCATCCTGACTCCCTGAAGAAGGTGTTTGTTCTAGTGACACATGGATGCACTGGGTTTACATTGCTGATGCTAGGGAGTGGAGAGAGAAGTGCTCTTCTCAGGTACTCTGCTTCTCTTGGGAGCAGGAGGCATGCAGAGAGCTATATGACCTAGAGGACTGTTGAATTCATTCTGGGATGTCGATGTGCTTAGTGGATTCTTCCCTGTGGTCCTGTACAAAGACTTCAGTACTGTGGCTTCAGGTCACAGGAAACAGCAAGGGATTTTCCATCAGGATTGGCAGGTGCTGAGGCTTCTTTGCAGCTTGGGGTGGCGGAGTGGAGTGCATGGGGATAAGACTTTTGGCTGGGAGAGAGCTTTAGCTAGATAAGAATTTGTGGCTAGCCTTTCCTTTCATCTAGGAATGGAAGGGCAGACCCAGAGGCATGACGAATAAGGCACAGGGTTGGCATGTGGTAGGACCAGTATTTAATAGCTTGAGCCTTGAAGCAGAAAGGCTTTACTATTTTCTCTAGTGTGAACCTCCTCTCTTCTCTGCGCCAACATGAATTGAACAGATTGAATCAGAGCTCAAATAGTGTATGAAGAATAGAGCCAGTCCTGGGTTGTGTGGGCTCCCATGTGGGCATGGTAGGGGCACCTAGACCTGAATCTACATGGGAGGGCATCTGAGCAATGCTTGTACCTGCTATCTTGCCTCCAGCACTGTAACTTGCTTACATTTCACAGTGGAGCTTGGACTTGCTTGCTGGCTCTGTTCCTGCCAGCGTTGTATCCACAGCCAGGCAAGACTTGCTTGCCAGTGGTTTTGGGACAGCCTTCCAGCTCCCATTCTGTTCTGACATTCACAAATGAACAAAAGAATGCTCTTCTAGGCCAGTTGCTAGAACTGGAAGCCAGAACTTCTGTCTCTGGGGATGACCTGGAGGAGAACATGCTTGTTTTTCACATCATCAACCTTCAGGAGGCAGAGATGCTCCTTAAGTACCTGTTATAGATTGACCATGGGTTATTTAAGCCCTCCCAGTACCTGTTTATGTTTCATTAAACTCTTTTATTGATCCTCTTACTTGTCTCTTTGCTGATTTACTTCTAGGTCCTGACTTCACACCCTTTTCTGGGGCTCATTTTTAAGGGGTTTATAACATGTGTCTGTAGCCTGGTGTCCTGTAAGTGCTATAGCACAGAGAGCAGCTGTCAGTAGTCCCCGCTTACAATCCTCTTCCTTTTCTTTGAAGCCTGGGGAAGGTCAATCTCCCCATGTTTATTCTGAATTTTCCGTTTAAATGTACAAAACCAGCAATAAATCTTTTGATTTACTTTTTCATGTGTGTGTGTGTGTGTGTGTGTGTGTGTTCACGCATGTGCATGTGCACATGCCCCTGTGTGCACATCTGTATGCAAGCCAATAAACCATTTGTTAATCTTTGGTGTTATTTTTCAGGAGTTGTACACCTTGTTTTTAAACTTAAAAATATTATTTTTGTTTTACATTTTATTTGTATATGTATACATGCATGTTATGGCATGTGTGTGGAGATCAGAGGACAAATGTGGAAGTCAGTTCTCAGCCTTCACAATGTGGATCCTAGGAATTGTCAGGCTTGGCAGCTACTTTCACCCGCTGACCTGTCTCACTGCCTCCCACCTTGCTTTTTGAGATAGGATCTCTACTGGCCTGGAAGTTACCAGGTTGGAGAGGCTGGCCAGTGATTCTAGGAGCTACCTGTTCCTATTTCCTACCTGCGTGATTATAAGTGGATTACCACACTTATCCTTTTTACTCCATGGGTTCTGGGGAATTGAACTCAGGTCCTCATCCTTGTAAGACAAACATTTTACTGATTGAGCCATCTCACTAGCCCAGCAGCAAGTGTTTGATGACACAATTTCAGGTTATTGCTTTCCAGTGCTGGAGAGATGTTTGAGTATGAAGGTCTTTAGACTCCACTTTCTATGTGGTCCTGTGTTTTACTTTGGGCAGGAGACTGTGACATGAATGACTCCCACAATCAACTGGGAGACTGAAAAGGCGTCATTTGCAGAACATAGGCTGGACCAGATTGGGAAAGTTATAGGGTATCTTTCAATCCACTCTCCATTGTTCTCCCAAATTGGGGATTCTATTATAAATACATTGGGTCCTCTATTAAAAAATAGTTTTTGAGGAAGAGTCTCACTATGTAGCCTTGGCTGGCTTGAACTTGCTATGTCAAACCCACAGAGATCTACCTGGCTCTGCCTCTGCCAAATTGTATTCTGTTTAGACTTAACACTTAACTGTAGCCTCACTATGTGACTATTTTGGCAGAATGAACCAGGATCTTGACTACTTGCTCACATAGTTAATGTTTTTTCTTTGTCCATTAGACCAGGGTCTAGTTTTCTGGTCTTGATCCTCCAGACTAGTTACCCATCTTTCTTTGGAGTATTCTTGTCAAGCACCATTTGAGAATAGGTTATCCAGTTACAGTTGATCTGAATTATGGGAAAAAGTAGTTGCTTTCCTGTTTTTGTTTTGATTTCTCTAGATTGATTGATTATTATTTATAGGCTCTCTTGCTCAGGCTCTCCTCAACTGTCTGTGTAGCCAAGGATGACTTTGAACTTCTCTCCATATCCCAAAAGGCTGTGATCACAAGTGTATGCCATTGTATCTACATCTATTTAGTACTGGAGATAGAACTCAAAGCTTGGTGCATACTAGGAAGATCTACTGCCAACCAACACAAGCCCTCAATTCTCTGTTTCTGTTTTTCTAAGAAGGAAACAAGAAAAAAAATATGGTGAAGAAATTTTCAATTATACAGGGTGATCAACCTATATTCCCATTTTTCTTTCTCTTGTTACACAGCCAAATAGGAAAAGACAGAATTTTTCAAAGAGGTGGTCTGATCCTTGGAGAGGGGCTCAACATAATACCCCTCTCTCCAGTTCCAGCATAGTGAATGAATTTGTGGCTCTATGTGGGCTATGGGCTGCAGCTGAGCTCCCACAAAAGACCATGAATCTTCATCTTGACTCTTTTCCTGTGGTTTCTCACAGCCTGCAGGTGTACCCAGAAGCCTGCTTATTAGTAGGTCTGTGCATCATGATGACAATCTTTTGGCAAACAGAAGCATGTCTTGCGCGGGACCCTGTTTCGAATTTGTAGCCAGTACTCTTTTGGTTAGGTTGCTATTGCTCAAGTATTTCTTTAAGTGTGATCTTTATTGATTCCTGTAAAGGTTTGGTTCAGATATGCTCTGGTAAACTGCTTATACTTGGTAGCAGTAGCAGCAATAATAGTTGATTGAACCAATAACTCCTACAATTAGTTACTGACCCAGACATTGTGTTAGATGCTTGTGAAATACAGTGGGTCTTCTATTAAAAAATCTCTCTCTCTCTGTCTCTCTCTCTGTCTCTCTCTCTCTCTCTCTCTCTCTCTCTCTCTCTCTCTCTCTCTCTCACACACACACACACACACACACAC
>NW_021604680.1:65286-83641 GCF_004785775.1 Grammomys surdaster
AACCTCTCTCTCTCTCTCACACACACACACACACACACACACACACACACACACACACAGTGTTAAAAAAGACATTATTCATTATTTCTAGGTAGCCTAAATGAAAGAGCTTCTGGAAGTACTAGATCTTGGTGCTGTTATCTAAGGCGTTTGAAGTATCTTTATTTTCAGGTCTGTTTCCATAGATTTTTGAAGGCAAGTTCCTCACTAATTACAGAATGGCCACAGTGATGGGAGATGTGGATAATCTCTTTAAAATAAACTTTGCACATCTTGCATGTATATTCATAGACTGTGCATGAAGGAGGCTAGGAAAGCCTTGTGGCTTTATTAAATTGATTGGCATCTAATAACTTAATTGTCTCCAGAAACAGATGTTACTTCAACTGAAAACTAATTATTTTATACCCAGGGAGGAAAATTAAACCATTCAATACTGTGGAGATCTTTAAAATGGTTATAGTAAGGCTGCAAGAGGAGGAGACAACTGCTCATCAGGCTTCTGATCCAGACTTCACCTTGCACAGAAGCTCTCCACATGAATTTTTTATTATACATTTAAATAATTTTGTGTGCATGATCTTATGGGGAGAGGAAGAGAACACATGCCACAGAATATATAGAAAGATCCAAGAGAAACTTGTATCCTAGGGATCAAACTCAGATCATCAGGTTTGGTGGCAAGTGCTTTTATCCACTGAGCTATTCTTCTAGTTTGCTCTCTATTGCTTCTATAAAATATTCTGAGCAAAAGCAACTTGGGGAGGAAAGCACTTCTTTATGTTTCAGGATATAGTCCGTTGTTGAATGATGGAAACCTGAGCAGGGGGTCAAAGTAGGAAACTTGAGGCAGGGACTGAAGCAGAGGCCATAGAGGAATACCGCTAACTGGCTTGCTCCCCTGGCTTACCCAGCTATTTTTATCATATAGCACAGCCTTTACCACAACCCCCTGCCCAGTAATGGCACAGCCTACAGTGTGCTTGGCTCTCCTGTACCAATTAGTAGGAGTGAAATTCCCCAAGGCACACCCATAGACCAATCTGAAGGAGTCAGTTCTTCAGTCTCTTTCCAGGTATGTCAAGTTGACGTCCAAGATGAGCTGTCACAGTCATCTTGCCAGCCCCAACTGATTTTCATCTTGGAGATGTTTATGTTTCATTGGATACCAGTTTAGGAGACTGTATATGAATGTATGTACACACACTTGCAATGAGAGAGAGAGAGAGGGAGAGAGAGAGAGAGAGGTGGAAGGAGGAAGGGAGAGGGAAGTGCCTAGGGACTAAGATTCTGCTGAAATCTAGGACATATTAGGATTTATTTCCTTTACTGTGGGTTGGGTATGGTTTGAGTACGTCCACAATCATATGGTGGAAACCTCAGTATCTTGTGTGGGGAGACATGCAGGAGTGAAACCTTTGAAAGATGGGGCCTTGGGCTGGGGAGGTGACTCAGTGGGTTATTTGTTGTTACTGCCTCCTTGCTGAAGTTCCAAGTCAGTTAGAGTCCCTCTCTCAAACAGTGAATGGAACCAGAGACACGACTCTGAGATTTTCCTCTCATTTTCACAGGCATACATGTATACACACACCACCTCACATGGTCATATACAAAAGATGGGGTCTTTAGGTCATGGGATTCTACTCTTGGAAGTAATTAATGCTGATATTGAAGAAATCTAGCATCTTCTGAGAGTTCTGCCAGTTCATTCTCTATAAAACAACAACACACTCAGAGTGCAATATGTTATGTAACTCTGTATGTGAAAGCCAGTCAACAGTGACATTTGTGTTTTGTACATAGAGCTTACATGTGGCTTTCTGACCCTTAACATTTATCTGCATTTCAGATAACCTGTATGTTACACCACAGTAGAAATGGTCAAATGAATCATAAACTCAGATGTAAGAGAAGCAGGAGCCCTCCAGAGAATGTAATGATTTGTTTCTATAAGACAGAGTGAGGAAAGGAGAGCGTAGAGGTCTTACAGAGTGTTACCTAGTGCTGCTCCATAATTTACCAATAAATTAAAATGCCGTTATCATTCTCATTTGCTGCTTAGCTCCTGTGATATTTAAAGGTCATATGTGTGCTATAGGGAAGGACAACTATTAGCAGACACATGAAACTAGCATTTCTAAACTCTAGTGTCAAGGAAATTTCCACTCAGGCTCAAGTCATACTCATCAGGCACAAGGGCAGATGTTGGACAACTCTAGTCTATATAAAGGAATGAGAAGTGTAGAGGAAGACATGACAAAATACGACAATTAGACAGTAAAATGACAGATACTGTTAAATGTAAAGCATTTGCTGTGCAAGCATAAGGACCTGAAATGGGCCCTCAGAGTCCATTTAAAAAGCCAGTTGCAGTGGTGTGTATTTGTAATACCTTCATGGGCAGACATTGACAAGACTTCTGGTGCTCACTGGATACAAATCAGTGAACTCCAAGTGAGAGAGCCTGTTTAAAAAAATAAGGTGTAGAGAAACTGAAGAAGAGATCCAGTGTTGACCTCTGGCCTCCACATGAACACACATGTGCATTCACACTCTTGCAACATACAGAACTACAACATAATGCACACAGAGGCACGTGCATTTTGCATTTTCTCTTGGGACCAGAATATCACAGAATGTGTCTAGATTCATACCCATATTTATATTAGAAAGACTCTAAGCATGAGCAATTTCTTGATGACAAAAATATTTCACTTATAAGTACAGTTTACTAATTACTTAATAATTAGCTAATTTTTAATAGCTAATATTTGCCACAAGTGATGTTAGATACATTTCAGTCATGTTATAATCTATCATAATAATAGAAACAATAGCCGAGCGGTGGTGGCACACGTCTTTAATCCCAGCACTTGGGAGGCAGAGACAGGTGGATTTCTGCGTTCGAGGCCAGCCTGGTCTACAGAGTGAGTTCCAGGACATCCAGAACTATACAGAGAAACCCTGTCTCGAAAAACCAAAAAAAAAAAAAAAAAGAAAAAAAAGAAACAATAGAGCACATATATGTACCTTTGGCCTCTCCATGTCCTTGCATGGCCCCTCATCCCATATACTAAAACATAAACAAATGTAAAAGCAAACAAAATTAACAAAACAAACAGAAAACAAAACCACACAAAACTAAGACAAAACTCAGAGTAGCTTGTGGACTCAGGTTTTATGCATAAGTCTTAATTATTTGTTTGGTATCAATCTGTTATTTTTGTGCTTTCTCTAATGTTCTAAAATTTACCAATTGTCTTAGTTACTGTTCTATTGCTAGGAAGAAGTACCATTACCAAGAAAATGTATAAAAGAATGTGTTTAATTTAATCGGGGGCTTGCTTCCAGTTTCAGAGAATTACTACATGGGGATTGTGGCAGACAGCAGGGCAATAAGCAGGCAGGTTTAGTGCTGGTGAGGTAGCTGAGAGCTTACATCTGATCCACAAGCAGGAGGCAAAGAGCTTAACACTGGGCTTGGTGTGGGCTTTTGAAAACTGAAAGCCCAGTGACAGACCTCCTTCAACAAGGCCACATATCATAATCCTTTGCAAACAGTTCTATCTACTGGAGACCAAACATTCATACATAAGGGTTTATGGAAACTGTTCTCATTCAAATTGCTACATCAATTATGTTGTAAATGGAATTTGGAGGAAGTATTTATTTATTTAACAAAATGGCTTGATTCATTGCCTTCTCTTAAACACCCATTTAGAAAAGACCAATGAAGATAATGAGTGGATATTTAAATCCCTAATTTGAAAATCAGGATAGGGATCAGAATGGTCTAGTATTTCTAACTGATGAAAACATGGAGTTCTCACCTTAAAGAGGACCAGAGAGCAACCAAGTTTGTTCTTTTTTATTGGTTATTTTATTTACTTACATTTCAAATGTTATTCCCCTTCCCGGTTTCCCCTCCGAAAACCCAAGTTTATTCTTAAGCCAAATATGCATAACTATGGTTCCTAAATACTAAATTCCATGTTCCAGTTTTGTTACAATTTCATGCAGTTTTCATAGCAACAGAACTAAGAAAATTTTAGACTAAGGCATTTTTCAAATACATTGGTAGGACCATCAGGTAGCAGAGTTATAGGAAAACTGGGAACCTGTGTTTTCATTGGTTTTCTTTGTCAACTCAGTGAAAGCTGAATCATCTGGGAAAGGAAAACAGCTGAGGAACTGAGTCCATCAGATTGACCTTTGAGAAGGTCATTTTCTGATCAATGATAGGTGTGGGAGAGCCCACCTCACTATGGGCAGTGCCATTCTGGGCACATAGTCCTGACTGTATAGGAAAACAAACTGAGCAAATCATGAGAGCAAGTTAGTTATTGTATTCTTCCATGGAATCTGCTTCAGTTCCTGCCTCCATGTTCCTGCTTGAATTCCTACACTGATATCCCTCAGTGATGGACTATGACAGGATTAGATGGGGGCTGGGGAGATGGGTCATTAGGTAAACTGACTTCATACAAGAATAAGGACTTGAGTGTGATTCCCAGAACCATCACAGTGATTGTAACACCAGCACTGGAAAAGCTCTCAGAGACTGTAACACCAGCACTGGAAAAGCTGGGGTAGGTAAATCAATCTTTGTGCCCACCAAACAACTAGCCTAGTCTGCTTGGTAAGCTTTAGATAAAAGATAAGAGACAGAGTGGGTAGGTGGCACCAAATCAATCAATCTCTCTCTCTCTCTCTCTCTCTCTCTCTCTCTCTCTCTCTCTTTCTCTCTCTCTCTCTGTCTCTCCAGAAAACAAAGGAGACTTCTTTTAAAAAAATCTTCCTTTTTAAAAATTGTTTTCTTTTTTTATTTTTTGAATATGAGTATACTGTAGCTATCTTCAGACACACCAGAAGAAGGCATAGGATCCTATTATAGATGGTTGTGAGCCACCATGTGATTGCTGGGAATTGAACTCAGGACCTCTGGAAGAGCAGTCAGTGCTCTTAACCACCGAGCCATCTCTCCAGCCCCAAAGGAGTCTTCTTACTTGGTCAACATTGCTGGCTAAGAGATTGAGTACATCAAAATTTGATGGCAGTTTTGAGAGGACAAAGAGAGATTGCTACAGTCCACAGCCCCTTAAATACCACTTAAAATACCCTCTTTAATAAATGGTAATTGAATTAGTGGTCTTTAAGTTCTTTGACATTGAAAGGAAAGCATAGAAACATGGAAAATCATTTAAGTTTCTAATTCAAAAATAATTGGGTTTAAACAAAGAAATTATGAAAATTATCCAGCTTGATAAAAATGTATGCTAAATGGACAGCTGCAAACAAAAAGAATGATATTATAAATGTGCAGAAGAAAGAATAAGTTTAATGCTTGTGCTTCATAACCCCCCAAAGATATGAAAAACAAAGTGAGAGGTCATGGCAAAATAGCACCATGTGGATTATTGTAAAACAATACCATTAAAAAAATATCTAGGTGTTAAAGAAATGGCTCAGCAGTTATAAGCAATTGCTGCTTTTGTAGAAGCCCAGAGTTCAGTCCCCAATACCCTTATCAGGTACCTTACAAATGCCTTTCATTCTAGCTCCAGCGCATCTAACACTTCTGGCCTCAGTAGGGAATTGCACTCATGTGTACATATATGAACAACAAGCACATATGCAAGTAATTAAAAAGAAAATATTTCTCCCTTATTCTACATTTGCTTTATCCCTTTGTAGTGTATGTATGAGAGAAATGTAGTGCATGTATATGTATGTGTGTTTATAAAATGCATTGTTTTTTAAATGAAGCAGCACTTTTATATAGCCACAGTGCAATTATCAACATTTAGAAATTAACACTGATTCATTGTTATAGTTTAATCTATAAATCCTTTAGACTTCATATGTTAATTCAGTGACCTCTCTACAGCAAAGACAGCACCAAAAATGTTGTTCTGTTTGGTCTTGTCTTATCTTCCTGCTGTCTGGAGCAGCACCACACCATGAACTTTCTGTATTTCTTTCTTTGATTATTTTTCAGATAACATTTGTTTTACTTTATTTAACTTTTTTTAGACTCCATATAGATACTTAAATAAAACATTATAACATATTTAGGAGGCTAAAATATAGTTAGTAGCAATATGCACAACATTTAGAATTTGACCTGTAATAGACAAATATCAGAGAGGTTTTTGTTTTCTTTTTTTTTTTTTTCGGTTTTTCAAGACAGGGTTTCTCTGTATAGTCCTGGCTGTTCTGGAACTCACTCTGTAGACCATGCTGGCCTCGAACTCAGAAATCCACCTGCCTCTGCCTCCCAAGTGCTGGGATTAAAGGCGTGCGCCACCACTGCCCAGCGAGGTTTTCGTTTTCTACGTGAAAGACATTTTATTCTTTTTTTTTTTTTTTACTATCCTGACCTTGACATTTTTTGAGTATAGTCAAATTATTAAGTAGTTTACACTGCAGTTTGAGAATGTGTTTTTTATCATGATTCGATTCATTAAACTAGTAATATTTTATTTTATTTTATTTGGTTTTTTGAGACAGGGTTTCTCTGTGTAGCCCTGGCTGTCCTAAAACTCACTCTGTAGGCCAGGCTGGCCCCGAACTCAGAAATCCACCTGCCTCTGCCTCCCAAGTGCTGGGATTAAAGGCGTGCGCCACCACCGCCTGGCTAATATTTTATTTTTTATTTCATTGATGTTTTCATTAGATATTTAATTACATGTCAGATGTGATTCCCTTTCCCCATTTCCCTCCCACCCAGGAACCCCCTATCCCATCCCCCCTTCTCCTGCTTTTATGAGGGTGTATCCCCACCAACCTCCCAATTCCCACCTCCCCACCCTCTAATTCCCCCACACTCAGCGTCCAGCTTTCACTGGACCAAGGACTTCCTCTCCTACCTATGCATGACAAGGCTGTCCTCCCCTACATATACAGCTGGAGCCATGGGTCCCTCTGTATGTGCTCCTAGGCTGGTGGTTTAGAACCCGGAGCTCTGGTTGGTTGGTATTGTTGCTCTCCTCATGGGGCCACAAACCCTTTCAGCTCCTACAGTCTTCTCTCTAACTCTTCCATTGGGAACCCCATGATCAGTTCAATGGTTAGCTGTGAGCTTCTGCCTCTGAATATGTCAGACTCTTGCAGACCTCTAAGGAAATGGCTATATCAGGCTACTGTCAGCATGCATTTCCTGACATCCACATCAGCGTCTACCTTTGGTTACTGCACATGGGATAGATACCGAGGTGGGACAGTCTCCAGGTGGGGAAATAGGGTAAGGGGATAACATCTAAAATGTAAATAAAATATCCAATAAAAAAGTATAAATGATGCATGAATGACTTTTGTTATAATCACATCCATCAAAATGTTTTAGTCTTTATAACTCAATCAATTGTAAAATTCTGATTTTCTTTTTAAAATTACATTATTAGAAAAAAGCAATTGGCCCATCAGTTTCCTTCCAGTCTGGGCCCAAGCACTGAACAGATCCCAGGTGGCTGCTCTGCACCCAATCTCACATATCCTAGAGGGAGCTGGCTTCCCAGGAACTCTAACCTGGGCAACATCTTAGGTAAGGAAACAACAACCTCCCACCCCCAAACAGGGAGTAACTGGGACCCACTAGGACCCAGAATTCACTCCTGGCCCATAGCACTGGTTCCTTCTGGTCTGGGCCCAAGCACTGAGCAGATCTTGGGCCCCAGCTCTAACCCTAGTAGTAACACCCACCCCACAGAGTTCTGAAACAACCAAGATAATAGGAAAGACAGGTTCCAGTAAGAGACAGGGCAGGTAGTGCTAAGGTGATCCGGATAGTGAAAGGCAAGCACAAGAACATAAGCATCAGCAACCCAGGGTACTTGGCATCATTAGAACCTGGTTCTCCCACACTAGAAAGTCCTGAATTCCCCATATCACCAGGAAAGCAAGAACCAGATTTAAAATCACTTCTAATGATGATGATAGAGGACTTCAAGAAGGACATAAATAAAACTCTCAAAGAATTTGAGGAGAACACAGGTAAACAGGTAGAAGCCCTTAAAGAGGAAACACAAAAATTTCTTAAAGAATTACAAGAGAACACAACCAAACAGGTGAAGGAATTGAACAAATCCACTCAGGACATAAAAATGGAAATAGAAACAGTAAAGAAATCACAAAGGGAGACTACCCTGGAGATAGAAAACTTAGGAAAAAAATCAGGAGTCATAGATGCAAGCATCACCAACAGACTACAAGAGATAGAAGAGAGAATCTCAGGTGCAGAAGATACCATAGAAAATATTGACACAGCTGTCAAAGAAAACGCAAAATGCAGAAAGTTCTTAACACAAAACATCCAGGAAATCCAGGACACAATGAGAAGACCAAGCCTAAGGATAATAGGTATAGATGAAAGTGAAGATTCCCAACTTAAAGGGCCAATAAATATCTTTAACAAAATTGTAGAAGAAAACTTCCTTAACCCAAAGAACACGAAGCCCATAAACATACAAGAAGCCTACAGAACACCAAATAGACTAGACCAGAAAAGAAATACCTCTCGTCACATAATAATCAAAACACCAAATGCACAAAACAAAGAAAGAATATTAAAAGCAGTAAGGGAAAAAGGCCAAGTAACATATAAAGGCAGACCTACAAGAATTACACCAGACTTCTCACCAGAGACTATAAAAGCCAGAAGATCCTGGACTGACATCATACAGACCCTAAGAGAAGACAAATGCCAGCCCAGGCTACTATACCCAGCAAAACTCTCAATTACCATAGATGGAGACACCAAGATATTCCATGACAAAAACAAATTTACACAATATCTTTTCACAAGCCCGGCATTACAAAGGATATTAGCGGGAAAGCTCCAATGCAAGGAGAGAAATACCCTAGACAGGGCAAGAAAGTAATCCTCTTCCAACAAATCCAAAAGAAGATAGCCACACAAAGATAATTCCACCTCTAATAACAAAAATAACAAGAAGCAACAATCATTGTTCCTTAATATCTCTTAACACCAATGGACTCAATTCCCCAGTAAAAAGACATAGGCTAACGGACTGGATACCTAAACAGGACCCAGCATTTTGCTGTATACAGGAAACCCACCTCAGTGACAAAGAAAGACACTACCTTAGAGTAAAAGGCTGGAAAACAATTTTTCAAGCAAATGGTCCTAAGAAAGAAGCTGGAGTAGCCATTCTAAAACCTCCAGCACGAGAACACAAAGGGAGGGACTCATGGCTCCACCAGTATAGGTAGTTGAGGGTGGCCTTGTCAGGCATCAGTGGAAGTGGAGGGCCTTGGTACCCAATAGTTTGGATTCCCTAGTGTTGGGGAATTTGAGAGCATGGAGGCAGGAATGGGAGGACGGTGGGAGCACACCCTCATAGAAACTCCCAGAATTATATGGATTAGACGTGTCAGAGACAGGCCACCAGAAGACTAGATTCCAGAATTCAAACAGAAAAAATCTTGATACTAAAATTTGTTTTGAGAATTGTATATTGAAGAAGACACAGCCATGGTGTATCTACTCATCAAGCAAGCTGAGCAGACATGCTTGAACCTCTGGTGTCCTGGAATCTCAGCTGAATGCAGTGAAGACACAGATGTCAAAGGCTTATCAATTTACTCTTCCCCCCACCTCTCTTCTAATATCTCAATGCCCATAATCAGCTCGAAGAAGTTAATGAAGAGTCGGAGCCCCTATTTCCTGGGCTTGGGGACTGAGGTGGTTAATATTGGCCTGCCTTTCTAGGGAAAAGTAGTGGTTTTGTTGGAACAGGGAGGAATAGCTAGGATTTATTGCATAGCCATAATGTATTGGTAGAAGTCTGTATAATTGTTATTAAGCTGAAGTTCTAATTTCTTAAATGGTACAAAATTTACTTTGATTTCAGATTTAAGGTTTTCATTGGTATGAGTTTCTTATTGATATAAAAGTTAGATTAATATTGTTACTCTCAGAGGCATTGTGCCTATATAACACATTTAGGAATACAAGGCTTAGGCCCAGTCCTTCTTTAACTTTTTTAACTGATTTGAGATGATTAACTTGTGAGTTAAGGGCCTATAGCAAATTCATGGCTCTGAGTTTATTGTTAGGGTGTTTCGTATATTTTATTTAGAAATAGCTGAGAGGAGTTAACAGACAACAGTCCAGATTGCCTTACATGGAGAGTTGGTTTTCAAAACGTCAGAAGTCCACAGAATTGATGTCACAAACATTTCTGCATTAAGGTTCATTTTGATTAGAGACCTGTCTGCTCCTGACAGCTTCCTGTCTTGGATTCTAAGAAGAAATTGAGCATCTTTGGAGTTACTCCAGTTGTGGTGAGACAGCCACTAGGCAAGAATTGGCTCTTTTCATCTACAGACAAATTACTGTCCTGAAAAGGACACACTTGTGGAATAATTGACTGATTATATCTGCCAAGACAGAGTAATCAGCCCTTAATAATTCTGCATCACTAGGTCTGTCAGATGATCCTGGACCAGAAGGCTGAAGATCGGATGCTCCAACGTTTTGTAATATAGGGACTGTCCAAGTATTCAGCAGTCTCTATAAATTGGCTAAGCTTTAGAAGCTATGTTTTGTGCTTCCCATAATTTCAGTTAATTCAGTCATTTTGGATTTCTGACGGGGTTGAAGACTTAGAGTCTCATAGCCAATCCTGGCTATTTACTTTGAGAGAAAAGATTTGAGAGGATGGTTTTCAGCTGACATTCATTCTAAAGCCAAGAAAAAAGCCAGGTTCAGAACTTAGTCTTTTAGTTAGGAGAGATGACAGAGGTCTGGTTAGTCAACAAAATGTTGGACTGGGTGTTAGATTTATCTGGTACCTTACTGATACAAATTGGTATGGTTATGCTTTAATTGTATTTTGAAAGAAAAGTTTTATTTTTAACAGGTAGGGTGATATGTAGGAGGAGCTAAGGTGGGAGGAATAAGGAGAGGAAGAGGAGCAGGAGAATGAGAGGATGAGCTAGGAGATGAGGGGGGTACATGGAGGCAGATGTTCGCGTGTCTCTCCAGTCAAAAATAGTTGGTATATCTAGGTCGGGTATTGGGTTACACTTCTGATTGTATGGGCATCTTGTCATTGAGCATTACCAAACCTATAATGCCTTTGAATAACATTTTAAAAAAAGTTACTAATTAAAAAAAAAAAGGATGAGGAGGGAGGGTGATTGAATACATATGACAGGAAATCAGATGAGGAAACTAGCTGGAGGAAGAAAGGGAAGGGGCAGAGGGAAACAAATCAGAACTCTAAGGACACATGTATGAGGATGCTGTAATAAAATCCAGTACTTTGTATGTTAACTTAAAATACTAATAAAGAAAAAAAGCAAGAAGGAGGAAGGGGGATAGGAAAGGGGCTTTCAATATTTCTATAAATGTAAATAAACATAACGGAAGGTTTGGAAGTTCTGATAATGAAGTATTTCTGTAAGAACAGTCAACCTTTCCCATAATCATGTGTGCGTTTACCTGAGAAGAATCCATCTTTTTTTTTTCTCCTTCATAAGGGAATATCTTACAAACTTGACATTCCACATTCCCTATGGAAGAGTTAGGGGAAGGATTGAAGGAACTGAAGTGGATGGCAATCCCATAGGAAGACGAGTAGTATCAACTAACCTGGATCTCTAGGAGCTCTTAGAATGTGAGCAACCAACCAAAGAGCATACCTGTCTCGTCTGAGGATGCCTTTTTCTGTCCTCAGTGAGAGAGGATGCACCTAATCCTACAAATAGAGAATTGATATCCCAGAAATTGGAGATGTCTCAGAGACAAGAGGGGGATGAGGGAGATAACTCTGTGAGGGGAGACTGGGAAGGGGGTACATTTGGGATGTAAATAAATGAAAAATTAATTTAAAATAATAAAAATAATTTTATTATTAGTCATAGAGACATTAAACACATTTGCTATACATCACAGCACATTAGTGACTAATAGTCAGCAGTATCTTTCCCCATGTTGTATTTAAAGCAGAGCCGACTTAAGTGAAGATAAAATTATGAAGTATGTACAGTAATTACTAAACTTATTAGAAAAACAAATCAGCAGTCAGAGAATTATTTAGAACGTTATTTCAAATTTTTTCAATCTCTTATATTCAAGAGCAGAAGTGTAAAATTATTAATATGTTCTCCATAAAATTGATTAATTTTCTTGGACAGGACAAATTTTATAGTTACCAATTTTGTGCTGTCTCAAACAGTATTTCAGTAAGAAATCTTGCCTACATTGAATTTTTTCCCCCATTAACAGTGAAGTTCCAAATTCCTAAGCTTCATTGTCATTTGTCACTAAAACACTTCCCTTCATTTTCTGTCCTTCTCACTGATTCTTGTTTTCAATTCATGCCCAATCTTAATCATTTCTTCTGTCCAAATTGTTGTTTGTCCACAATCATCATAATTCCTGAGCTCATAAGAGATTTAATTTCATAATACTTTGTACAGTTCTACATAAATAACCACACTTCACACATTCTCACTTACTAGTGAAGGTCAATAAGAAGAAACAGGTTTGAAAGTTAAGAGCAATACAATGGGCACTTGCAACAGCAGGCTTTGGAGTGGACTAAGTATGTTATACATTTTTTTTTCCTGAGGACACATGAACACACATCTATTCATCTTAGATTGGGCACCAATGAAAGACAAAAGATTTTATCAAGTCTGTCTTACAGAAACAATGAGTTTATTGACATTTCTTACAGCAGTGGTTCTCAATTCTCCTAATGCTGCAACCCTTTAATACAGTTCCTCATGTTCTGGTAGCCCCCAAACCATAAAATTATTTTTGTTGCTACTTCAAAATTGTAATTTTGCTACAATATGAATTGTAGTGTAAATATATGATATGCAGGATATATGATATGCACTTCCAAAGGGATTATGACTCACAGGTTGAGAACTGCTCACTTACAGAAATATGGGTCAAGCATGGATGAATTAAAGATATAAATGAAAGACAATTCTGTAAAAAATGACTTTTTGCTCTTATATGGAAGACAAAGAGTTGCTATTGTGTGTATACATGTATGTGTGTATATGTGTATGTGTATCTGAAAAGAGTTAAGGGCAGATGTTTGATTTAGGAGGAGAATATATGTTCCTTTACTGTTCTGCTTTGTAAGTAGTGAAAACTGAAGCAATTATATGAATGGTGAATCACTTGTATCCACTCAGGCTCCAGAGTAAGACCCTGTTTCAAAAGCAAAACAAAGGAAGAATTACTGATGTTACAATTAATTACAATACTACATATTTGTTGTTAAGTAATACATCAGTAAAAATTTATTGGCATGTAAATTTTATAAACTAGAGAAACATAAATGATAAAACTTCTCAACATGCAATGTTTGGTATAGAAAGGCCTAGAAAACACTTATATCAGGTTACTAATCTTACAAATATGCTTCACACATATTAGAGACTTCTTTTATATAGTAGATCCCAAACTAAGATTTCTACAGAAACACTGGTAAGCCATGTACCATGAAATTCTCACAAGAACTCCAGTAACAAGGTGTTCTTTTAAAATAACATGTATAGTATGTACCTTGAAGCAATCTCTCATAAATGGGCATCAAGATTCCTAAATCTGCCCATGTCTTAGTCTTAGTTGGGATTTTAATTACTGTAGTAAAATACTATGACAAAAAATAATACTTGGAGGAAAGGTGTTGCACCTTGCTACTTAAGGTTGCAGTCTACCTTGTCCAGATAACTCCTTTGAGCTTGGGGCAAAATGGAGGACTACCTTTTATTTATTTATTTATTTATTTTTATTTTTTCGAGACAGGGTTTCTCTGTGTAATCCTGGCTGTCCTGGAACTCACTCTGTAGACCAGGCTGGCCTTGAACTCAGAAATCCGCCTGCCTCTGCCTCCCAAGTGCTGGGATTAAAGGCATGTGCCACCATCGCCCAGGCAAGGACTACCTTTCTTATCATGACTTCTTCTTCTCTGTCTGATCTGGGGACCCTGATCTTCAGACTTCTACCTGAGGAATGTCATTTAGTCCTGGTAAACTTACAAGTTCTTCTTCTTCTTTCCCAACAAGAACCAACAAGTACCTGGGATTTCTGTATTGCCTCTCCATACAAATTAGGCATTCACAGTAGTTTAAACTTCAGCCAATGACTACATTCATTGAGAAAACTCCTTCCCATTCTCCAAAGCTCCACTCTGAATAAATGTATGTATACAAGCTTACCCCCAAATAAATGTATGTGCATAAGCTAAGGTTGTCTAAGAGCTATTTCATTAAAATCTTTGAAGAAGTCCTCCTTGCCCACATCTGTGACGCCCAGCACTCACTCCTAGCTGGAATGGTATCTTGCAGACCACTTCCATTATACACTCCCAAATGAACCATTTTCCAACCCTGTGTGCAGCTGCGTATTTACACTCTAAGGATGAAACAGAGAATCACAACTTGACCCTACAGGCATACCACAGAAAAAGGTTTATTTCACTTTAAAACTCTCACTTCACACTCCATCTTGAGTAAAGTCAGTTCAGGAATTCAAACAGGGAAAGAACTGGGCAGCAGAAGCTGAACCAGAATTTATGGAAGAATTCTACTTACCAGCTTGCTTCTCTTAACTTGGTAGGTTTGCTTCATTATAGCACTCATGTCAACCTTCCTATGAATGGTGCCACCAATAGTGAGCCTTGTCCATCAATATTAATAACCAATCCAGAAAATTCCTGACAGCCTTGCCCACAGGCCTCTCTGGTAGGCACAGTTTCTCAGTTGAGGTTCTCTCTCCCTAAATAATTCTAACTTGTGTCAGTGGACATAAAACTATCCAGCACATATGGTAAGTCATTCCAAAATCCAAATGTTTTCATTTTAGAATCCTTAAACCATGAGATAATGGTGAGTGGAAATGATGGAACTTGAACTGGGTGAACAGTAGACCAAACAGAGCATCATAACAAAGGTAGCATGTGAAGGAATTGAGTGGATGAGCCTTCCTTGGAAGGATCTATTGGGAGAGAGTCACCAGACAGAATGACACAGAACATAACACAGATTCTTTAGGGCTGGAGAAACAAGGAAAATATCTTACTTCCATAGATTATTTGGGGGGGGGGAATGACAGTACAAAGTTCTTCATACTACCCTTGACCTTGTACATTTAAGTGCCAACAGATATGGAATCATACTAGTGAGGACTATAAACTTACCTTGGAGTTGCAAAAGAGAGTGGTGGTGTTTCTTATTCCTCTGTCTTCTCATGACTGAAATCCTGCAACAGAGGCTGTCAGTTCCTTCTAAGGATAGACAGACTGCAAGGCTTATAGTGTACTTTCTGTGAAAGAAAGAGAACAGAAACTAGAGAATCTAACAGAAAACCACATTGTAAGGTAAAATAAAAAATTATTAAATATAAAGATAGTAGGAAACTTCAAAATTTGTAAAAGTAACACTAGTATCTAAATTAAACATAAAATGAAAATAATTACAGAAGTAAACTCAAAAACGCACTGCAAAATATAATTATTTCCTGGTAAAAACTTGAATAAGTAGATTAATGAATAGGATTTTTGTAGTAGATAGAAGCTCATCAGGCATTACAATAAATTGCAATAAATTCTTTGATAAAATAAGAATCACACTAGCTTCCAAAGTTACCTAGGTAGAAATTGTTTTAGTTTTCTTTGGTCATGATAAAATACTGTGCCCAAGAGCAAGGTAAGGGAGGAAGTGTTTGATTTGGCTTATTCATTTAGATCACAGTCCATCTGTGAGGGGAGTCAGGATAAGAACTCGGGCAGAAACTTGGAGGAGCACAACCTGCTGGCTTACTCTCATATCCATGCTTAATAGATTTTTTATACAGCCAGGACTGCCTGATCAGAGATAGTGCTGCCCCCAACGAACTGAACACTCCTACAATAGTTAACAATCAAGAAAATCTCTCACAGATGTACCTTCAAGAGGTCAATCTGATCTGGCTAAACCCCTAATGGGCTTTCTATTATTAGGTGACACTAGGCCACATAAAATTGGAAGTAATGTAAATTAAGACATATGTGACTAGGAGGTCTTCAGTAATTAAACATCAGTCAGACACATATGAATCTTGGATTGCTAAGGATAAACATTTATCCAATCATGTGTGGTATGAATGTGGTCAGCCATATTTTATTTGTTCACCATTGTTACAAATTCTCCCATGTTCTGATCCTGGTTGTTTCAGTGACAGCTGGTAAGCACTGGAGTCACACAAGTCACACCAGAATGGGCAAATACCGCCCAGGTAAGATGCTCTTATTAAAGCTGGAACAGCAGGTTTAAGGCCGTCAAGTCCAAGCAGTTACTCAAATCTTTTGCAGCCCATTTACTTGTGTTTGGATTATGTGACTTGACCTCCAACTTGTGGTCTTAAACTTTTGTCTTACAAAATTCAAAAGGAAGATACAGAAGAAATCAATACAGCAGCGGTTCTATTAAATAAGAGTAACATACAAAGCTGTAACCATGAGACAGTAAAGAAAGCCAGAGCGTTAAAGTTGTAAAATTGCTTGCTACTTGTTGGAGCCAGCCCTACACCAGCTAGGTAATATGTACAATTATTGTCACGTCATTTACTTATGTTGCTGTTACATGTCCTTTGCATCAGTGGACTGTGAAACTAACCAAAACCTCTACACATGTATGCTTCCTTACAACAGTAGCACATACTACCACTACCTGCAAAGCTGTCAGTCTCAAATGACAGAGTGAGGGAAGGGAACGGAAGTGGGTAAGTAACGCAGGAAGGAGAAATAAAGGACATTAGAAGACTCATGCAGTTCAGCTCTTTTAATCAGCCAGCAGCTTGCTAGCAACCAGGGATGGTTTCCGCTGAGGAAGGTCCTGTGGAGTGGGAATGTGGTCACCAGTGACCTCTGTCTTATCCAGGGCTGCAGCAGGAAGCTGCTTGTTCTTCATCTTTGCTTTTGCCATGTTGTAGTCCCCAGAATCAAAATACTTTTGCCCTTTCTGCAATCTTTTCCTTAAAAAATCAGAACTGCCAGGCTTTTGTCCCAAATGAGGATAACTTGCTTTTAACTTTGCTTCTTCAGCTTTCTCTGGACTAGTTACTTTATCTTCCATTTCCTTTTGCTCCTCCACCGACGCTGCCTCGGGGACTTCCGCGGACATGGTGCTCCTTCTATCCCCGAGCCTCCGGCCCTGCGACGTCCGAGCACTTCCGATCTCTCTCATCCTTTATAAAATTTACTTTTCTAGAGAGTCACAGTTAATGTAAAACTTTTGGATAATGTATAATATTTGGGGCCTAATTATATTTGTAAATACTACTAATGTCTAAAGTTTCTTTTCTGGTATCTGGGGCCAAGTATATAACAAAAGTAATATTTTTGAGCAGTTGTCTTTAATCCTTTATAAAGAGCCTTATACAATTTTTCCATCTTTAATTTGGCCAGTGTTGGGTTCAGAGTCAGATAGGACAAGGGGAAAGAAAAGTCAGCTTTCTCCAGGCTACACTGTCTTTCAGCTATCTGCTGCCTGGCCTGAGGGTGGCATTTTACTATTTTCAGAGAATGGTTGGTAGCTATTTTAATGAGAAGATCATATGTTGAATACTGAATTTTTAGTGGGTGGGACTATTTAGGAAGAATTAGGAGGTGTGGCTTTATTGGAGGAGGTGTGCCACTGTGGGGCTGGTTTTGCGGTTTCAAAGTGGATGCACCACTAGCTCGCTCTTAGCTTCCCTCATACTTGTGCTTGTGGATCAGATATTTGCTTTCAGCTTCTACTCCAGGGCCATGCTTCCACTCATGATAGTCATGGACTTTAACCCTCTGGAACCATAAGCTCCAAAATTAAATGTTTTCTTTTTTGGCCATGGTCTATCTTGGACCTCTGCCTAATTACAGCAAAATTTTCTTTAACTTTTATGGAACAGGGCAGTTCTTGGACTACTGTTTTGGTCCAAGTTGTTCCAAAATGCTGCTCAACACTAAACTTACTACCTATTGTACAATCAGCAATGGAAATTATAGTTTACCAATAAAGAGGAGAAAGCAAAAGCAATATAGGGAAGTGTATGTAGCAAATGCAAGGTGGTATGTTCTAAATCTACCTACAGTGTTTAAGGAGAATGCTCATTCAGTAAACTTAGACTTGACTTTATCCTCAGAACTCAGAGATAGATATAGTAGCCTAGTTATCAGTCCCAGCCTTGGGAAATAGAAAAATGAGTAGTGCTAGGGTTCAATGTTGGAAGATCTGCTTACATGGTTAGTCCTAGGCCTTTGAGAATTCCTGTGAGTTCCCACATGTGCACATACCACAAACCAACCAACCAACCAACCAACCAACCAACCAACCAACCAACCAACCA
>NW_021604680.1:83651-154217 GCF_004785775.1 Grammomys surdaster
CCAACCAACCAACCAACCAACCAACCAACCAACCAACCAACCAACCAGTAATGAAACAATTCTTTCTGGTGTTTTACTGATACACAGCTTTACACATGCCATGTTATTACTGAGGACCCAGGGAAATAAACACTGAAGCGCTGCTCACTTCTGGGCTTCCCACTTCCCCTGATTTTGGTACCCCATACTCACATACACATACATATTTACATATAGACTGCCAAGAGATCTCTTATAAAGTGATTAGGAAACCATGTTCTACAATTGTGCTGTTGGCTTTGGCACTAATAAGTGATAGGAGACACTAGAAGCTAAGATATCCCAGGCCATAGAGCCCCAGCCACACAGCAATGCCTTGGCTTAAATGTGGCCAACTGTGTTAAAAGCAGGTGAAGGATTCATGAGTCCATTGCTTTAAGGCAGGCATTTACTCCACATCGTCACAGGGCTTGGACCATAGCACCCACAATCATTTGCACCTCACACAGATTGACTTGATCTGCAGATCACTACACAGTCAGCATTTCCTGGGTCCAAGGGCTCCCTCTGTTTCTTTTCTTCACTTTTTTTTTCCAGTCCAATTTACCAACTGGCATCATGGGGACTACCTGTGTTGTTTTTTTGACCTGGCTCATATCTTAATGCTTCAAGAAACAGCTTGCTACATTCTCCTTTTTCTTTAAATTTCTGGAAATAATTGTAACAAGTTACTGACATATATCAGCTATATTTCCTTAAAAAGTTCTTGTTTTCTGCCAGACAACAAGCAAAATGTTTCACATCTATACCTTTATGTGTTCACTTATTTTCCTAAACAAATTCTGTTCCAACAAGTGAATAGGGACTCATCATTTGTATCTATTGTCTATATAGCAAAAAAGAAACCTAATTATATGTATACATTGTAGAATAGTATATAAACATTAAGACCTAACACTTTGGTTTAGATTCATATTTCATTGAAAAAACACTTGCCTTTTAAAGGTGAGCATATTAAGTGGTGGGGGTGGCATAGACTTGACATATAATTATCAGAGAGAACCTGTTTCAAAAAGAGAAATGTAGATACCACATAAAGAATGATATGTGCAATTGATATCTCTGTCTATGTCTTTGTCTGTTCCTCTCCTAGACACATGTCAAGTTGGGGGTGTACAAAGATATATTTTTTGACTAGTTACTACTCATTAAAACGTTTCCCCTACTCACTGGACTCAAATATAGTTATGATGAAGAGACAGTGGGAAAAATTGAGTATGTTTTAATAAATAACATTACTTAATTCAAACTCAAATTTAAGGGATGGTGGTCCAAGTTTTTGGCACTAAGGGAAGTTAAATACAAGTTGCAGAATCTTTTCTATGTGCCTGGAATTGTATTTGTTGATATTTTACCTGTTTTCTGTGATATAAGGAACATGAGAGCCTTGAAAGAGAGTGCTAGAATTCAAACTTCTC
Organism: Grammomys surdaster; assembly: GCF_004785775.1. Classification (NCBI taxonomy): domain Eukaryota; kingdom Metazoa; phylum Chordata; class Mammalia; order Rodentia; family Muridae; genus Grammomys; species Grammomys surdaster. Next base: position 85,109 of record NW_021604680.1, read on the forward strand.
ATAATGAAGCTGCAGATGAGAACCTAAGCTCATAACTCAGTGTGGCAGCAAGAAGTGGTCAAGAGTGTGATAGTAGTGTCCCATAGTTAAGGATTGACTGACTTATGGTGTAAGACATACTTCAGAGGAAGCTGCTATCAGAAGAATCTTAACTTATAGAACATCTGGGGGTTGGAGAGATGGCTCAGTGGATAATGCTCTTCCTGTTCAAACATGAGGACCTAAATTCAAATTTTCAAGGCTCAAGTAAAACTCAGAGCATGGTAGCATGCATCTGTGAATCCTGTGCTGTGGTGGCGAGTAGGGGCATCATAGAGAATCACTGCCCTACCAGACTATCCAATCAATGAGCTCCAGATTCAAGGAAAGAGTCAATCTCAAAACCTAAAGCGGACAATGTCAGAGAAAGACTCATGATGTCAACATCTGTTCTACACACACACACACACACACACACACACACACACACGAGAATCACACCTGAGGGCTGAAATCTCTGTAGTTATTTGGTCCTGAGGCTGGTACCTAAGCAGTTGAAGTAGTCACATTTTGGCCATCTCACGAGATTGGAGAACCTGACAATGCAGTAGTAGCCTAGTCTGTGAGAACTGGAGCCTCAGCAGTCCTAGCCTGATTCTGAAACTCTGGATTGTTCCTGGAGAACCCTATTCCTCAATCAACTGTGGAATCCTGGAAAGTTGTGATATCTGCAGAAGAACCAGAAGTGGCAGCAATAGGGTAAGTCAGGTCAGCAGGGAAAAAGAAGGAAAATGAAAAAAGGGAATAATCTTCTTTCTGCAATGCCCTTTTAATCTGGGCAGTTACAAGAAGATGACAACCACCTTTGGGACGAGCCTTTCCACATCAATTAAATCAACTAAGGGAAATCTTCTATTGACGCTTCCTATTCATGTGATCCTAACTAGTGGTAAGTTGACATTAAAACCAACACTTACACTACTTGTCATCTGTCTGTCTACATATCATTAGAATATGCATATTAAAGTGCTTATAATTTCCTTTGTTGGTTTGAGAAAAATGTTTACTGTCTAAATGCATTTCTATAGACATACAGCAGAGATAGTAGAAAATAATATATTTCTAGAAAATGTGATTTTAATGCCTTGATCTATTATGGTTGGTACATAAAAACAATATAAAATAAGAGTAAGGTATACAATTTATATATATCATACATAAATTTGTACTATTGCTAATTGCTTGGTTTCAGAAAAGGAAATTCTTGACAGTCTTATTAAATATGTAATATGAAACAAATCAAGAAAAAACAGATGATGGTTTTTTAATATGGTATATGTGGACAGTGGAATAATTTGAAACTATTAAAATTGATTTGTGAAATATGAATTTGATGATTAAACACTAGATAAAATCAAAAGTCACAAACTATGTTATATCTTCAGTCTGAAAAATCAGGCACAGGATAATGTTTTAAACACTTGGTCCCAAGCATAGAGTCCTATTTTGAAGACTGTGGATCCTTTATTCGTTCAAGCAAAGCTCACAGAGCTAGGTCACTAAGAGTGGGCCTTTGAGCATCCCTATACCTGTTTTCAGCCTTACTTTTCTATTTCTTTTGTAAAATGCCTGACTCCTTCTCCCTCTGTCATAATCAAAGATGTCCTGTTAAGCCTTCTTCACTGTGATGGATTGGGGGGTCTCTCTAAAACCATGAGACAAGATAAACCTTTCTTGTTTTGAATTATTTTTGTTAGGCATTTTGTCACCACAATGCATAAAGTAAACAATACAACTCAGAACTGAAATCTATGTATCTCCAAATTTGGTAGTATAATGTTCAACATCCACATCTGTACAAAGGTTTGTGGTTATTTTGCTATTATATTTCCTTTTTCAAATGATCTCCAATAAATATGCATATTTAATGTGTTATTTAAAATTTCAAAATAATAAATACTCTTAGATGAACTAGGAAAGACAGCCAAGAGGTTCCAATTCCATGGAATGAATAAAACAAAAAACAGCCTGTCATGGCCTCAGGCTCCCATGAATAAATGGTGCTGTATTTGTCTCACTCACAGAAACTGTGACAGACTATAACAAACAACATGAAGATGATTTGAATTAGAATGAGTATAGCATTTGTGTGCATTTCTATATCTTCATTTGTAAAACAATGAAGAGAGAGAATATTAATGGATCTTTTCTTCAAATACTTAATAATATTTAAAAGTTAAATTCAGTACTCAGTCAAATCCAAAAGCAAATCCAAGACCAAGCTAAAGCTGTATGATGCCATATGTTAAATTCTGTGGTACAAGACACCATATATGATAATGGTAACAAGGAAGCCATGAATTAGATTTCCTAATAAAATATCAATGACTAAGGTGAAGACAAAATGATCTTCATAGTGTACATTAAGATGTGGTTGAAGGCACTTATGTGACTTCATTCCCGTAATTTCACACATTGTAGTTTTGTGCATCGATTGAAAAAAGAAAATGGTTTTGGGATATTTTGAAAAGCAGACTTGAGGTTTCATTCTTTTATATTTTATTTATTTATTTATTTATTTATTTATTTATTTATTTATTTATTTCAACTCCAGATTTTATTCCCCTCCCGGTCTACTGTACAACTGTTCCACATCTCATACCTCCTCCCCGCACCCCTGTCTCTATGAGGATGTCCCCCCAACCCCCCCCCAAACCTCTAAGCTCCCTGGGGCCTCCAGTCTTTTGATAGTCAGGTGCCAGGTGTATCTTCTCTGACAAACCCAGACCTGGCAGTCCTCTGCTGTATATGTGTTGGGGACCTCATATCAGCCGGTATATGCTGCCTGATTGGTGGTCCAGTGTCTGAGAGATCTCTGGGGTCCGGGTTAATTGAGACTGCTGGTCCTCCTACAGAGTCGCCCTCCTCTTCAGCTTCTTCCAGCTTTCCCCTAATTCAACGACAGGGGTCAGCAGCTTCTGTCCATTGGTTGGGTGCAAATATCTGCATCTGATTCTTTCAGCTGCTCATTGGGTCTTTTGGAGGGCAGTCATGATAGGTCCTTTTTTGTCTGTCCCTCCACAGCCTCAGTAAGTGTCAGATCTCTAGCTAGATCCCACTTTGGGCCTGTTGTGTTGCTGGACCTTCTTTTCCTCGGTCTCTTCTCCATTTCCATCCCTGCAGTTCTTTCAGACAGGAACAATTATTGGTCAGAGTTCTGACTGTGGGATGGCAACCCTATTCCTCACCTGTAGCCCTGTCTTTCTGCTGGAGGTGGGCTCTACATGTTCACTCTCCCCAATGTAGGGCATTTCATCTAAGGTCCTTCCCTTTGAGTACTGAGAGTCTCTCACTTCCCAGGTCTCTGGTACATTCTGGAGGGTCCCCCCAACCTTTTCCTCCAAAGGTTGCTTGTTTTCATTCTTTCCGTTGGCCCTCAGGGCTTCAGCCCTTCCCCCACCCAATACCAGATCATGTTCCCCTCTTCCTGCCTCCATCTCCTTTTCCTCCCAGGTCCCTCCTTCCCTCCGACTTGTGACATTCTTTCATTTTTAGTTACACTTTTTTTGTCCCCACAGGCTTGTGGGTCTGAATACATCATCCCTGGTACTGGTATTATTTGGGAAGACTGTGGAACTTTTAGATAATGGAACATTGCTGGAAGAAGTAGGTAATAGTGGCTGGACCTTGGAATTTTATGAGCTGGCCCCACTTCTTGTTCATTTTCCATCCTCTGAATGCTGACAAAACGTAACAAATAACACTGATGCTTCTGAGAGAGTTAGTAAGACATCACATTGTTATATATTTCATGTGTGATAAAAATGTTCAATGTTTATGGATGCTGTTCACTTCACCTGTGATCAATAAAATAATAATCATGGCTTTGAGTGCGTGTGCATATGTTTCTGTGTCTGTTGTGCCAAACACGTCAAGAAAAAATATGATAAAGTCATAATACTCAGAAGAGTTAATTGTCAACTCAGGGTGTATCTTCCAGAAATGTTGAACTGTGAAAGAATTACCCCCACTGCATGTAGTCAACATCACCCCAAGGGCTGGTGTCCTGGATTGAATACAAAGAAGAAAGTGAGCTGAGCATCAGTATGCATCTCTGGGCTTCCTGACTGCAGATGCCATTTGACCAGCTGCCCCTCACTCCCTCTGCTGTGACTATGCCACCATGATGAACTTTACCTCTAATTTATGAGCTAAAACCAAAGCCTTCCTTTCTTGGGTTGCTTTTATCAGGCATTATGTTGCAGCGATGAAAAAATTATATATTATACCCTAGGTGTTCCTAAGTAGTGCAGAGCCCTTTTCCACTGGAAATTTAATTGTTAAGTGGCTTATTCACCTCTAAGTTTCTAAAGGCATTCTAAAAAATTATTTGACTAGCATTTTATTTAAGTATTTGGAGTCAAAGCTATAAATATAATTTAGCACATAATTGAATTTATAAATATTACTTATAAAATTACTGATATGAGACTATTAATATTTTGTTCATGAGATTCTCGTGTACCTTAAGAAAGTATTTGATTGCTTCTTTAAAAAATATAATGATTGAATATTGAGATACAATTATTCAATGTTATTTTAGTTAAAGCCATGAGCCTCATTGCATTATCAATTCTCATATACTACATTATAAGACTGAGTATTGCTCTTGTGTGGGGGAAACAATGTATGTGTAGCATACAAGTGTGTGTGGCATATTTGTAAATGTTACATGCACAGGTGTGTAGTATATATGTGTAGTGTAGTATATGCATGTGTATGCGGTATATGCATTTGTGTGTTTATGTATGTGATCATGCCAGTACATTGTTGTATAACACTATCTCTAGGGAGACATAACAGAGGTTTACACACCTAAGGTAGGGAACCAAGGACAGACCAAATTAAGCATACTACAAATTCCAGCTTGCTGAACAAAAGGCTTTTATTGGAATTATTTAGAGGTATGTGGGTGTGGAGTTATTTACATGGGCAGAAGTATCTCAAAGACAGCTGTATAACCAAAGCTTACCCTGATGTGAGTAGCTCATGAAAACTTGAAACTTGAACCTGACTGTATGACTTGTGGGCAGTTCAACATGTCACAAGTATCTCTACTAGGCAATTCAGATGCTTTCAGACTCTTCTAGGCATCTGTGCTTGTCTGAAACTATCTCTTAGTAGTATTTACTGCTTATATGCTTGGGGAGAGAGGAACCTAGTGAATCTGGTCAGTTTTAGGGGCATTCTGAAGGTTTTGAAATATTTACTTTCTGAGTTTTAAAAAAGCTTCCATGGAAGGTGGAGTATTTTACCCCCTTTAGAACATCCAGATGCTAAAAGACCTTCCATTAAATCTGATGTGCTTTAACTCAAAGGAGATTGGTATTCTGACATGCATAGAGGTCAGTTAAGATGTAAATGTCCTGTTCACTTCTTTCTTTTAAAACAGAGTTCCTGAGTTTCTGGTGTAGAGTGTGACATTGCATGCCTTTAATCCCAGGACTTTTTTTTTTAATATAATTTATTTATTTATTTTTTCAAATTGTAATTTATACTCATTCACACAGGGGTTATAAACACAAAAAGGCAGGACGTGGGGAAGGGGATGACACTGGAGTGTGGGTGTTCAGGGGGAATACAGATATCTTTCAGAACGGGGTATCGGCTGGGTGAGGGTTCAGGGGACAGGTCACTATGACTCTGCCTATGATTCGCTTGTCCTTGTCTAAGTTGGTATTGTCTGCCAAGACTACCTATTTACAAGGTCTATGACTACTCAGGCTGGTAAACTGTCACAAAACTGCCTGTTTACAATAGCTTATAGTCATCTGTTTCAGTGTTTATCCACAGAGACCCAAGACTTGGTGTTAGTATACATGTATGACAGGCCTATTGCTGATTTTAGGCCTATGGCTGATTTTAATTCTTCAGAGTGTAAGCAGGGCTGACATTTCCTCCCTTCTCTAAGTATAGATGGGCTGTGGCAAATCTAATCTTGGGAAGGTGGGGATAGAGGCCTGACCTCCAGTAATTGAAGGGGATCTTGTAGTGGCTCCGGTCCCTCTGTCGTTGTCCAGTGAGGCATGAGGGCCATACCCGTCCCAATGTCTTTTTTCTGGAGAGAGGATACTTTTGACATCAACCCCTATGCAGTCAGGCTTGTCCCTCAGGGAACCCAGATAGATATTTTTAACTTTTATTGGTATTCCCTTGCAATGCTTAGCCTCGCAGCCTAAGCAAAAATTCAGGTTGCCTGTCAGAGGCGGTTCTGAGTGGCCCCTCTCTGCTTGGTCTAGGGGCGGAGGTACCCTCTTTTAGGTTGGGTGGAGATGGGTTTTGGGGACACCCTGTATAAAGTAACAACCTCATCTTGAGTCTCGTGGTCCTCCATAGCTAACTTACGATAATGTATCTGAATAGGTTTTGCTACCAAATTATTTATCTGTTGTTTCATAGAGTTAGTCAGCCTATTTGAGGCCCAGGGACCAGAAGAAATAAGCAAAAAGAACCCAAATAATGGTCCCAAGATGAGAGGAGGTAGGGTTGACAACTCTGGAGAGGCTGAAAACCAATTCTTGTACCAGCATTCATCTTTCTCTTTCTCTCTCTGACTTTTTTCAGAGCCTTATCTGATCTTTTTCATGCTCTCTTTAACCATCCCTGTCTTGACTATGTAAAGGCAATATTCTTCTATAAGGGCTGTACACAGTCAAGAGCTGTACACAGCCTTTTCTATTATAATAGAGTAAATCAAGTCCAATAAGGATCTTTGTGATTTTAGGAGGTCTCTTCAGACAGCGAAACGAGGGATTTCTTCAGATTAGTGATGTTAATCTCTAGCTGTTTGATGTTCTTGTCAATGGTCCTTCGAAGGTCTGAGTAGTATAAATTCGGAGGCCAGCATCTGGGTTAGAACTTCTAACAGCAGACATCACGGGTGATTCAGTTTTATCTGGAAAGGAAAAAGAAGGGAATTCTCAGGGAGATTTCCCTGGATGTAAATTGTTAATCATTTTATTTATGGTTGGGCCTGGCTTTGTGGGAGTATCTATTTATTTCATTAATCTTTTTGGTAGCCGGTTAGCTGTGCCTTCTGTGGTATCAAACAGGCATATCAATCCTCAGCCTCATAAGGGAACTGGGTCTGGGCCATTCCATTTAAGGGTAAGAGGGTCTTTCCCCATATCTGTGGCATAGTTTTTATTGGCCTCGGTGATGTCAGAGGCAGTCAGCAGCAGACTTGTCATGAGCTTTCAGTTTTAGAGAGTTAAAAGTGAACAAGGCATGATGGAGAGTATTTCAGGGGGACTCCTTCTGGGGGGGTACCGTTCCCTCTCTTTTGTTTTTAGAGCCAATTTTTCAGAGTTCTTGTAGAATCAGGGCAGAAGCACCAACAGTTGCTCCTTCCACACTAAGAGAGTCATGCAGGCATTATTTAAAGAAATATAAATCTATATTAATAAACTCTTTTATCAAAGGACTGCTGTAGCACAGCCGACAACTAATCAGACTATATAATATATCGGTTAGTAATAGCTTCTTCTACTTTTTGTGAGATTACTTCTCTTTTGTCAATTTAATTGTTGAGAGAAATTAAGATTTACATCTCTCTTGAGAATATTAAACAGAGACTTAAATTCTTTTGTGGAGAGCTTAAAATAAGATCTTAGCCTGTTAGTGTCTCCTAGAGACTTTTGAAAATAATAGGAATTAAGTAAACTCTCTCTTTTTTTCAGATCCTTTATCTGTTTTTTTTTATGGATATTTTATGCATTTACCAGTCAATGTTATCTCCTCTCCCATTCTCCCCCAAAATTCCTTATCCCATACCTCCTCCTCCTTTTTTTATGAGAATCCCAGGACTTGAAAGGGAGAAGCAGGAGGATCTCTGTGAGTTCAAGGCTGGACTTGAACAAAGTCCAGGACTGTCAGGACTTGTTACACAGAAAAACCATATCTCAAAACATACACACGCGCACGCGCACGCACACACACACACACACACACACACACACACACACACACACACGATAGACTTTCTGAAGCCATATTGGAGGTCTGTTAGTATCTAGAGACTCAAACATTCAAAATTATGTCCTTGTACTTTAAGTGATGCTTTTATCCAGTTAGTCATGACTCCAGACTAAGATTAAGTACTCTTAACTGATTTTTTGTAAATGAATATTAAATATTAATTAAATTACAGTTAATTTAATTATATATAATTTAACTATATTATATATTAATTAAATTATGATTAAATATTTTAAAAGTTACCTAGTGAACAACATAGTTTCAGTAGTTATTTTATTCAGTAGTGTTTATATGAATTTATTTGCCAATCATAAAATTCTCAATAAGAAGGGAGATGGAGAGTGGGAACTGGTAGATTTCTCCACCTTATTGTGGTCCTCTTATTTTTGAGCATATACTAAATCTTATCACAATTAATAAATAGATGAATTAGATGGACTACTTGATGTGTGAATATTTCGATGAAAAATACAATTTTTAATTACAGTAATTCTACCCAAACTAGCAATGGATTGTAATCTGTGAGTCCAGTTAAATTCTATTTCTAGAGCTTGGACTGATAAAGTGCTGGAAGAGGGGGAGCTACAGGGCTTAAAGTGAGATTTGTAGCTAAACATATGTCCCACAAAATTATTTAATGGATACGAGTATTTCTAATGCTTAATGCTCTTGAGACTCATTGATATTCAACATTGGGTCTTATCTTGGTCAAAAAGTGATTTTATTTTTCAGAGTGGTGAGCTATATTAACTGATCCCCATTTGGTGCTGATTCTAGGGAAAGCTCAACAAATCAGGCAAAGAGAACCCTGCAAGAAGGGAAACTGGAGAAAATTCCTTGTGCTAAGAGCAAAGTAGCCCATGTAGAACCACTACAATTAGAGTTAAACATGCATCTTTGAGAATAATCATATTTATAGAAATCAGTGGGCAGGCTGTAAATTTATACCTGCCTGAGATTCAGAAAACTTAGCCTTACACGGGCTATTTAACAGTAGTGGTGCATCTGTGCCATCTGCACACCTACATTTCCAACAGTCAGGAGGATCTGAAATACAAAGCCATCCTCAGCTACACAGTGAATTACACCAGGACTATATGACATCGAGCTTATGAGGCTTAAAGGACCAATTTTGTTAGCTATAACTTCCTGTGGTACTCAGCAGGATCAACTTTCTCAGCACTAAGTGGAACATAATACTCTAAGGTATGATTAACAAATGTATGTGTTTGCAATATCAATCTCATAATCAAACCAACAAGGGAATGAGTGGGACCTGTACTGTGGACTGTATTCCCAGAGTGCAATATAGAAATGTGCAGAGACCACGGGGGTAAGTGCACAGCATCTGTGGCTCAGAATGAGGTATGGACACAGCAGGGATTTCCCATTGGTATTCCACTGCGCTTTGCTTGAGAGCACATTAAAGAAAGGGCTAAATAGGGAGCCAGTTTTATCTCATAACCATGCATGGCCTATGTCTAGCCAGAACTTCAGCCCTCTCTCTGTTCATAGTGATGAGGCATTCAGTCAAGAATTCCTTTTTCCTCATGTTCAAGCCCCTTTTCTATCCTTCCCACTCACGGTGTTAGCTTCCTGTCTGGGAATACTCTCTTATCTTAGTTTCAGAGAGCTGACTAAGTCAAGCGAGGTGCATATGCACTGCAATGTCCAATAAAACTTCTGCTGTGAGCCTTCCTGTCATCAGACAGTAACTGTGTGGTTCACTTTTAAGGAGCAGTCAGTGCACAATGGGAGAGAATGTCAGTGCACTGAGAACATATAGTGTGGTGAGAACATACAACACAGTCCTAAAGTGATTTTCATTGTACATAATGTGTGTTAGACAACACAAGAGCGATGGGAATGAGAGGCTATATATACACACATGCACACACACAATGTGTATTAAGGAAATTCTGACAATTACTTATAATTTGGAAAGGCTGTGTGAGTCCTGAGAATTCTGGAATTGTTCAATTCATGAGGCTGGATGCTCCAACGGTCCTAATCTGATGCTGAAGGCCTGAAAAATTCCTGGGTAGTGTCTCATCTTCTGTTCATGTTGCAATTCAGTTCATAATTGTAAATGTCTGGATATGTGGTCAGCAACATCAAGATGTGAAGGAGTCATGCCACCACTATGACCTTGGATTGCTTAGTTAAACCCTATGTGCTTTGTATACAGGAAGATACACAACTGTACATTGATTTTGAGAGTATGAAATACAACATATGTTTTTGTTTTTTATTGTTACAAGCAGCAGATTTCTTTATGGCATTTTTCTGATATTTAGCTTTATTTTACCCTCTCCTCGACATCCTCATTTACCCCATCTCTCTGGTCCTGCTTCCTAATTACTCTTTATATTCTGACTTTCATGTCAAATATATTCTATTACTTTCCTCAACTCCTATCTTAATATATCCTTTGTCTCCTCCCTGGATTTCTTTATCGTTTCCTGGCCTCCACAGCCAATCCCTCATAAATACTGTTATGTGACAGAAGCTAGAGTCTTCATATGAGATCAAGCACACAGTGTTTGTCTCTGAGACTACGTCAGCTCACTTAATTTGGTACTTCTCAATTCTATCCATGTCCCTCAGAAATTAATCACTTCACTTTTCTTTAGGGATGAATAAAATTCCATCATGTACATGTGTCACATTTTCATTGTGAATTCATTTGTTGATGAGAATCTAAGTTAATTCTATTTCCTTGCTGCTGTGAATTCAGTAAAAATAAACACTCATGTGCAGGTATCTCTGTGATAGGACAGAGTCTTTGGGTTGTAGTTCAGGAGTTGTCCAACTGCTTCATACAGTAATTCTTGTATTAGTTTCTGAAAAAATTCTATACTAATTTTTCATAGTGGCTGGACTAGTTTGCATTCTCACAAACAGTGGCTTATATGTTTCCTCTCCTCAAATCCCAACTGATATTTATAATTGTTTTTGTTTTCCTTTTCAGTTTATTTTTGGTGGGCAGAGCATGAACATAGTCCCTTGTACCAGAGATTATGCAGTTGAGCTTCTCAGATTTGGGGAAATTGCAGGGATCAGCATTGGATTTGTTGACTCTCATCAACAAACGAGTTCACAATGAAAATGTGGTACATGTACATGATGGAATTTTATTCAACCCTAAAGAAAAGTGAAATGATTAATTTCTGAGGGACACAGATAGAATTGGAAAATACTGAATTAAGTGAGCTGACCTAGGCTCAGAGATTGTATAATGAGACTCTGTCTAAGGAAAAATAAAAAAAAAGAAAAAATAATAGAAGGAAACAAAAAAAAAAGAAAAGGAGAGAGAGAGAGAACAGCATTTAAATTGTAGGTCAAAGTTTTTGTTATTGAGTTAGTGTTCCAATGCCTGTACTGGATGTCTTATTTGGTGACAGGAGATGACCGCTTAAGGTGCTGTATCTATCATTGCTAGGATTCTTAGCTAGGGTCACCCTAATAAATTCCTGGAAAGTTTCATTGCACTAGTTTTTTGTCTTGCCTTTGAATTATCCTTGAATTTTAGTTGCCTCTCCAAGCATTCTCCCTCTATTCTTTCTCTACCTGATCCCTCTTCTTCCCATCCTCACCAATCCTCAGTCCACCCACAAGCAATGACTAGTGCATCCTGAGATCCATGGCACAAGTTGGGAGTCCACCCTTGACACTGTCTGGCAGAGCAGAAGACTAAGGCTCACAGAAGGCATATCTCATAAATTTTCATGTAGCAGTGCTTATGCAGCTGTCTGATGGCTTGCATGCAATATCTAATCTGATATCAGGGAAGTGTGGGACCCTCCTCTTAACTTACCAGTTAGAATGCAAATTGTGTACTTCCAGATCACTTGTGTACCACTAGCATTAGACAGTATCCCAGCATCTGAGATAGAAATCAGGACTAGCAAACCTAGAGAAGTATCTAATTACAGATCCATGGATAGTACCTGGCTGCTGGGGGAGGGAAGAAATACTCTTACGGTGTGATCACAGGTAGGGTGCTTATGCTTCTGTGGGTGGCTCCACACACATGCACATGTGTGCAGCACTGAATGCAGTTAATGGGCTAATTACGAAAAGAAAAGGACTTGAAGCTGAGAGGTAGATGTGTGGAGGGAGATGCTAGGGAGTTACAGGGGACATGAGAGGGAAAATCATCCCATTTCATTGTAAACATATAAAATCCTAACAGAGGTTTTAAAAATTCACATACATAAAAAGACTCGTCTAATTTTCATTTATTCTGAGTATTATATATCATAGCCACCTACTTTGGAAGTAGATTTTAGACATTTGTATTTAACAAAACAGCAAATTTATTTGACAGATTACAGATTATTCCAGAATGATAGTGTTTATTTTACTCTTATATACACATGTAAGAAATGACAGGAAGCCAGCTGTGACCCTAAATATGAAAAAAGACCAGAAATAAGAATTTTGAAGTGTCCTCAACTGTCAGGCTGTGCCCTGCCTTGCCGCTGGGGTGCCTGGAGCACTGCTGACATACTGTGGTTCCCAGTCTCCTATGTACCAAGGTACCTCCCCAGAAAAGGAGTGAAAAGTTGTTTGGTTCTGAGTACAGAGAGTTTGAGAATGAAAAGGCCTTCTCTGAGAGAGTTATGATCAGCTCTATGATGAAGGCCTCCTTCTGTGTTGATCTTTGCTGAAGAAACAGGCCTTGCTTTTTCAAAGTGCCCTATTTGATGGGGGATGTGAATGCATACACCTTACCTAGGGTGACCAAGGGATTAAATACCTTTTGTGGGAAGGAATGTCCAGGATGGGAAGCTCATTGGCTGACCACTTGAGGACTATCTAGATACCACATTAACATTGAGAACTCCAAGTTTTTATGCTATATGATGGATTGCTATGGTCCTCTTAGTGGGTTGTCATGGTTATGTGTTCCAGAGCAGATGGGGGAGGCAGGAAGTGGTCCTACTCCTGACATTCTCCATTTTGAGATTTACATGGTTTGGGCTCACTCACTCTTACCAGTTCTTCTGTGTGGTGTCACAGTCCATTTGCTCCACATCCAACTGTTTATTATGGTAAGTATGAGATCAGCCTCCATGTTGATCATTAGTGTAGTTTTCAGGAGACTTAAAGCCCTTAGAGATTGTTGTGTAGAATTTCTTCTTGGTAAAATGTTTCATCCTGGAAGAAGTAAAATATCTGAGTCTCAAGGAGCCCCTGAAATATCAGATTCACAATGTCCCACCCTTCCCAAAGTTATATAACTAGGAAAGACTACTAAGTAGAAAAATATTGACTTTGTGAAGCTGCTTACATGTTCCACTGAGAGTTCCAGAGCTCCAGCTTTCAGAAGCTGTCATTCTTACTTGGGTGAACTTTCCATGTGGCAGTTGCCTTTGAGTCTGCCATGTCCTATAAGTCACTTCTCATCCATACCCACAATCCCCACTGGGTCACTGTCAGTAGCCTACATAGAACAAGCTAGTAACTAGTAAGTGATCTTCCTGAGATGATTTCTTTATATTAAAATCTACAATAGAACTCTCATAGGCAAGGCCTGGGAGAAAATCATTTTAGGAAAGATTCTTGCTATTAACATACTTTTCCTGTTATTATTAAACACATACAACAATCACTAGGTATGAGCCAACCTGTTTGAGCAGATCTCTGCAAATCTACAAAGATGTACTGTCTTGTAGTGGTGCTATATAGACAAATAGATGATGTCTTAATTCTTAATGATGATCCTATGAGAATTCCTAAAATTATATCAGTGTTTATTAAGCTCTTTTATAGAGGGACTGCTATTATGTCCTCTTATCACAGTGAAAACTGCAATGAGAAATCTGCCTGTCTCTCATGTGTTTCCAGTTAATTGCATCTGATAGTAAGTTGACTTTCTATTACTCAGAGCATATTATAAGAGTTTATAAAATCATTAACCAAAAGTCATAAAAAGAGAACTAACAAATTATTATAGCTGATAGGACAGAAGATAAAATATTGACTGGGTTTATCTATACAAAATTTCACTAATAACTTAGTTATAGTTCTTAACTCTCAATGAATCTATGGAGCTGTGACAGGTGATGAATGTTTAGCTAGATAATTACTACTAAAATATGCATGTAAACATTCTCTGTTGTAAACATCTATTTCACTTTATGATTTGAATTTATATGTACATTTGTGATGAAATTTTTACTATGTGAGCATGTATTCTGAAAGGTAAGTGCTGAGGATAAAGAGAAGAGTCAGAAATGAGCTGAGGAGAACTTTTTAGACAGAACCTTTTAGACAGATCTGAACAGAAATTTTTAGACAGAACTGAGGTCAGGAAGTTAGAAGTATAGGCATAGCATTGGGAGAAAAGGCATTGAAAGTAAGAGCATTGTTGTGACTTCAGAGCAGGAGGAGAGAGCAAGATTAGAAGGAGAATGTAGAGTGGGATAATGTAGAAACAATAGGTAACATAAAAAACTAAGAAAGCAATATGCAGAATGCAGAGGAAAAGAGGAAAAAAGCTACGGAGAGAGCAGAAGGAGAACAGGCAGGCTTCTCCTTACCATAGGACAGAACAAGTCTTTTTTTTTTTATTTTAATAACAAGGCAGGCTTAGTCTTATTAAAAGGAACAATGCTTTCTTACAAAACTGGGTTTAATTCATTTGGCATTAAGAGGGTGGAAGTTTTTTTGTTCTCTGTGCAATAAAGATTAGAGCTCTTTTTTTTTTTTTTTAAATCCAGAATGAGTGAGTTCTTTCTGCACTGGTGATTAGTCTTTTGCTCCAAATGCATATGTAAGTATGAATGTGTGTGTGTGTGTGTCTGTATATGAGTATGTAATTATGAGAATGTACACATATGTGTGTGTATATGTGTGTATGAGTATGTAATTATGAGAATGTATGCATATGTGTATGTGTGTGTGTGTGTGTGTGTATAAGTAAATAATTGTGAGAATGTATGCAATCTGGGCCCAACCAGTTTGAGTAGAAATGTATAAATATACATGTGTGGATATGTATATGGATTTATGAATTCATACATGTTTGCTTACATAAAAGTTTTTCCTTATGTGAATATTATTCTCTTCTCCTGGTTCAATAGAATTTTATTGCTCCAAACTTCTCTCTAGCCTGAGAAGGGAGAGGCATCTGGACAAAAGGGAAAATGACCTAGGAATCAATCTTTTACGTAATTGTCTTCTGTCTTAGAATGAGGTGGCAAATGACAGAGCTGCAGTTTCTGGCCTCAGAAGAACATAGAAGGCAGGTCGGCTACAGTAGCAAAATAACTTAGACTTTGATAACTGAACTTTTAATTATTATACATCATCCCTAAATATCTTGCAAGACAAAGGTCTTACTCCATATCTCATAAGAGAAAAGTCTTAGCCTCCACTGATGCTCTTCCCCCTCTGTTGCCTCAAAGAGAACTGACAAGAAAGAAGACCCTGCAGTGGCTGGTCCCTGGCAGGTAACTGTGTTGGTTGTTTTTTTATTTGTTCTGTTTGTTTGTTTTGCTTTTTCTCATCAACTCAAAACAAGCAAGAGTCATAAGAAAGAGACAAGCTTAACGGAGAAACAGTCTTCATCAGATTGGCTTTTGAAGAAGTCTGTGTGAAGCTTATGTTGACTAATGATTGACCTAAAAGGATCTAGGCCTCTGTAGTGCTGCCACCCTGGGCAGGTGGTTTTGGGTGCATAAACACACAGGGTGAACAAGCCATGGAAAGCAGGCCAATAAGCAGCATTCCTCCCTGGTCTCTGCTTTAGTTCCTGCTGCTATGTTCCAGGCCTGACTTTCTCTTATGATGATATGGCCTGAGGTTTGTAGCTGAAATTAATCTTTTCTTCCTCAAATTACTTTTGGTCATGGTCTTTACTGTGGCAATAAAAAGCAACCTAAGGCATTCACCAAGTTGTATTTGTTGGAATTCTCTTTGCTTTCTTTGCTTATATCTCCTTAGGACTAATGTCATATAACACAAGAAAAGTTATATGGAATATATCTCAATGACTATATGGGCTATGTAAACAAAGTAGAGATACATCATCTTTCTGAACTTGAATCTCAGGGTTGTCTTCCCAAAAGAAGGCAGTTCAACATCACTATTTTTCAGGGTAATGACAAGAAGGCAGTATGGACCTGAAGATGCAGAAATAAGCAATGTAGTTGCCGGATTATTTATCCTTTGGGTTTTTCATTCCCTTTAATTCTGTTTGCATTGTTTTTTTAAAAAAGATAGTTAATTTTAATGCCACAATTCAACTTTTCATGTGATTTTTGCTCTTATTTTGAAGACTATTTTAAACATTCTCAGTTTAGTCAGCTACTTTTCCTACATTTGAGGAAAGTTTTCAGGATGTCATTAGGTTTTCCCAGTTCCCCATTAGGGCACTATGGCTCAAAAAGACTTCTTGGAAACAAAAGCATATTGACATAGTGCAGTAGCTTAGCAATATTGGTCTTGAATATACAATTAGTAACTAGTTTTGCTTTGCCTAAGCAAAGCTTCCATGGGGGCTGACAAGGTGGTCAGCGAATAAAGGTATTTGTTGCCAAGCCTGATAACCTGACGTTGATGCTTGGGACCCATATTGTGGAGGAAATAACAGACTCCAGGATGTTGTCTTCTGACCTCAATATGCACATTCTGGCATGAGCATACACATACATATACTGAGTAAATATGATAAAAATTATTTTAATAGAAAGAAAAGCATCTTTGTTGTAGAGATCGTTTTTATTTGACAATTCACATGCACGTGTACACATGTTTATGTGCAGAAACACACATACAATCAATATCTCTCTCTGTTTCTCTCTAATTTCAAATTTCTAACTTGAGAGTAAGGATAAAATAAAAGGCAAGATCTAAAGAGTTTTTATTTTTTAAATTGTTATTTTATTTATTTACATTTAAATGTTGCCCTGTCTTCTCCCCCTCCCAGAGTTCTACACCCCCTCCTTCCTCTTCTTTGCCTCTGAGAGAGTGTTCCTCCCTACCAATCACTTCACACCTCACCCTCAAATGCCCTTCCTTGGGACATGAAGTCTCTACAGGATTAGGCTCACCCTATCCCACTGAGGCCAGATGGGGCAGTCCTCTATGACATGAGCCCAAGGACTCAGACCAGTCAATGCATGCACTTTGGTGGGTGGCTTAGTCTCTGGGAATTTGAGGCTCCTGGTTGGTTGATATTGTTGTTCTTCCTTTGGGGTTGCCATCCCCTTCAGCTCCTTCAATTCTTCCCACTACTCTTCCATAGGGGTCCCCCAAGCTCAGTTCAATTGTTGGCTGTAAGTATCTGCATCTGTCTCAGTCAGCTGATGTTAAAGCCTCTTAGAGGACAGCCATGCTAGGCTTCTGTCTGCAAGCACCACATGGCATCAATAAAAGTGTCAGGGTTTGGTGCCTGCATATGTGATGTCCCAAGTTGGGACAGTCACTGGATGACCTTTCCTATGGTCTCCGCTCCATTTTTGTCCTGGAATTTCCTTTAGACAGGAAAAATTCTGGATCAACTATTTTGAAGACTTGCAGGTAGCACCATCCCTCTACTGGGGGCCCTTTCTATCTACTGGAATTGTTCTTTCAGGTGCCATTTCCCCATTGTTGCGTATTTCAGCAAATGGTATCCCCACTGACTCCTAGAAGCCTTTCAAAACTTAGATCTCTGGGACTTTCAAGAGGTTCTCCCTGACCCACACCCACAAAGCTATATGTTTCAATTTATTCTCCTGGCCAATTGGGCTTCTCTCCTGTCTACCCTCATACCTGATCCTGCCACCCTTTTCCACCCTCTTCCTCTCTCCTACCCAGGTCCCTCCCTCCCTCTCCCTCACATGATTCTTTTGTTTCCCCGTCTAAATAGGATTGAAGCATCCTCACTTGGGCCTTCTTTCATCTTAAATTCCTTAAAGTCTATGAGTTGTATCAGGGGTATTCTGTAGGTTTTAGCTAATATCCACTTATCAGGGAGAACATACTGTGCATATCCTTTTTGGTCTGAGTTACATCACTTAGGATATTATCTAGTTCCATCTATATGGCTGCAAAATTCATCATGTAATCATTTTTAATAGCTGAATAATATTCCATTCTATAAATGAACCACATTTTCAGTATCCATTTTTCAATTGAGGAACATTTAGGTTATTTATAGCTTATGGCTATTACAAATAAGGCTGCTATGAACATATGGCCTTGTGGTATGGTGAAATATCTTTTGGTTATATGCCCAGTAGTGATATAGTTGAGTTTTCTGGTAGAACTGTTTCCAGTTTTCTGAGGAACTGCCAGATTGATTTCCAAAATGCTTGTAGCAGTTTGCAATCTCACTAGTAATGGATGAGTGTTTCTCTTTCTCCACATCCTCACCACCATGCTCTCACTTGGGCTTTTGATGTCAGCCATTTTGATTGGTGTAAGTGATATCCCAGGGTAGTTTTGATTTGCATTTTCTTGATGACTCAGGATGTTGAACATCTCTTTAGTTGCTTTGGAGCCATTAGCTATTCCTCAGTTGAGAATTCTGTTAAGTACTGAGCCCATTTTTTTTATTTGGTTCTTGAGTTCTTCCATTTTGTTCTATTGACGGTATCTTCTGCCTTACAGAAGCTTTTCAGTTTCATTAGGTCCCATTTGTCAATTGTTGATCTTAGAGCCTGAGCTATTGGTGATCTGCTCAGGAAAATTTTTTCCTGTACCAATGCATTCTAGGCTATTTCCCACTTTATCTTCTATTAGAATCAGAGCATCTGGTTTTAGGTTGAGGTTCTTGATCTTCTTGGACTTGAGCTTTGTACAAGGTGATAAATATGGGTAAATCTGCATTCTTCTACATGCAGGCCACTAGTTAGACCAGCACCATTTGTTGAAGATGCTTTTGCATTTCCACTGTATAGTTTTGGCTTTTTTTCCTCAAAAATCAAGTGTCCATAGATATGTGGGTTTATTTCTGGGTCTTCAAATCTATTCCCTTGATTGACCTGTGTGTCGTTGTACCAATACCATGTGTTTTTTTTTTTTAAATCAATATTGTTCTGTAGTAAAGCTTGAGGTCAGGGATGGAGATTCTCATTTAATTTCTCTTATTGTTGACAATTATTTTTACTATCCTAGGTTTTTTATTTTTCCAATACGACATTGAGAATTGCTCTTTCCATGTCTTTGAAGGGTTGCATGGAAATTTTGCTGGACATTATACTGAATGTATAGGTTGCTTTTGGTAGGATAGCCATTTTTTCTATGTTAATCCTTCCAATCTATGAGCATGGGGGAATCTTAACATCTTCTGAGGTCTTCTTCAATTTCTTTCTTCAGAGACTTGAAGTTCTTGTCATGCAGACTGTTCACTTGCTGGGTTAGAGTTATACCAAGATATTCTACATTATTTGTGACTATTGTGAAGAGTGTTGTTTCCCTAATTTCTTTTCCAGCCCATTTATCATTTGTATAAAGGAATACTACTGATTTCATTGAGTTAATTTTGTATCCAGCCACTTTGTTGAAGTTGTTTATCTGATGTATGAGTTCTTTGGTAGAATTTTTGAGGTTGTTTATGTATATTATCATATAATCTACAAATAGTGATACCTTGACTTCTTACTCTCTACTTTGTATACACTTGATCTCCTTTTGTTGTCTAACTGTTCTAGTTAGAACATCAAGTACTGTATTAATACATAAGGAGTAAGCTCACAGCCTTGTCTTCTCCCTAATTTTAGTGGGATTGCTTCAATTTATCTCCATTTAATTTGATGTTGGCTGCTGTTTTGCTGTGTATTTTTTTTATCATGTTTAGGTATGTCTCATGAATTTCTGATCTCTCCAAGACTTTTAACATGAAGAGGTTTTGGATTTTGTCAAAGGCTTTTTCAGTATCTAATGAGATGATCATTTGATTTTTTTTTTTTTAGTTTGTTCATACAGTGGGTTACATTGATGGATTTTCATATAATGATTCTTCCCTGTATCCATGGAATGAAGTCTACTTGATCATAGTGAATGATGGTTTTGAGGTGTTCTTGGATTTGGTTTGTGAGAATTTTATTGAGTGTTCTGACATTGGTATTCTTAAGTGAAATAAGAACTTTTTTGGGTCTTTGTTTGGTTTGGGTATCAGAATAATTGTGGATTCATTGAATGAAGTAGATAGTATTCTTTCTGTTCCTATTTTGTGGAATAGTTTGAGAAGTATTGGTATTTTGGTATTAACTCTTTTTGAAAGTCTGGTGATAGAATTCTGCTTTAAAATCTTCTGGCCCTGTACCTATTTTATTTTTTGGTTGGACAGCTTTTAGTGACCACTTCTATTTCTTTAGGGGTTATGGGACTTTTTAGATAGCTAACCTGATCTTGATTTAACTTTGGTACTTGGTATATGTCTAGAAAATCATCCATTTAATCTATATTTTTCCAGTTTTGTTAAATATAGGCTTTCCAGTATGATCTGATTTTTTTTTAATTTCCAGAGTTTCTCTTGTTATAGCTCCCTTTTCTTTTCTGAATGTTAATTTGGATACTGTCTCTGTGCCCTTTCATTAATTTGTCTAAGTTTTTATCTATCTTGTTGGTATTTTCAAAGAACCAGCTCTTCTTTTGTTGGTTCTTTGTATTTTTCTCTTTGGTTCTAATTGGTTCATCTCAGTCCTGAGTTTTTCTATTTCCTGCCATCTAATCCTCTTGAGTGTTTCTTCTTTGTTATTCTACAGCTTCAAGGTATGCTGTTAAGTTGTTATTATAGGATCTTTCCAAGTTCTTTATGAAGGCACTAAGTGCTATGAATTTTCTTCCTAGCACTGCTTTCATTGTGTTTCATATGTTTGGGTATGCTGTGCCTTCATTTTCACTGAATTCTCAAAAGTCTTCAATTTCTTTTTATTTCTACCCTGACCAAGTTATCACTGACTAGAGAGTTGTTCAGTTTCCCTGTGTATGTGGGATTTCTGCTTTTGTTTGTTTTTTTGTTTTATATTGTTTTGTTTGTTTGTTGTTGTTGATGATGTTGTTGAATTCCAGCCTCAGTTCCTGGTGATCTGATAGAATACCTGAGGTCATTTCAATCACCTGAATCTGTTGAGGATTATTTTGTGTGATTATTTGTGTGATTATTATATGATCAATTTTGGAAAAAGTTCCATGAGGTGCTGAGAAGAAGTTATATTCTTTTCTTTGGGAGTGTATTGTTCTGAAGATATCTGTTAACCATTTGGTTCATAACTTCTGTTAGTTTCAATGTGTCTCTATTTACTTTCTGTCTCAATGACCTTTCCATTGCTGTAAGTGGGTTATTGAAGTCTCCCACTATTATTACTTCGGTTCAATGTGTGCTTTGTGATTAGTAAAGTGTTTTTTTTTTTTTTTCAATTGTAGGTGTCTTTGTGTTTGGGGCAAAAATGCCAAGTATCAAATGAGGCAGACCTATCCAAATTACAATAGACTTCTCAAGTGAGATGCTAAAAGTGAGAAGGTCTTGGACAGATGTCATACAGACTCTAAGAGACCACAGATGGCAGACCAGACTATTATAACTCAGCAAAACTGTCAATAACCATAGATGAAGAAACCAAGATATTCCATGAAAAAATCAAATTTAAACAATATCTTTCTAGTAATTAATCTCTATAGAGGATACTAGAAGCAAATCTCTAACACAAGGAAGGTAACCACACCCAAGGAAACACAAAAACTTATCTCAAAACAAACTAAAAAAAAGAGAATAAACATACACACACACACACACACATACACACACACACACACACACTACCACCTCCAACAATAAAAGTAACAAGAGCTAAAACAATCTTTGGTCTTTAATATCTCTCAACATCTACAGATTCGTTTCCATAATAAAAATACACATGCTAAAAGACTGGATATACAAACAGGATACAAGAAACACACCACAGAAACAATCACACAAACTATCTCAGAGTAAAGAGCATGTTAAAAGTTTTCCAAATAAATGGTCCCAATAAACAAGCTGGAGTCACCTTTGTATAATCTAATAAAATAGACTTTCAACCAAAAGTAATCAAAAGAGATGAGGAAGGACACTCAATACCCATCAAAAGAAAAATACAAGATGACTTTTGAACAAGAGGTTTTTGTTTGGTTGGGTTTTTTGCTTGTTTGTTTATTTTTTTAAAACTAAGCATTTGTAGCCAGGGTATAGTCCTAGTCAAGATGTGGCTCTATCTTCTACAGACCTAACTTCTTCAAGACCCCATTTTTCAATGACCTTTGAGAAGTTTTCAGCATTGTGTGAATTTTTTTTCTGGAATAAATCTTATGAATGGTACCAGGCTTCAGGTTTTTTTTGTTCTTATCTTGAAATTCATGAGGGAATTCCAGTTTCTGGGTGTCTATTGTCTCAATAATTTAATAGCTAAGAAAATATACATAATATTGCTTAGAACATCTTCATTCCAGCCAGGATGATTCTTGTGACTTATTTTCAAATATGTAACCCACTTGATTTCTATGAATCCAAATGAGGTAGCAAATGACAGTTGTGACATCCATGTTCATAGCATGCTTCTGATTTATTTGACTGATGTCATTGATTAAATCATCTTATTACTAATATGACAATTGTGGGTGTTATTCCTCCAAACGAAAGCTCAATTCTTCTATTTTGTTCACTTAAAAGGCACAATTTAGCTTATGTTTCTCTTCTGGGTGAGCCAGACAGGTTTAAAATTCTTTTTCAGCAGAAACAAGTTGAGGCAAATTAATTTTCAAGTGGGTTATATATCTCCTTTATACCCCCATAAAATGCAAGCCCTGAGATGCTCTTTCAGTTCAACACCTGCATTTAATGGCTTTTATGATATAATATATTTTATTTGTGACTCCTTAAAGTGGATTGAAATGCAAACAGAATAAATAGGAATCACTTAAAATGAAAGGCAGAATTGGTGATGTGTTCATTTGGACTAATATTTTTAAACACCTATCAATCTTAAAATGATTAATAAACAAACTCACAGATGGTCTCTGTGCCCTTCATTCTGCTTACTTTTTTATTATATTCATTCAGTGGTGGGTATTTATAAAACACTCAAAACCAAAAACCATCTGCTAAACAGTAATTCAATAAAAAATATAGAGGTCTCTGTTTCTATACTTAGGTCCACTGCTAATTATTAAATTGAGGTGACAAAGAGAAAATACCTGGTTGAAGATGTTTGTAAACCCTTGTCTGTAATTGTCACATAATGAAAGAATAAGTGAAGATTTATAATGAGTTTTTTTAAAAATTTTTTCCACTTGAGCTCATAATCAGGAATCAGAATAGGTGAGGAGTTTATAGCCTAGCTTTTGGGCATGAAAACTGTCAAGAAGGAGAAACAAGAAATGTTGGGCATTTTCTCTACACAGATGTGCTGAAAGTACCCTCCTGGATAAACTTCAAGTGTTTGGAGAAAGTGTACCTATGACTTACTCTACCCTTGACATGATTCCTAAGCAAGTATAGGTGTAAGAATGGGAATCATTGGCCAAGATTCAACTTCATACTTCATAGTTTATGATCCACTCTGCCTTTGGAGTGATTCAGACCAAAATATATGCATAAGAATCGGGGTCATGGGCCAACATTCAAAGTCAAAACTGATATCATTATCTTTCCATGTGTGTGTACATGTATGTATGTGTACAAGTACATTTTAGTGTGCACACTAAAGTGTGTATGTATATGTGAAGGCTGTAGAGAGATGCTGAGTTTCTTCACCATTCATGCTCCACCTAATTATTTTGCAACAGGTTTCATTTTGTCCCTGGAACTCACTGATTTGTCTAGATTGACTAAACAGCAAGTTCCAAGAATCCTCTTGGTTACACCTGTAAAAATCTGAAGGTGCAGAAAGACATCACCATACCTGGCTTTTTAAGTTGTTATCAAACACCTGAACTAAGGTCCTCATGCTTGCACAAAATATTTTACCATGACAACTCTCCAGCCATTATCTCAATTTCATTATCGCATTAATTGCAGATGTGTAGCATCAGCAAAGCTAACTTCTCATCAGAGATTATGTGAAATACATGACAAGGAAGAAATCTTACATTAAAATTGTTCTCAAGTCATACGTATAGGTGAGTTTCCTTGAAGTTACATTATATGTCTAAGCAAAATGAACTTACCTGGAAGACAAGTGTAAGCACTAAACTTCACTCTGAGATCTCTTGGTAAGTAACATAAAAATCCTTCCTGCAATAGAACTGTGGGAAATATCTTTCTGGGAAGTAAGCTGACCCTCTGGCTGGCATCAGACTTTAGTGTTCTTTTTCTCCTAGCATGGGATTCCTGGAGGAATTTTGTTGGATCCATTTTCTCCATAGTTGGATAGCTAGGGTGACTTGGAGTGGCAGGATCTCTCTATAAAGGCCTCATTCCTGCTAGTGTGGCTACTGAAATGAAGATTGTGTAGAAGCTATGATGGTCAGCTACTTCCAATCTACTTTTCCTTATAGCTGTGCAATATTGAAGATATTGTCAGGGACTCAATCTCTTCATCTGTAAAGTGGATGACATTTGGGAAGTTCTACAACACCAAGGATGCAGTGAATTATTGACTGATTTATTGTACTTAAGTCAGTTAGAACAGTATGCATAAGATTATTTACAGTATTGGAAACCAAGTGAAATATGATAGTTTTAATGTACATTTCAATTGCAAGCTTTGAAATATAGCTTAAACATACCAGTTAAGATCCATTTTTCTTCCTTTCTTTTAATTAATTAATTAATTAATTACTTTGAATCTCAAATTCATTTTCTTCTCTCAATCCATCTTTTTCTCCCCCATCTCCTCTCCCTGTTCCTCTCTTTCATCTATGAAAGGGAAAAGGGGGGGTCCCTTGGATATCAACAAATCTTGGCATATGAAGTTGCAGAAAGACTAGAAGCATCTTCTCTTATTGAGGCTAGGCAAGACAATCCAGTTAGGGGAAATGGATCCAAAGGCAAGCAATAGAGTCAGAGACAGCCCATGCTCCTGTTGTTAGGAGTCCCATGTGAAGACCAAGGTGGACAACTGTTGTTATATTTGTACAGAGGGCCTAGTTCTGTCTAAGCCATGCTCTCTCATTGGCAGTTCAGTCTCTGTGATTTCTTATGTCTCCAGCTTAGTTGATTCTGTAGGTTTTCTTGTGATGTTCTTTTGTGTGGTGATTTCTATGGCTCCTTCAATCTTTCCTTTCTGTCTTCCACAGGATTACCCAAGCTCTGCCTATTATTTGGCTGCGAGTTTCTGCATCTGTTTCCATCAGTTGCTGAGGGAAACCTCCTATTACAATGGAAACTTCCAGAAATTTATGAAGGAGACCTTATCTAAGACTCTTAGAAGTGGGGAATATTGAACCTTAAAAAAATATTTCCTGTAACCATGCCAGACTTCCAACAGAGGGATTTAGGGCACTTACTCAGCCACAAAATCTTAGACCTCAATTTGTCCTGCCTACAAGATACACAGGGGTGAAGATAGAACAGAAATTGAGGGAATGGCCAACCAGTGATGGTCCGACTTGAGACTCATGCCATGAGAGAGAGCCCACCTCTGATATTATTACTGGTATTCTCTTATATTTGGAGACAGGATCTTTGCATAACTATAATCTAAGAGTCTTCACTGGGTCATTTTTTATTAATCAGCCTTTCCCCCCCGCCCCAGTTGATTTGATTGCTGCTAGCTGCACAATACCGAATGCTCAAGTAGACAATAGGATTATAACCTGCTAAAAAGAAGACAGGGTAACAAGAGCCATTATCTCATCCCAGATTTTCTCTGAGGAAAGAAAAGAGGAAAACCTGATGAAAATAAATAGAAAATTCACCAACAGCCCGAAGGAAGCCAGCCATATCCAGGAGGATCTTGAGAAAATAAGAAATATGTTAACCAAATTAATAGTGTCCAACTTTCAAGTATTTTAATGAAACCTTATCCAAGCAAAAACAAAATTCGGATGTTAGTATTCATAGTCTGTGTTTCTTTTAAACAGTCGTTCTCAACATGTGAGTCATAACCCCTTTGGCAAACTTTTATTTCCAAAAATATTCAGATTATGATTCATAACAGTAGCAAAATTACAGTTATGAGGTAACAGCAAAATACTTTCATGATTTGTAGTCACTACAGCATAAGGAACTTCACTAAAGTGTCAGAGAATTAGGAAGTCTGGGAAACATTGTAAACAAAAACTTAAGCTTAACTTTTGCTCATAGTTTACATTTGCTTTTAAACTATTAGGTTTTAGTCAGGTTTGTTGTATCAAGCATGCAATCCCAGAGACCTGCTGGTGGTGACAGGAAGATCAGAAGTTCAGTCATCCTCTACTATATAGTGAGTTTAAGGCCGGCCTGTTACATGAGCATTTGTATCAATATAAACACAGAAACAAAAAATGAAGTGAAAATAAACAACTAGACTATAAACAAATCTTTTGGGATTTATTTTTAATTTTTAATTATGCTTATATGTGTGGGTTTATGGATATGCCTACAGTGCAAATGGAATAGGGTAGATGTTGGATTCCCTTGAGCTGGAATTATAAGGAACTGTGAGCTGTGAGATATAACACAGAGGGAACTGAACTCAGATCCTCTATAAGAGTAGTTCATGTTCTTTACCACTGAAGCCTCTATCCAAACCAAAACAATTACACTCTAAATAAAGTATTTAATCATAGGATTATACCAGTAAATGATCTAAGTCAGCAATTAGAGCTTAGAATTCTGATGAAATGGGGACGATTAAGGAAGAATGCAATCTCTGGATCCATGGAAAAACCCTTTTGAGATTCCCACTGTATCCCTGGAATCATCCATCTTCCATCTCAAACTCTGTTGGTTTGCCTGCAGGTTTGTAGCAGAGGAGCATGAATGTAAGGACAGGTCAACACC
Organism: Grammomys surdaster; assembly: GCF_004785775.1. Lineage (NCBI taxonomy): Eukaryota > Metazoa > Chordata > Mammalia > Rodentia > Muridae > Grammomys > Grammomys surdaster. Next base: position 112,026 of record NW_021604680.1, read on the forward strand.
CATACATGGCTCCCCATGGTTATAACTGATGATTAATAGACACTTAGAAATAATTCACTTTCCTTTATTACCAAGAAAGAGAAACTGAATACCTGTATAAAGTATTGATCCCATAAAAAGTCTAATAATTGCTTGTTATGTTTGCTGCTTAGTTGTTTGATGAACATACACTCTTTTGTTAATTAATCTGATGACAGTTGGGCAGCCATGTTATTTTTCCCATCTCACTGAATAGTGTGCATAAACTTCCCTTAACAATACTAAATATAGAGTTGCTGAGGTGTGTCAGCATTCAAGAACAAATGCTGTCTTCAAGTCTGTCAATCTGAGTTTGATTCCCAAACCCATATAAACGCAAAAGAAAAGAATTGACTCCATGATGTTATTCTCTGACCCCCCCCCCACTGGCATACACAAACATACACACACACACACACACACACACACACATCATGAACCTACACATGCATATACACACAATAGTAATAAAATATTAGACTAGATATTAAAATAGGCTTTTGGACTAAGTGACCTACTCAGTGACCTACTAAGTGACCTACTCAACCATGGTATGTGTGTGTTTTAAGTTTCTATACTTTCATCACATTTATAACCTAAAAAGAGCATTATGATATGGTAATTAGATGGAATCATATAACCTTTTAAAATATCTCACTTTTATATTTGCAGGTTTCATTTAGGCTGACTGAGCATAAAAGTTCACTTCAAAACTACCCATCCACAAAAACTGGAAAGATCTGCAGAAGGAGATATTCTTATTATGTGTTCAAAATCATGGAAAACCCACTGAGGCGAGCGATTCATAATGCCTTCAGGGTGAGGACCCTTAATCTAAATGAGTTATCAAGTATTTTTATTATTTAAAATAAATTATGAAGTGAAGGCTGGTGAGACAGCGCACCTTCACAGAGGCTGGCTCATGAAGCCACCACTTGTCATCCTATGGCAATAATGAGTGAGTATGGCAATAATGCTTACAATACAATGTCCATTTTCACATCAAACACAATAAAGATCCTACTCTGAAAGAAAATATGAGTGGCCACGTCTCAGAAACATATCTGTGTTACCCCATACTCTATGTTCCAACATAGTAACAATCATAAAATGTTTATAATAACACAGCAAAGCCAGTGATAAATCAGGGCATGGTGAGTCTCTCAGGTAGCTGGTGGCATCAATGCAGGACAAACTCAGATGTTATCTTAAGATATTTTCAGCCTTTAGTTATTGAAGATCAGGGATCTGTTTGTACTTTCTAAATGGGGTTTACATAATAGCCACAGGATGTTAGGTTCCAGAGGGGAAGAAAATGAGCAACTATTAAGGAACTAAGTGCAATACAAGATACTGATTACTTCTGTCAAAATCCAGTTTTTCATGATCAATCACCCACCCTTATTGAATGTTTAATGAAGACGTGTGTTTATTTTATTTCTAATTTCCCTAATGCAATAATCATATAGACACCATATGTTGTCAAATTTTACATGACCTCCTCTGTCTCAGGAGATGGTAGATAGGCCTTCCTCAATTCCCTGCCTTACCATATTCCACACGTTTCTTCTTATACCAATAAAGCATGGGCAAAGAATGGTTACCATAAGTCTGGTATAATTACATCAGTGACTGACTGAAGGCAAGCTGTAGAAGCTCTAAACAATATCTTACTCCTTATATTTTCTCTGCATTTGAATTCTTCCTTCTAGCCTTCACAGGACTGTGTCAGCAAACATTGAGCTTGCTGTCAATTTCACCCAAGTGTTTTTTCTGTGATCTCTACCTTACGAAGAATGTCGATAAGCCTGTACTCCCAAGCAAATAGTCTTTCTTTTAGATGAAGTCTTTTCTGATAGTATTTTCTTCTTTCTAGCATACTGATCTTCTAATAAAATACCTCAAAGAAATTCTGGGGCACCAATATGTTCATGTATTTATTTTCTTTGGGTTTGATGGAACTTTTTTTTTGAATTGAAGTATTCTGGAATAGTTTTTTTTTTTTAAAAAAATATTCTCTGAATGCACATATTAAATACTTCTACTTAAAAACAAACAGAAGGTGGAACCCTAGTTGGGTCAGTGAGCATATGTACTTGACACCAAACCTAATGATCCTCAAATTTTATCTCAGACATCAAGATGGTGACAGGAAGTAACTGAATCCCTCAAATTGTCATCTGACCTCTACAGAAGTATGGCACATAGGTAAGTGAATGTAACTTTAAAAGTTAGTAGCTGCATAGTTGGCTTAGCAGTTATGAGCACATGTTCCAACTACCCATATCAGGCTCTTGTAACTCCAGAGGGAAGTGATGACTCTGGCCTCTTTGAGGTATCCTTACTCATATGCATACACTGATAAACATATATCCATATATGTTTATATCAATAAAATGATTATAAAAAATTGCTGGGTCAAGTGTGATGGGTCTACTCTTTGTATAGTGGTGAATAAAACTAAATTCATAAAAATTGAAAAAAAAACCCCAGCTTTGAAGATAGGCACTGTACAGTGAAGAAAATAGGCAAAAGTACTTCAATCAAGTGCGGACAGGATGCAAGCAGACATCACTATTCTAACATAAACTAAATAGACCAAACTAAATGATTACAAGTGATAACACAATAGCTAACAGCAATTAACTAAGAAGGCATGTCTATCCTAAACATTCATGTACCAAACACTGTGTCATTAAATTTTATTTAAAAATATACTTTTATAAACAAAGTACCCAATAATAAAACACCAAACCAAACCCAACCCAACCAAACCAAACCAAACCAAACCAAACCAAACCAAATGAAAAAACAAATAATGGAACTGACTATGGCAGTCGAACATTTGAGACCCTTTAGCAGCAATTTATCATTACCCATATTATGGGGATTCCTTATAATTGTCAAGGACAAAAGACTGTGGAACAGGCCCATGGAACTTTAAAACAATATCTTCAAAGAATAAAAAAGGGGGAGATATAATCCTGTACACCACAAATTTATTTAAATTGTATTCTTTTCATTTTAAAGTTTTTTTTTTTTTTTAAATTGGATGCCAAGGAATTTTCTGCTGAGTGTCTATGGTGCTCTACAACTAGGCATACTTATACATAGGTGAAAGGGAAGGATCCACTTACTGGCATATGGCATGATCCTGATCAGGTATTAAATATGGGGAAGAGGGCATGTTTGTGTTTTTTTTCTGCAGGATGCTGAAGGAGCATGGTGGCTGCATGAACAATGGGTGAGACATGCTGATGCCAAGACAAAGAATGATGTTGACATGTGAGCTTGCTGAGTACCCTGACAATGGTGACTGAGAAGCTGTATTGGACATGAGTTCCTGACTCACCATTGCTTAAATATACCCCTAATGGGACTAGCTACCTTGCCTTAAGATCTTAGACCTTGTGGAACAGAGAATTAAAAAGAGAAATTATAATGTCTCTTATATTGTTATTAAATGTGACCAGCTATTCAGACTCAATCATGGACTGGTCCAGAAATCAATCCAATATTGGAAATAACAGTCTTCATTTGGAAGTCTGGTCCTGGACACTTTCAGAGACATATATGCAGCTAATTAGCTGCAGTTCTCTATGATGTTATGTTAGCAAGAGATAAATTTGGGGCAGGATCTAGGTTTCAAACAGGTCTTAGCACATGTGTTAAGGTTCTCTTAATTGTCAAGTTGAAAATACTTTTGTTTCTTCTACAGTATTTAATATAAGTTGCATTGATTGCACAGCTTCTGATTGTGTTTTGAAATCCAGCATGTCAGTTATGGAGGTCTATCAACCAGCTTTTGTTTTAGTGCCCTGAGTATCACAGAACCTTGGTATTCTGAAAAATAGCTTGCAAATACTGGAAGAAATGAGGCTGGCTTTAAACAGAATTGAGAGGGTGGTGGGCTTGATTATTGCTGGTATAACAGCTTTAATTACATTAATTGATAGCACCACTGCTTCTGCAATTACTGTGACACAAGAAATTAAGACAGCTACTTTTGTTAATCATTTAGCAGAAAATGTTACTAATGTGTTAAATATACCAGAGGATTTAGATAGGCATTTAGAAGAACAAATTGATGCTCTTTATCCTATTCAAATTCCTGGAAGGAGGTTCAGAGTTTAAGAGTAAGGAGCCATCTTGTGTGTCTTGCCAAATACCATTGGATTCATGTTAGTTCTACAATTTACAGTGGTAGTCATTATAATTAGGAAGAAGCTTAATGACACATGCAGAGCATTTGGCATAACTCTAACACCTCTCTGGATGCTCTAAAGATACATATGGAGCTTTTTAATTTCAAGAATGCTGCTCTGATGAGTGATGATGTGGTAGATACTGCAGATAAAATTACCCATGGCCTGAGGTCAGTATTTCTATTTTGGTCAAGCTTCAAAAATGACATACATAGCTTGATCATACTAGCCGTTTTTGTCCTGTGAATACTTTTTTCCCTGCCCATTGTGTTAAAGGTTTTCTTCAACAACAACAACGACAACAACAACAACAACCACCTGTTGGTAGCCAAAGTACATGATGTAAAACTGAAAATGGACTCCCAGACAGAGTTATTAAATTAACAGCCTGGCAAGCCAAGGACGGGTAAATTTCTGCACAGAGCCTTACCAACCTAAGACAGAAATGCATTGCTTTTGATAATGCATACTCCATGATGAGTAAGGAAGGCATTCTTGTCAGAATTACCTAAGACAGGCACAGTCTTGTTAATGAAATAAAAAAGGGGGAGAAGTGGAGAGCCTTTGGGGCTGCTTAGCAAAAAGCTGACATGGACCAAAGACAAGGAAATGGGCTGCTTGGCAGGAATATGACATTGGCTAAGGACAAGGAAGTAGGCCTCAGGCAGGAATCTGACATTAGACTAGAACAAAGAAGTAGTTTCAGGTAGGAATCTAAATCTTAGGCTACAACAAAGAAGTAATCTCAAGCAGGGACATAAATATTAGGCTAGAACAAAGAAGTAATGTCAGACAGGAATCTAAATTTTAGGCTAGAACAAGAAAGTAGGCTTCAGACATGAAAATGACCTTGGGCTAGGACAGGGAAGTAGGCTTAGGTACTTTGGTCATCCTGATAAGCCCTTAGAAACAGTGTTCATGGGAGTGTTCATGTAGTTGGGTTTAATGCCTTGCTTTTTCTTTGACTATTTGTATTTATTGTATTTCTTGTTCCTTGACTATTTGCATCTGTTGTATTGCTAGACCCTCAACCTAGAACTAACCTTAGTACATGCATGTAATCAAAATGGCATAAAAGCATAAAGGATGAGGGGGAGGGGATGGGGGTTCTAAGGAGGGGAAATGGGTTAAGGTGATTACATCTGTATTGTAAATAAATAAAATATCCAATTTAAATTACACACACACACACACACACACACACATATAACTTTTAGATTTAGAGACACAGATTAATGTCAACTCATTAATAGCAGGTCATTTCAATTCTTCACTGTCTCCAATAGGCAAGTCATATAGACAAAAATTAAGCAAAGACATGAAATGGACATTTCTGGTTGTGTTATGTGATGAAGATTCACAGGCTATTTTGCTGATGCCGTGAGAGGACATGTGATGTTTGGAGAGAATATAAATAGGACTCAATTGAACAGTGACAATGGTGTATCAGCAATAAGTAAAGTAGGTGAAATTGACTATACTGAAGGGTAGTAACACTTCACAACTGCCTCAAGTACATCCTCTTGAAAAACAATTATAGCAGGTAAATACAAAGACAGCAAGTGGTTTAATATGTACCTCAGTTTGTTGTAACATTTTCTTTGTATTATACGCTCTGGTGTCTTAACATCTGTTGCTGTATTTTAATTTTGGAAAATGCTTAATTTTATCACTCTGTCAAGGGACAGAAATTGTGCCTTAGAATCACAGTTATCTTCAAGCTACCCATATTCATTGCATTGGCCACCTTAATCTCCCAGATTATTTTAAGGAATTTATAGGAGAGGCCATGTGCCCATCTTTATAAGAGATCCTGACCCTCCTTACAGAAAGTATTCAGCAGGAAGTAGTAGTGCTGGCTGTCACTTGTCCTCTCTCCCTCCTTTTTCTTGAACACTCTCTGGGAAGATTAGTTATCTACCATCATCTGTGAACCTGCTTTTATTTGTTTAAATTCTTAGTTCATAATGTGTAATAAAATGAGATAATGGTCTCACTTCATAAGATTAGACTGTTTTCCTCAACCTTCCTTACAGAATATACATTTCAGATTCAATGGAAAAGACTCCTTCTGTCCATATTATAGTTGACAAAACCCAAATTGAAAAATCAGATTTATTTATAATATAGTAGTTTATATAATGGGATATGAATCATACTGTTATAACAACCAGAAAAAGATCTGACAGTTTATGATAGATTTCTTAAAGGATATGCTCAGAACATTTCTGTGAAAAAGAATGTTTTCTTAATCACTTCTCTTCAAATGGGATTGTCACACATGTACAGTAAAACTATTAGAGAAAAGAAGACTGAAATTTAACTGGAGTTAATGGAACATGCTGTGGGCATGGGAATATTATGACAATAATGAATGTTATGGCATATTTTCTACCTTGTGAATCCCCCTCCATTACATTTTCCACAGTAGTCTAATCATTAAAATTCTATGCACCCCTCTCAGTGATGTCTTGTGTAGACTTTATTGATATGCACAACTCACAGAATTTTATCTACCTGAGAAATTAATCACTAAAATCAAATACCTATGATAAAAATTTACCTTACAGGTCAGGTTTTGCCTATTTAAAAAATATATCAGAGGACTGAATTATCAAATAGCTACAGTCATATTCTTAAAATAGAGAAGATCGTTTTTTTCTGGGTTGGCCTGAGGCTGTTTGTATTCTAATGCTCATGATAATTCCTCAAGAGGGGTTATCCTCCTCAGCCCTCATGAGCAGACCATCATGTACTCAGGTGAAGCCATGTGAACCTACTCCTCATTTTAACTGGCCAATAAAAGGTTAGAGCCTGTGATTGGGGAGTGGAAGGGAAAGTTGTGATTGGAGACTCAAGATGGGATGGCAAGTAGGAGAGAGGACAGAGCAAGAAGAGAAAGAAGCTGCGGTGGACCAGAACCATGATGGACCAGAACCACATGAGTAGGAGAAACGGCAAGTATCAAGGTGTCTTATAGCTGGGGAATAAGTTAGTATAGTACTAGATCTTCCCGATCTAGGTATATGGCTTATAATTAAAATACCTTGGCTGTATGACTTTTATATATGTTTATTAGGGCTGGAAATTCCAGCAACAAATTGGCACCCAATGTGTAGCTAAGAACCAAACTAAACAGAAAAAAGTCTACCCCCCTACCCCAAATATAAACAATCAGGGCTATGCTTTAAAGCTGCAGTCAGATGGAAATTAAACATGGAGTGTGTTTGAGGGAGATACAGAGAGCTAAGTGAAAGGCTCCCTCTTCAAGCAAACCATGGCAGCCATAGGTCGCAACCCAGCCTCGAGCTGGGATGTAAGGTTGTGCCAAAGTCAGAACACAATTGGGGTTCCCTGAGCATGAGAGAAGGACCAAGGACCCTGGGACATGGCTACCTGAACCGCAGCCTTCGCAGCTGAAGATCAACAGCTGAAAAAAATTGCAGCTAACTTTCCAAAGCACAGGCATAGCGGAATGATCTGAGCATCTATGCCCCAAGCCAGCCTTACTGTGCTTGCCTTCCCATATTCCCTACATCTAAATAGGGCATGAGACGGCCAGACCCACTATCCTGATTGCTTGCACTGTAGGCTTCCTGAAATAGGTGCACATACAACCCAGACAAAAAGACAGAGACAGCTCAAAAGCACAGAAAACACCAGTCTTTCTACAGTCATCACCCTACTACATATAAAAGAATGAGGGAAGATCGCAATGTCCTGAATTGAACACCAGGGGGAGACAAAGGTACAAGAATCTTCAGATCAGATATTAAGAATTATAAATTGATGATGATGATGATAATTAGATGCCTAAAGATGAGAAACACAATAAATACCTTTTGGTTTTTATGTGATGCTATTATGAATGGCTGAAAAGGGATGGACTTAAAGGAAGTTGACACCTTGCCTATTATCATTATTACAATGTTAAGTTTCAATTATATCCTAATATAAGCTTCTTGGATTACTATGTCTTCTTAAAAAACAGGCCACTAAAAAATTATGAGCTTTAGAAAATGGATTAAAATATTTTATGAAACAGAATGAGAATAATGCCAAAGCACTAGAGGGGAAAATACAGAAAAATATAAATCAGAGTATGGAAATTGTTCAGATGACTGGGACACAGGAAGAGAAAAGGTCTGAAAATTGGACACAGGAGCTGGAAAAGACCCTAGAAGAAAAACATGCAGAACTTCACAGATCAGACTAAACAACAGAAAGAAATTTGAGAATTGGAAATATAGCTTAGAGGAAATATTGGAACTAAAGGTATAGGATTTTATAGGTCATGATAAGCAACAGAGAGAGGAAAATGAAGGTTTGAGACAGGAGCTAGAAAAACACTAGAACAAAAGATACAGACTTTCCTAGATCATACTGAGCAACAGAGAGATAGAAATAAAAATTGGAAGGCGAGCCTAGAGCATAATTTTCTAAAGTTAAAAAATCAAAATAAGGTAGATACCACAATATCATAATTTCAACATAAAGAAAAATTAGAATTAATGGAAATAGGGCCTAGAACAGAAACAGGAATTCATAAAGCAGAACAAATAACAGAGAGAAATTAAGACTTGACAACATGTCCTATAGAAAATATGAGAATTAAAAGTACAGGATTTTACAGGTCAAGATAAGCTATAGACAGAGGAAAATGAAGATTGGAGACAGGAGCTGGAGAAGGCACTAGAACAAAGGATGCAAACGTTCACAGGTCAGACTGAGTTGCAGACAGAAAGTAATGAGGATTTGAGAGCAAGGCTTGGACTATAGTCTAAAAATCAATCAATCAAAATAATAGAAATTAGAATTTCAGAATTACAATATGAAGAAAAAATACAATATGGAAGCAGAACCTTCAGCAGAGGATACAGGAATTTATAGAATAGGATGAAAAACAAAAGGAAAAGTTTGACAACTAGGGGCAAACTTTGGAGGAGAGGTTATGAAGAAAACTATAACTCCAAGATGACAGAGATACAAGCACTAGCAAGATATGAAATATGGGTACAAACTTTAATCAGCCTTAAACTATTCTTATTAAAATATTAATTAGGAGAAGTACTCAAGTAGATATAGTAGATAGAATTAGAGAAAGCCAATTAAAAGTTGACAGAAGACAAACTTTAGTTGATCTGGTTATTATACAAGAAAGACCAGCAGACAATAGTCTTCCAAAAATTATCAGGACTTTGAATGGCAACCCATGGATGTGTTAAAACTGAGAGAATTTAAAGAAAGTGTCATTAATTTTTAAATGCATCCACCATTTGTAAAACAAATCCTGACTTCTTGGGCTATCAGAAAGTAGAATAATCCACCACTACTGGAAGGATATGATAAAAGCAATAGTAGAACCTGGGACATATTTATAATAGTTCTCATGGTAGAGAGGAGAGACCAAAGAGATAGAAAGACAAAATAAAGTCAGAGGGATCAATATTTCTAAAGACCAGCTACTTGATGAGGGTTGTTTTGCTGAGATAGATGCACAGGGTGAATCTAATGAAGAAACCTTGACATTATGTTGCTTGGCTGTCTTAAATGCCTGAGACAGGGTCACAAAAACAGGAAAAAGACTTGAACCATTTTCTCAGGTCTTGCAATGGTAAAATACTTTATCTAATTGCCAAATATAATGAACTGGATATTATAAATGTATATCATACCTTATTTTCCATAATGGTTGTACTTGTATTCAATTTATATCTGAGTGAAGAGCAGCCTTTTATTGGTCTAAAAAGGGGAATTGTTAATGTTTGGCCTTGCTGTCTATTTTAATGCTAAGTGAAGGCTCCCAAGACCTGGAATCAAGTGACCCTGCCCCCAAGTTTGTCCTGATTGGAAAAGATACCAACAGCCAATATCTGGGTAAAATATGTAGTTGAGGTTTAAGTTTCCTGGACTTGGGGTCAAAGAAGAAGCATGAGAAAGAAGAAGGTAGAGGAGGAAGAAAGAGAAGCTGCCATGGGTTTGGTGAGCCATAAAAAAATGTGGCCCTGAGGGCTGCACAGTCTGAGTTAGAGCATACCAGATGAAACATAGTAAGTAATAATTTGGGGTTATCAATAGGAAAGTAGATTCTAATAGCATAGAGGATAGTCATCTACCCCAATCTGTGGGTAGATGGACACAGGTGAGTGTCTTTTATCTGGGAACTAAATGGGCACAGGCCTAGAGGAAACCCCAGGTTGGGATTAAAATTTTCTACAGTAGCTCATGTTCACAGCTAGTATGTTAGCAATGATGGCCATATTAGAAAGAGCTGGAGGTATAGAGCATATGGTTGAGGGTTATTTCCCACCAAGTCTAGGTTTATTATTGATTAAATCACTAAAATGCCCTGCTGTAGCTTCTCTAAATCAGAAAGAAAGGGATTGCCCTAGATCTAGCTCATTCCTTAACCACAAGAGCAGGATAGAAGATACACAGATGCTAAAGCTCAGAAAGCAATCCAAGAATTCTGATGACTTCATCACTATAAAACCTTTTGAAAGTAGTTGACATCATGTCCATCCAGCAAAAGAGTAGTAAATTACTTTTATGGTTTATACCGCTCTTTCCATGGGTTTCTAACCAGAGTTATAGCAGCAGGCATGAATTCTTCCAGCAGAGCAGGCTTTGCTGCAAAGTGGAAAACGGTTTCTTACCCCGAAACATTTGTGCACTACTCAATAGCAGGCACATGTTGCCTGGTAGGTTGGTATTGTACAAATATAGGGTACAGTGGGCCACAAACAATCAAAAAATTTTTAAAAAGATATGAATATAAGAGATGGATTTTGAAAGAAGAATTTAATCTAAGGAGAAGAAGATAATTGTGGAAAATATGTTCAAACTACTCTAGATAAATCATGTGTATGTAAGATATTTTTCAAGAATAAATTCTAGGAAGCTACTGATACAATATTACAAGTACCACACACACAATTATAACACACACACACACACACACACACACACACACACACACACACACACACAGTGCAAGCTAAGGCAATGGAGGTACAAATCTTTAATCCCAGCACTTGGGAGACAGAAGTAGAGGGATCTCTCAGTTTGAGGCCAGCCTGATCTACAGAAAGAGTTGCAATAAGGCCAGGGATATGAAGAGAAACCTACTCTCAAAAAACAAACAAACAAACAAACAAACACACACACAAAAACAACAACAGCAACACACACACAGACACACAAAACAAAACAGTGAAAGGAGAGAGAGGGAAACAGGGAGACAGAAAGAAAGAGAAGGGGAGAGAGAGACACTGGAAAACAAGTTCCAGCAAAATGAGTAGGTATTTGTAAGTGCTGAGCCTGTAAGGCTATTTGGATGAGAAATTTTTCATAGATACAGCTGAGGTAGAGTCACATTTGGAGAACACATCATTTAAATTATCTTCACTCCTCTATCAAAGTTACACACTAAAGATGTTTCAAACATCAGAAGCCGAACAGAGAAGAGGTAATAATAAAAATGCTTCATAATATTTCTTTTCTTGGCACAGGTGCATGATCATGCCAAATTTGTGATTGAGTGGCTTGGAGAAGGCTTAAAAAATTAATAGCATGACTATCATTGCATAACAACAACAAAACTGCCCTCATTTTCTAAGGTGCTTCCACTGTGTATGCCAGACTGTATATTATAGCCAGGCAGCTGCTGATACTAAATATTAAATAATATGATTTACATACTAATGTTTGTTTCACTGCTGAAATTTATTAGTCAAATATTAGGCTTTATTCAAAATCAAGAAACCTTTTGTTCATTTCTTTTCTTCTACAAAAGAAGGAAAAATGTGCCTTATTTGGTAGGTCATTTAAAGCAAGGGTCTAGAAAAGCTCAGACCAATAACGTAGAATAATGACTCCTAATGCCTGGGCAATTAAGCTATTGAAGAGACTCATATTAGGCATATATGTTTTATTTGCTTTCCGTACCCATAAGTAATTCTGAGTGCCACTAATCATTTTTTTAATTCCTACTATCTGTTTGCTTTAGGAGTTGGGGGTTGATATATCAGGGAGACTGTAGGTGGCCTCTCTCACGAGAAACTTTACTGGAAAATTACCATATATTTGCACTTCTGTGTTTAGATCCTTATAGGATTTAAAAAGGAGTATCTTAAAGTTAGTCTGCATGAAGCATTTCTTATATTTATAAGAAAATAAATAATATTAGTGTCAGAACCCACACCAGCTTGCAGCTCAGGTCACAGAAGCTTCTTTCTTTCTTTTTTTTTCTTTCTTTTTTTTTAATTGGATGTTTTAATTACATTTCATATGTCGTCCCCTTACCCCATCCCCCACCCACCCAGGAACACCCTATCCCCTTACCCCTCCTCCTTCTTCTCTGCAGATGTAACCCCTGCTTACCCCCCCGCCCACTCCCACCTCCCCACCCTCAATATTCCCACCCCCAGGGGCGTCCAGCCTTAAGGAAGTCAAGGATCTCTTCTTCTACCTATGCCCAGCAGGGCCCTCCACTCTTACATATTCATCTGAAGCCCTGGATCCCTCCATAAGTGCTCCCAGGCTGGTGGTTTAGACCCTGGGAGCTGTGGTTGGTTGGGATTGTTGCTCTCTTCATGGGGCCACAAACCCTTTCAGCTCCAATGGCCTTCACTCTAACTCCTCCATTGGGAACCCCATTATCAGTTCAATGGCTAGTTGTGAGCATCTGCCTCTGAATATGTCTGACTCTTGAAGGCCTCTGAGGAGACATCCATATCAGGCCCTTATCGGCATGCACTTCCTGACTTCCACATCAGCATCTACCTTTGGTGACAGCACATGGGATGGATACTCAGGTGGAAAGGTCTTCAAATGGCCCCTCCTTCAGTTTCTGTCCCTCACTTTGTCTCCATATTTGCTCCCTTGAGTATTTTGTTGCTCCTTCTAAGAAGGACCGAATAACCCCCACTTGGTCTTCCTTCTTCATGAGCTTCATGTGGCCTGTGAGTTGCATCTTGGTCATTTCAAGGTTCTGGGCTAATATCCAGTAATCAGTGAGTGAATATCATGTGTGTTCTTTTGTGATTGGCTCACTTCACTCAGGATAATAATTTCTAGTTCCATCCATTTACCTAGGAACCTCTCGAATTCATTGTTTTTAATAGCTGAGTAATACTCCATTGTGTAAATATACCACATTTTTTGAATCCATTCCTCAGTTGAAGGAGGTCTGGGTTCTTCCCAGTTCCTGGCTATTATAAATAAGGCTGCTATGAACATAGTTGAGCATATGTCCTTGTTATATGTTTGAGCATCTTCTGGGTATATGCCTAGGAGTGGTATAGCTGGATCCTCAGGTAATACTATGTCCAATTTTCTGAGGAACCGCCACACTGATTTCCAGAGTGGTTGTACCATCTTGCAGTCCCACCAACAATGGAGGAGTGTTCCTCTTACTCAACACCCTCGACAGCATCTACTATCACCTGAGTTTTCAATCTTAGCCATTCTGACTGGTGTGAGATAGAATCTCAGGGTTGTTTTGATTTGCATTTCCCTGATGACTAAGGACACTGAACATTTCTTTAGGTGCTTCTCGGCCATTCGAGTTTCTTCCATTGAAAATTCTTTGTTAAGCTCTATACCCCATTTTTTAATAGGGTAATTTGGTTGTCTGGTGTCTAATTTCTTGAGTTCTTTGTATATATTGGATATTAGCCCTCTATCAGATGTAGGATTGGTAAAGATCTTTTCCCAATTTGTTGGTTGTCGTTTTGTCCTATTGACAGTGTCCTTTGCCTTACAGAAACTTTGCAATTTTATGAAGTCCCATTTGTCAATTCTTGATCTTAGAGCATATGCCATTGGAGTTCTTTTCAGGAACTTTTCCCCTGTGCCCAAGTATTCGAGGGTCTTCCCCACCTTCTCTTCTATTAGTTTCAGTGTATCTGGTTTTATGTGGAGGTCCTTTATCCACTTAGACTTGAGCTTTGTACAAGGGGATAAGAATGGATCAATTTTCATTCTTCTACATGTTGTCCTCCAGTTGAACCAGCACCATTTGTTGAAAATGCTGTCCTTTTTCCACTGGACAGTTTTAGCTCCTTTGTCAAAGATCAAGTGACCATAGGAGTGTGGGTTCATTTCTGGGTCTTCAATTCTATTCCATTGATCTTCCTGCCTGTCTCTGTACCAATACCAGGTAGTTTTTATCACTATTGCTCTGTAGTACAGCTTGAGGTCAGGGATGGTGATTCCTCCCGAAGTTCTTTTATTGTTGAGAATAGTTTTCGCTATCCTGGGTTTTTTGTTATTCCATATGAATTTGAGAATTTCCTTTTCTAACTCTGTGAAGAATTGAGTTGGGATTTTAATGGGGATTGCATTGAAGCTGTAGATTGCTTTTGGCAAGATGGCCATTTTTATTATATTAATCCTGCCAATCCATGAGCATGGGAGATCTTTCCATCTTCTGAGATCTTCTTCGATTTCTTTCTTCAGAGACTTGAAGTTCTTGTCATACAGGTCTTTCACTTGCTTGGTTAGATTCACACCAAGGTATTTTATATTATTTGCAACTATTGTGAAGGGTGTCATTTCCTTAATTTCTTTTTCAGTCTGTTTATCTCTCATGTAGAGGAAGACTACTGATTTGTTTGAGTTGATTTTATAACCAGCCACTTTGCTGAACTTGTTTATCAGGTTTAGGAGTTCTCTGGTGGAAGTCTGGGGGTCACTTAAGTATACTATCATATCATCTGCAAATAGCGATATTTTGACTTCTTCCTTTCCTATTTGTATCCCTTTGACCTCTTTTTGTTGTCTAATTGCTCTGGCTAGGACTTCCAGTACTATATTGAATAGGTAGGGGGAGAGTGGGCAGCCTTGTCTAGTCCCTGATCTTAGTGGGATTGCTTCAAGTTTCTCTCCATTTAGCTTGATGTTGGCTACTGGTTTGCTGTAAATTGCTTTTACTATGTTTAGGTAGGGGCCTTGAATTCCTGATCTTTCCAAGACTTTCAGCAGGAAGGGATGTTGAATTTTGTCAAATGCTTTCTCAGCATCTAGTGAGATGATCATGTGATTTTTTTCTTTGAGTTTGTTTATATAGTGGATTACATTGATGGATTTCCAAATATTGAACCATCCCTGCATTCTTGGGATAAAACCTACTTGATCATGATGGATGCTTGTTTTGATGTGTACTTTGATTTGGTTTGCTAGAATTTTATTGAGTATTTTTGCATCGATGTTCATAAGGGAGATTGGTCTGAAGTTCTCTTTCTTTGTCGGGTCTTTGTGGGGTTTGGGTATGAGTGTAATTGTAGCTTCATAGAATGAATTGGGTATTGTTCCTTCTGTTTCTATTTTGTGGAATAGTTTGAAGGAAATTGATATTAGGTCTTTCTTGAAGGTCTGATATAATTCAGCACTAAAACCATCTGGTCCTGGACTTTTTTTAGTGGGGAGACTTTTAATGACTGCTGCTATTTCCTTAGGGGTTATGGGACTATTTAGATGGTTTATCTGCTCCTGATTTAACTTTGGTACCTGGTATCTGTCTAGGAAATTGTCCATTTCATCCAGGTTTTCCAGTTTTGTTGCGTATAGGCCTTTGTAGTAGGATCTGATGATTTTTTGAATTTCTTCAGTTTCTGTTGTTATGTCTCCCTTTTCAGTTCTGATTTTATTAATTTGGATACTGTCTCTGTGCCCTCTGGTTAATCTGGCTAACGGTTTATCTATCTTGTTGATTTTCTCAAAGAACCAACTCCTGGTTTTATTGATATTTTGTATTGTTCTTTCTGTTTCTATTTGGTTGATTTCAGCCCTGAGTTTGATTATTTCCTGCCTTCTACTCCTCCTGGGTGTATTTGATTCTTTCTGTTCTAGAGCTTTTAGTTGAGCAGTTAAGTTGTTAGTGTGTGCTCTCTCCAGTTTCTTTTTTTAGGTACTTAGAGGTATGAGTTTTTCTCTTAGCACTGCCTTCATGGAGTCCCACAAGTTTTGGTATGATGTGTCCTCATTTTCATTGAATTCTAAAAAGTCGTTTATTTCTTTGTTTCTTTCTTGACCAAGTCATCATTGAGTAGAGAGTTGTTCAGTTTCCATGTGCATGTGGGTTTTCCATTGGTTTTGTCATTATTAAAGACCAGTCTTAGTCCGTGGTGACCTGATAAGATGCAAGGGTATTATTTTAATCTTTTTGTATTTGTAGAGGCCTGTTTTGTGACCAGTTATATGGTCTATTTTGGAGAAGGTACCATGAGGTGCTGAGAAAAAGGTATATTCTTTTGTGTTAGGATGAAATATTCTATAGATGTCTGTTAAGTCCATTTGGTTCATAACTTCTGTTAATGTCAAAGTGTCTCGGGTTAGTTTCTGTTTCCATGATCTGTCCATTGAGAGTGGGGTGTTGAAATCCCCCACTATTATTGTGTGAGGTGTAATGTGTGTTTTGAGCTTTAGTAAAGTTTCTTTTATGTATGTAGGTGCCCTTGCATTTGGAGCATAGATGTTCAGAATTGAGAGTTCACCTTGGTAGATTTTTCCTTTGATGAGTATGAAGTGTCCTTCCTTATCTTTTTTGATTAATTTTGGATGAAAGTCGATTTTATTTGATATTAGAATGGCTACTCCAGCTTGTTTCTTGGGACCATTGGCTTGGAAAATTGTTTTCCAGCCTTTTATTCTGAGGTAGTATCTGTCTTTGTCACTGAGGTGCGTTTCTTGTATGCAGCAAAATTCTGGGTCTTGTTTTTGTATCCAGTCTGATAGTCTGTGTCTTTTTATTGGGGAATTGAGACCATTGATGTTAAGAGATATTAAGGAAAAATGATTGTGGCTTCCTGTTATTTTTGTTATTAGAGGTAAAGTTATGTTTGTATAGTTATCTTCTTTTGGGGTTGTTGGAAGATTACTTCCTTGCTTTTTCTAGGTTGTAGTTTCCCTCCTTGTGTTGGCATTTTCCATAAATTATCCTTTGAAGTGCTGGGTTTGTGGGAAGATATTGTGCAAATTTGGTTTTGTCATGGAATATCTTGGTTTCACCATCTATATTGATTGAGAGTTTTGCTGGGTATAGTAATCTGGGCTGGCAATTGTGTTCTCTTAGGGTCTGTATGATGTCAGTCCAGGCTCTTCTGGCTTTTATAGTCTCTGGTGAGAAGTCTGGTGTAATTCTTATAGGTCTGCCTTTGTATGTTACTTGAACTTTTTCTCGTACTGCTTTTAGTATTTTTTCTTTGTTTTGTGCATCTGATGTTTTGATTATTATGTTACGGGAGGTATTTCTTTTCTGGTCTAGTCTATTTGGTGTTCTGTAGGCTTCTTGTATGTTTATGAGCATCTTGTTCTTTAGGTTAGGGAAGTTTTCCTCAATAATTTTGTTGAAGATATTTACTGGCCCTTTAAGTTGGGAATCTTCATTCTCATCTATACCTATTATCCTTAGGTTTGGTCTTCTCATTGTGTCCTGGATTTCCTGGATGTTTTGAGTTAGGAGTTTTTTGCATTTTGCATTTTCTTTGACAACTGTGACAATATTTACCACTGTATCTTCTGCATTTGAGATTCTCTCTTCTATCTGTTGTGTTCTGTTGGAGATACTTGCGTCTTTGACTCCTGATCTCTTTCTTAAGTTTTCTATCTCCATGGTTGTCTCCCTTTGAGCTTTCTTTATTGTTTCTATTTCCAGTTTCAGATCCTGAATGTTTTTGTTTAATTCCTTCTTTGTGTTTTCTTGCATTTCTTTAAGGGATTTCTGTGATTCCTCTTTAAGGGCTTCTACGTGTTTACTTGTACTCTCCTGTATTTCTTTAAGGGAGTTGCTTATGTCCTTCTTATAATCCTGTATCACCATCATGAGAAGTGATTTTAATTCTGAATCCTGCTTTTCAGGTGTGATGTGGTGTCCAGGGCTTGCTATATTGGGAGAGCTGGGTACTGATGATGTCAAGAAACTTTGGTTTCTGTTGCTTATGTTCTTGTGCTTGCCTTTCACCATCTGGTTAACTTTAGTGTTACCTGTCATTACTGTGTAAGACTGGAGTTTGTATTTCCAGTTATCTTGCTTGTGTCAGAGCTCCTCAGAGTCCAGATGTCTCTGTGGTCTTATGATCCTAATCTCCTGGGAGGAAGAACTCCTTGGACTCAGGCCACCTCTTGGATCTGGAAATCCTTCTGCTCTGGGTGCAGTGGTTCCTCTAGGATGGCTCAGGATATGATGTCTCCCAAGTGCAAACCACTTTCGTGTCTGCTGCTCTGAGTGTAGTAGCTCTTCGGCTGCTCTGAGTGTAGTGGCTCCTCTAGGATGGCTGAGGATTCAGTATCTCCACAGGAACAGGCCAGCTCTGTGTCTGCCCCAGCCCAAAGGTCCAGGCAGTGGTTGAAGCGGAGTGGAAATCTGGAGGGGCAGGGTTTGGGTAGCTGGTGTGTCCTGAATGTCCCTGGCTCCCAGATATATCTCTGGGGCTTAGGGAGTGAGATGGAGTCCTTACTGGTTGCTCTGAGTGCAGTGGCTCCTCTAGGATGGCTGAGGATTCAGTATCTCCACAGGAGCAGGCCAACTCTGTGTCTGCCCCAGCCCAAAGGACCAGGCAGGGGCGCTTCTTTCTTTTATAAAGAAAGTGGCAAGCTCCTTATTGACAGCTTCTTTATAAATTTATCCCACTGATAGAAGGCAATTGATATTTTCAAATTGTCGCAGAAGTGATAGATATCAAATTACTAAACTGAGGATTACTGACAGAAACTCATCTTCCCAGCAATGCAATGGGTACATCTACACTAGCCATATCCCTCTTTCCTATTTCTCCTACAGCTAGAGAGTCATACATTTTTCTGCACAATTCAAGACTCCATACACCTGTTCCTTCCTACCACTGAGGAAAAAAGAGACAGTCTGAGCATATAAATTTTCCCCTTTTGCATGACACCTCTAAGAAGGACCTAATCACCTCCGTTTTGTGGGCCTGAACTCACATCAAAGCCCCTTCCAAGTGGTTTCTCTAGGACATTGTACCTGTATTTTCTTGAGCACTCCCACCATGTTTCTCTTTATTCAAGGTAGTAATATCTCTCCTAGAAAATTATACAAAAGATAATCTATCTCACTTTCCCCTTTGAATATTAAACCTTCAAACTAGCAATTAGTTAAAATACTTGTAGGTGGCTTCTCTATTGGGAGGAAGGGGAAAAGGTGACAGAAAAAGGAATAGCTAGGCACTTGGTTCTTGAGAACAAAACAAGATATATTATGAGGACAGAAGTCAGTGTTTGGAATTGCTCAAGAATCCAGTAGAAGCTCATACTCAATGTACTTAAGCACAGCCTTCTTGGGAAGCACAACCACACAAGGATGAGCTAAGAGGATATTTTTTATTGGATATTTTCTTTATTTAAATTTCAAATGTTATCCCCTTTCCAGATCTCCACTCCAGAAACCTCCTACCCTCTCCCCCTCTCCCTGCCTCTATGAGGGTGCTCCCCCACCCACCCACCCACTCCTGACTTCCTGCCCTGGCATCCCCTACGCTGGGACATCAAACCCCCACTGGACCAAGGGACACTCTTCCCAGTATTGTCCAACCAGGCCATCCTCTGCCACATACATGGCTGGAGCCATGGGTCCCTCCATGTGTACACTTTGGTTGGTGCTCCAGTTTTTGGGAGCTCTGGGGCGGGGTCTGACTGGTTGATACTTTGCTTCCCCCATGGGGCTGCAACCCCCCTTAGCTCCTTCAGTCCCTTATCCAACTCTTCCATCTGGGACCCCACACTCAGTCCAATGGTAGGCTGTGAGCATCTACCTCTGTATTTGTCAGGGTCTGGTAGAGTCTCTCAGGAGACAGCCTTATCAGGTTCTTGTCAGCAAGCACTTCCTGACATCTTCAATAGTGACCAGCTTTGGCAACTGTATATTGGATGGATCCCCAGTTTCTTTCAGTCTCTGTTCCACACTTTGTCTCCATATTTCCTTCTGTGAGTTTTTTGTTCCCCCTTCTGAAGCACTGAAGCATCCACACTTTGGTCGTCTTTCTTCTTGAGCTTCATGTGATCTGTGAATTGTATCTTGTGTTTTCTGAGCGTTTGGGCTAATATCCAATTATCAGTGAGTGCATACTGTTTGTGTTCTTTTGTGACTGGGTTACATCATTCAGGAAGATAGTTTTCAGTTCCATCCATTTGCCTGTAAATTTTATGAAGTCATTGTTTTTAATAGCTGAGTAATACTCCACTGTGAAAATGTACCATGTTTTATGTATCCATTCATCTGTAGAGAGACATCTAGGTTGTTCTTGCAGAAGCCCCTTCCCTGCCCTGCTAGTCATCACAGGAGTGCTACATTTCAATAAATATCCCACCAATCTTGAATGGATCAGCATCTTAGGGTTTATTTTTTAACTTTTGTTTCAGAAAAGTATTTATATAGCTTATGCACTCTTATGCACATAAAGTAAATGTACACATCATAGTTAATGACATTATACAGCTTACAAGAGTATCAGCTATCTGTAGACTATTTCACCCAAATACCTAAGACTATGCATTCTGTTCAAAAAAACCCATGGAATCATTTCTGTCATAACAATGTATTAGGACACAAAACAAGTCTTGACCATTTGTTAGGGTTTCTATTGCTGCAATGAAACCCCATGACCAAAAAGCAAGTTGAGATCTCAGGGAGGTTTTGATTTGCATTTCCTTCATGACTAAGGATGTTGAACATTTAAAAAAGCATTTATTTGCCATTCAAGATTTCTCTGTTGAGAGTTCTCTGTTTAGCTCTGTATTGCATTTTTTTTTAAAAAAAATTAGGCAATTTGTTTTGTTGGAGCCCAACTTCTTGTGTTCTTTATATACACTCTGTTGGATGTAAGATTAGTGAAGACCTTTTCCCAATCTGTAAGCTACAGTTTTGTCCTACTGACAGTATCCTTTGCCTTACAGAAGCTTTTCAATCTCTTGAGGTCCATTTAACAATTGTTGATATTAGAGCCTGAGCCACTGGTGTTCTGTTCAGGAAATTTTCCCTGTGCCAATGTGTTCAAAGCTATTTCCCACTTTCTCTTATATTATATTTAGAATATCCACATTACACCAATTAGAATGGCTAAGATAAAAATCTCAAGTGTCAACACATGTTGGCAAGGATGGAGAAAGGGAACATTTCTCCATTGCTGGTGGGATTGCAAAATTGTACCACTACCCCAGAAATCAATCTAGAAGTTTCTTATAAAATTGGAAATAGTTCTACCTGAAGACCCATCTGTACCTCTCCTGGGTATATACACAAAAGATGCTCTACCATACCAAAAGGATAGGTGCTCTGCTATGTTCATAACACCTTTATTGGCAGTAGCCAGAAACTGGCAATAACACAAATGTCCCTCAATTGTATAGTGGACACAGAAAATGTGGTTCATTTACACAATGGCATACTATTCAGCTATTAACAACAAGGTCATCATGCATTTTGCAGGCAAATGGATGAAACTAGAGCATGTCATCCTAAGTGAGGTAACTCAGACCCAAATGACACACATGGTATGTACTCATTGATAAGTGGCTATTAGCCATAAGGTATAGAATACTCAAGATATAACCCACAAACCCAAAGAAGTTAAACAAGCAGAAAGGCTTAAGCAATGGTGTTTGAATCTTACTTAGAAGGCAGAACAAAATAGTCATTGGAGGCAGAGGCAGAGAATTGGGTGGGACAATGGAGCAGCAGGGGAGTCAGGGGTGCAGGATCTGGTGTGGGGAAAGATAGGAGGCCCTGAGGGCCAGGATAATGAAAGGAAATCTGCAGCTGCTTAGGCTGGGGTAAGGTGGGGGTGAATCTTTACGAAGTCCCAGAGACCTTGGATGGGGAAGGGAGTCTCCTAGAAGCTAATGCACATGACCTTAGCTAAAATGCCAAACAGTGGGAACATGGATCTTAAAGGGGCCACCTCCTGTGGCAGGACCCCAGTAGAGAGTTAGGGATACTAGTCCACCCACAAAACTTTCAACTTAAAATATGTGCAGTGTAAGAGAAATGAAGGGACAAAGGTGGAACATAGAGTGAAGTAATGGCCAACCAATAACTGGCCCAACTTGAGGTCCATCCCTGACAATATTAATGATATTCTGTTATGGTTGATGAAAGGAGCCTAGGATAACATTCCTCTAGGAGGCTCTACCCAGGAGCTGACTAAAAAAGAAGCAAATACCCACACCCAAATATTGCATGGAAACTGGCAACCATTATGGAAGAGTAGGGGGAAAGATTGAAGGCTCTGAATGGGATAGAAACAACCAACAGAGAAAACAAACAGAGTCAATTAATCTGGACCCTCGGAGCTTTCAGAGACTGAGTCACCAACCAAAGATCATCCATGGGGTAGGCCAAGTCTACCAGCACATATGTAGTAGATGTACAGCTCAGTTTCCGTGTGGGTCCACCAACAACTCTAGAGGAGACTATTCTTTAAAGCTGCAGTCTGACTGTGGTTGTATCAGTTTTCCAACTGAGCTGCCTTGTCAGTCCTTAGTGGGACAGGATGCTCCTATCCTGCAGAGACTTGATGCCCCAGGGTCAGAGGACAACTAGGGTGGGCCCACCCTCTCAGAGAAGGGAAGTGGGAATGGACAATGGGGGGAGGCCTGAAGGAAGGAAGCATTTGTGATATAAACAAACAAATAAATAATAATTTTTAAAAAACAAGATTTTAATGACGACATCAACAACAAAAAAGGAAGTTGGAGAGGAAACTTCCACTTTTACTTTGCTATTGGTCACAAAAGCAAGTCAAGTTCATGGCTTAGTCTTGGGGAGTTTTGAGGGCTCTGGTTAGTTGATACTGTTGCTCTTACTATGGGGATGAAATCCCCTTCAGCTCCTTCAGCAGTCCTTCCCCTAACTCTTGTCCCAGGGCTCAGTCCAATGGTTAGCTGTTAGTATCTGCATCTGTGTCAGTAAGGTGCTGGTAGAGCCTCTCAGGGGACAGCCATGCCAGGCTCCTGTCTGCAAGCACATTTTGGCATCAACAACAGTGTAGGGGTTTGGTGTCTGTGCATGGGATGAATACCAAGTTGTGGTAGTCTCTGGATGGCCTCAAACACCAACCAAAGAGCATAGATGGTTAGTCTGTGGCCCCTGCTACATATGTAGCAGAGGAATGACTTGTTTGGGCTCAGTGGGAGGGGATGCCCTTGTTCCTGTAGAGGTTTGATGCCCCAAAGAAGGGAGATTGTAGAGAGATGAAGAGAGAGTGGGTTGGTGATTACCCTCTTAGAATCGAAAGAGGTGGTGATGGGGTGGTGGACTAATGGAGCAGGAACAAAAACGGGGCTCAACATTTGAAATGTAAATAAAGTAATTTTTAAAAAGGAAGTCAGGACAAGAACTCAAGCAGGACAAAAAACTGGGAGACTGGAACTAATGTAGAGGTCATGGAAGAGTGCTGGTTACTGTCTTGCTCCTGTTAGCTTGCTCAGCCTGCTTATATACCAGTCCAGGGGTGGTATAGCTCACCATGGGTGGACTTTCTGATCACCAATTGAGAAAATGCCTTACATCTGGATCTCATGGAGGCATGTCCTCAACTAAAGATCCTTCCTGTCTGATTACTATAGCTTGTATTAAGATGACAGAAAACCAGGGAGTACAATTAGGCTATGAGATAGTGTCACCTATCTCTGTCAAAACAGTTCAACTGGAAAAGTCAGTCAATTAAAATTAAGCTTAAAATTGTTATAGGACTGAAGGAGCTGAAGGAGATTGCAACCCCATAGGAAAAACAATATTAACTATCTGGACTACTCAGAGCTCCCACAAACTAAACCACCAACCAAAGAGTATACATGGAGGGATCCATGGCTCCAGATACATATGTAGCAGAGGATAGACTTATTTGACATCAGTGGGAGGGGAGGCCCTTGGTTCTGTAGAAGCTTGATGCCCCAGTGTAGGGGTATGCTAGAGTGGTGAGGTAGGAGTGGGTGAGTGAGTAGAGGAGCACCCTCATAGGGGCAAAGAGGAGGGAGGGATGTGATGGGGGAGTTGCAGAGGGGAAACCTGGAAGAGAGACATTTGAAATGTAAATAAATAAAATAACCAATAAAAAAGAAAACAATTTACAATTAATTTCTGGGTCCCATTTGTGATTAAGTGTTAGAAAATTAATAGTACTTTGTTTCAAAGTTATACATTCTTAAAGTTCAAGGCCAAATTGTAAGACTGTGTTTCCTTATTTTGACGAAAGACCTATTAGTAACAGTGATTAATCCTGATCAGGATACTCCTCTTCACTTCAGAGCAGAGACTTTCCAATCCTGATTCCTTTCATCACCACAAGAAGCAATGATGAGATGGTAGCTATCCTGCCCTTGGAAAAATCATCTTATCTGTAGTCAACTATTTATTGTGTAGATTTTTTCTATCCTTACCTTGATTCAGATACAGCCTGACTGAAAGCCCAGGCTATGGCTACTTGTCAATCATGTGGCGTAGAACACTCCTTCTTGTGAGACCTCTAAATTACCACCCTGACATTACCATCACCATCAATCTTCCACATGGGCCTGAACTTTTCTCAGAGGCCCCATGGTGTTTCTGTATATCTGTGATGCTAATAACTCTCCAAACACACACACACACACACACACACACACACACACACACACACCACATCAAAACAAATATCAAAACAAAACCTCTAACAGTGTCCTCTGTCTCAGTGTCCATGATAAACCCCAAACCCAAGACCCTTAAACTGGATTCATTAAAATAGGAGAGATTATACAAAAAGGATCTCATATCACACATTGATCTCTGCTTATAAGATTTAGTTGTTTATTGAAGATGACCTAGTGTGTTGGCTGTCAGATAGTTTACTAGTATTTCATCATATTTATGTACCATAACTCCTAGAGTCTATGGATTTAGAATTTAATAGTTTCTAGTTTTTGCTGTTATGAAACAAACACATTATATTGGCATTATTCCACAAGAAATGGGAAAATGCATTCCTAGCAATAAGATTGCTGGGTTAAAGTTTGTGTAGATTTGTTTTTTAATAGACGTTGCCAAATTGCCCACCAGACATTTCACACCAGCATAGATTCCCATCAACTTTTATGAGAGGTCTCTCTCTATATATACTGGTCTCTACTTAAATCTAAACCTCATCCAATATGGTCTTAGGGGCTCAATTGATCACTTTGTCCCTATTCCCAAAGTGGCCCCACAGAATACATCTCCTTTTTGTGCTTTCTATTCTTAATTTTGCCATTTTATTGGTGTATGGAAGCTGGGTTGCCAAGTGTAGCTTATTAGGGCTGCCTGGGGCACAGATATTGGCCACATTGCCCAGACCCTTCTCATTTTATGTGAATTCTTTCAGCAATGGATGGAGTTGAACATCTTTCATATGCTTATTGGCAACTATTTTGAACATGGTAAATACCTTTCTTACACAATTGGTTAATTTTAATCTTAGATTGTGGATTTTTTCTTACTGATTATATTTTGTAGAGAAATTTGCCTTTTTTCTATCATTATGCTGTGATTACACATTCTTGCTTTGTATTCAGTGATTTAAATTATTTTTTTTCACATAGAAAATAGTATGTAATTTATTATCTTCTAGATCCAATGGGTGTGTATTACAGCTCTGATACTAGCTTCTGGGTTATCAACTGTCTCTAGCATAAACAAAAACAAAACAGTCAGTTCACAGATGCAGGAGGAGGATGTCTTTGATTTCAAGGGACATCTAAACTTCATTGTGAGGGGAGTGTGTGAAGGTCACAATCATCTCACTGTAAATGCACTGGTCCTGCCATTTCCACAGAGATCTTCACTGGTCTCTTATAGTAATCAGCATCTTAAAGTAGCAGACCAGTGATTTAAAAACACAGAGCTCCCAGGAACTAAACCCCCAACCGAAGAATATACATGGAGGGACTCATGGCTCCAGCTACATATGTAGCAGAGGATTTCCTTATCTGGCATCAAAGGGAGGGAAGGCCCTTGGTCCTGTGGAGGCTTGATATCCCAGCATAAGGGGATGCTAAAGTGATGAGGCAGGAATGGAGGGGTGGATGGGGAAGCACTCTCATAGAGGCAAAGGGGCAGGGGGATGGGATGGGGTTTTGTGAAGTGAAAACTTGGAAGGGGGACTGGATTGAAATGTAAATATATAAAACAACCAAAAAAAAAAAAAAAACCAAAGCAACAACAAAAAGTGAGTTTATTTCAAACTAATGCTAGTGGTTAAGAATTAGATATTTTAATATTTGATACTTTAATATTTTAAAAAACATTCCAACTGATCAAATCTTGAAGAGAGTACATAGCATGATTGCTAGCTTGAAGTAACATAGTATTAGTAGCCATGGGAACTAGTTAGCGAAACAAAACAGAGATAGCTAAGTCTATGATAATGGAAATAGAGAGTTTATACTCACTAGCAGAAAAGTGTAGGATATGGTCTCAGAAATTTTGTCAGGGTCTTAGATACTTTGGATCATGTATTCTTTCTATATGAATCACAAATCTGCTGAGGCCAGGAAGAATGTTGTGGGGGCAGGGAGAGTTCTAACAGGGCAGAAGACAGAGAAAAACAATTGCATAAAACTGTCAATTTGAAGGCTGGTTTACAGTGTAGAACCTGATTGTTGGAGTTCTCAGAGCCATGAGACATCTTTCAAGGAGAGCTAGACCCAGGCAGAGAGTGCAATGAGCTTAATACAAAGATGCATGTTGTAGACAGCAAATCCTGAATAGAGAGCCACCTAAGCCAGTTGATAGTAGACATAGAGCTCCAGTATTTGGAATTTATTTCACTGAGTTTCGGCCTTGCTTTGGCTCAGTATTTCCTCATTATACTCCCATCCTTCTCTTTTAGAATAATAATATAGGTTCCATTAAAGATATACAATCTGATTTTTTATTTTTAAGATAAGGTTACAGTTCAGAGTCTCCACAGGGGATATAAACTTTATAATAGTGTTGCATTTTGAAAAGTCTATGGAAAATTTGAAATGGGACTCAATGCATTTTATACTATAATATCGAAATGGGCCTATGGGGGTGAGAGACTAGAATGTGGTGGTTTGAATAAGAAATAGTCCACAGACATTTGGTGATTGGTTAGTTACTCTATTTAAGGCAGTTGCAAACCATTTAGGAGGTAGAACTTTGCAAGGCAAATTATGTAATCAGGAGTTATCTTTGTGAGTCTGTAGCTTTGCCTCACTTTCAATCTTTCAATCCCTTCCCACTCTCTCCCTGAAAGATTAAGACAAAATGAAACCTTTTTTCCCTGTAAGTTGTTTTTAGTCACGGTGTTTTATCACAAAAGGAGAACGTTAAGTAATACACTTGAGATTTAAGCTGTTACTCCTCATTGGTCTTTCCCAGCAGTGAATTATCGTGAGAGGTATATTGTGCATAGAAGTAGATAGTTATCTGAAAGAGAGACTTAATAATAAAGCTTCTATGAGGTTGTCATCCATATTATAGTTGGATTCTATAGTGAATCAGCTATTTAGGGGTCATCTATGTATCTCTGAGCATTCCACACTCGTGCTCTATAAGTCAGTCCAATAAACACGTTGCCTTATCAAGTTGGACGTTAGTTGAACTATTATTTTGGTCTCTTAATGTTTGTGGCTGGACAAATATTTGTTTGTGTTGCCCCAGAGAAAGTTAACACAACAAGGATATTCAAGAGAACTTGATGGAATGGAGAAATATAATCTGGGCAAGGCATGAGTCTTACTATTCTTAAATAGTGTCCTCATAGGAGTGAGGTATTTTTTAAATCATTTTTGTATGAGTTGAGCAAGGACCTTTAGAAGCTCACCCAATATACACACACTCCTGCCTGCTACAAAGTTGCAAAGAGTCTTGCCCCAGCTATACAATCTCAGATAGTGTCAGCATATACAGAAGCAAAAATGTTGATGGAGTGGCAAACTTCAACTATGAACCATTTAAGAAGCTATCATTTAACCTGGGGTGGATTGCTTTGAAAAGTAGCTGTTGGGAAGTAACCCACATGCTTGTAAGTTTTGATCCATCCTACTATGAGTAACTTCAACAAATTAACTGTTTTAGCAGACAGTCTTGAATAGAATTATTCCTTTTGTCTGACATTGGGAACTTATTGAAGTATTCTTGGGAAAAGTCATGCAACAGTTAGAAATAAAAGACTACTAAGGATCAGTTGTCTTGATGAAAGTCACTTTTTTTCCCAATACAACCCAGAACAATGAGAGAAATTATCACACAACTAAATCTGGCAGGGAGTCACTGTGGCTCATTAAACATTGGACAAGAGTGGAGCTGTTGTAGCCGCATCCCTGAGTGATGTGTAAAAATGTAAATGATAGGCCAACTGCCTGAAAGTACCCCAGGTGGAGAGGTTGTTGAAGCCCATGGTTGACTCTATATGAATCATCTGAAGAGGGTTGAAGAGAAGAAAGATTAAGAAGAAGATTAAGACAAATATAACTCAAAATTTATAACACCTGAAAGGATTCTCCCCCACAATTATGAACATGAATTATGAATTATAAATTCTCTCCATAATTGTGAAATAAAAGAAATACTCAAGACATTCTGTACTAGAAAAATGGACATACACATTGTGAGGAATCTGTAAACTGGAATAATTTCAGTAATAGGAATAAAACAATTCAAGGAACAATAAGAAGACCTGAAGAAATCCGCAGTCTTAGTCATGTAAATCAAAGTGACAAAGTGGCTACTTGCTAAAAGATTCTACTACTATCATACTATTAAAAAGAAAAACCTGTAGCAACATTTGTCAAAACAAAATTGTACTATTTTCCAGAATTTCAACGCAAAGGAGGATGACTGGTGCAGTAAAGCACAGGATTTTGTTCTCAGTCTTGGGACCTGTTCATACTAGGTAAATGCTCTAGTGTTTTGTTAAACCTCATCTCACAAGGAAACGTTCAGATGATGAACTTATTTAGTATGATGTAACAGTGGGTAAATAGTCTATAACTCTGTAAAAAATTATAGAGTTGTGTTTCTGTGTGTTTTGTTCACAGGCATGCATGTGGATATACACATAGAGGAAAATAGCATCTGGATCTGCACTCATTACTTTCTGCTTAAGTTTTGAGATAGTGTGTCTCTCTCACTGAACTTGAAGATCACTAATTGGGCTTCAAGGAGTCAGCCTGGGTCTACCTCTATAGAGCTAGAGTTGAAGAGAGCTGCTGTTACATACAAGTTTTACATACAGGTCCTGGGAATCATATACAAGTCTTCACACTTTCACAGCAAGTACTTGATCAACTGAGGTATCTGTCCAGTATCTGAGGTTCAGAACTTTTAGTGAAAATAGTCTATGTAGTTTTTAAAATTATTTTTAAGAGGTAGGAGGATAAAATGTAGCCTGTAACAAATTAATGCAAGTCTATTATAAATGTGTGCAACTACTTAAGTGCTTGGTCTGGGAAAAAGAGTGTGCTGACATAAGTGAATTTGGAAATGTATGGGGTTTCGGAGTTAAAAGGCAAGTGAACTATGATAAGCAATAAACTTTAATTAATAAAGTGATTTCCCATAGGGCACAGGTTAATAATTTATACTCTTATATTCTTGAATAGAAAAGTGGAGTAATAAAGATACCTGCTGTCTAGATCTTAGTTTCTAATAGACCCAGTATAAAGAACCACAGATTATTTTAAATAATAATGGGACAATATTAGTTCATAAATTGGAGTATATATTCCATATACAGGCAAGAGCTTTATGGCCGGGGGACTGGGTATTTAATTCCAGGGAGCATTTTCATGATCTTTCTATAGATGCCAAGCTACTCCAAGATAAAAAATCCATTGAAAAACAAAACACAATGGGTCATAAATGCTCTCATGTAAACTGTCAGTGAATCTTCCCCATGTGATATTATAAAATTAATCTTTCATTACAATTTATCAGAATGATAGTCAAGGGAACAAGAATTTGGTGATTGGAGGATTTGTCTTATGAAAGTATAACCCATGTGAAAAAGTGAGCAATATTTCAGCTTAGTGGAGCTCTGCCATGTTTATTCAGGGAGAGCCCATCCTTAAACACAAATTACAACCTTTTAAATTACAACATTTGCACATATACAAAGAGACTAGCTCAGCACAACAGAGTACTTACATGCGGCTTGTTGCAAAACTCCATCTTCAGTATTTTAGGACCAAGTGATTCTTCTGGTTGTACTCCTTCCCCACTAAGAGAGGAGTTCCCTGATGAATGCAGACCAAGCATTGTGGGTTTAACAAAAATGCTTTTTTCTTCTCTGGAACAAATGAGAAAACTCTCAAAAGAACACTTATGTAAACTGCCATTTTGTTTCAGAAAAACTATAGAAAAGTGGTTTGGTATGTGTTGCAAGAAAAACTGTTAACTCAACAGAAACAATCTTTTAGAGAGCAGACTTCCAATCACTCTTCTGGTAGTTTTAGAAAATTAAGTTATCATTTTCTGAAGAGTGACTTTAGAGCATTGCAGAATAACTTGACTCCTAATTTCACTGCACAATGTTTTGTGAAAAGTGAGAAATTATAGTAGTATTTGTGAACTATTATTAATTATTACAGGTGAAATTTTTGTTATATGTAAAATAAATGATAATTACTATTATAATTAAATAGTAGTCATTATTGTCACTATCATTGTTTTTGAAACAGGATCTCATGTACTCCAGTCTAGCCTCAAATTTGGTAAGTACTTTCTGTGTTACTAAGGATAATACTGAGCTCCTAATTCTGCAGCCTCCACCTCTTAAGTGTCGGGTTTAGAGCTATGTGAAATTGTGCCTAGTCTGCACTTAAGTCATGAGGCCTGTTGGGAGAGCTTTCTCTACTATCAACGCATGAGTGTAACATATACATCTCTTTAAAAAGTCAGAAACCTAATTTTTACAGAAGGAAATATTGTGTTTCCACCCAACCCTCAGTTCTCTACCCATAGTCCCGATGTCAGTGGATAAAGATGCACTGGTACATACATTCTGGAAGTGAACAAGCACCTTTGTTTTGCTCGTGCCTAATAACTTAGTCCTTGATGACTCTCCAGTCTCTCCAATGTTGCGTTTTTGATTCACATCATGGATTGTGTCGTAAGGTGGATGTAGTCTGTACATGGAGAGTTCTGTGCTCTGAACCTGGTTCCCATATTAGGAGAACCCTGCACTATTGCAAGGCCTTTGTGGAGCGGAAGCCCACAGAGTTTCTTTGCTTAATTATTAGTATGCCCTCAGAAGCAATTATAACATTTCTAGCTTGACGCTTGTTAATTCCCATTCAAGAGATCAAAGAAAGCCAGAGTTTGCACCGACCCAGCTTCTCTGGATTCCCTTGAGATCAGATCTCTTCCTCCTACCAGTGACATTTACTATGAAGTGATACATCCAATGGAAGCTCATTTTCAGAGGCTGGTCCATGCTGTTCAACCTTGCAGCTTTCAAAATTGTGAACTAGAATCACTTCTCATTTTTATAATACTACCATGATTGAAGTATTTTTGTTACACTCCTGAAAATTTGCTAGTACAGCCTGACTCACAGAAGTTTTTTTCAGTTCTCTCAGACTTACTTTTCTGCACAGGATGACACCACCCTGTCTTTAGAATGCGTATTTGACAATATTTGCTTCCGTTCATTACCACTCCTCACTTGTTCTATGTTGTCTCTCGTTCTATTTTATGTGGTTTTTAAGCCTATCTTGATGGTATGTGATTTATTAAATGGTCTATACTTTTACCGTGCGTGATCTCCTTTCCAGAATGTTCCATTGCCTCTATGGAAATTTTGATTGTACAGGCAACTAAACATCCACAAAGCAGTATGATTAATAAAATAATCTTTCTGACACTCTTCATAATGATAGTTTCATTCTCTGTTCCTCTTCAACTTGCTTGCATGTCCAAAATGGAAATATATTTAATAAAAGAAAAAAATGCCACAAAATATCCTTTGACTTCCAGTAAATAAGATCATAGCAGGAAACAGGAATGAAGAAATAAACATGATATTATCTAGCATGAAGACATCAAAAGAAGAATTAAATGCAAAGCAATAAAACAATAAATAAATGACTGTGTCAAAATAATATATCCTGAGGTTAAAACAGTGACTTCTTTTTGTCTGCACCAAAGCTGCGTCACTGTCACTGTCTCTGTCTGTTTCTGTCTTTCTCACTTTCTCTGTAAGTGTGAATGAGTTTATGTGTATGTATGAGAGTATGTTTGTGTGCATTTATGTGTGCATGCAGGTAGAAGATAGAGGTCAAACTGTGGGTGTTGTTCCACGGGAGCTACCTATCAGTTGTTTGAGACAAAGTTTCTCAGAGACAGGGTCTCACTGATTATGCTAGGCTGGTTGAATCCTCACATCACACTTTTATAGTAAGCACTTTATTAACTGAGCAATATTCCCAGCCCTGGAAGTGCTTTATGTAAACACACCTGGCAACATAATATTATACCTCCTGCTCTAATTAAACTTCTGTTGCTGTGAGAAAATACTTCGAGCAAAAGCAATTTAGGAGAGGAAAGAGATTATAATAAGTAATTTTAATTCCAAGCCACAATCCATCGATGAAAGAACTCAAGGCAGGAACTTGATAGCAGGCCTGCTTGTCATTCCATACATTTCCTCCAACCCTGGGTCTCACTTCATATCCAACAAAGTATATCAGGAACTGTGGAAAATGCCAGTTGCTAGTTAGCTCCCAAATCCACAATTAATTATCTTTCTCATACATCCCAGAAAAACCTGCCAAAGGAATGGTGCTGCCTACAGTGGGCTAAGTCAGTTACCAACCTAGTCAGTCCCCAACAGACATGTCCACTCACCAGTCTGATCTGCATACTTTCTCAATTGGAGCTGTCTTCTCAGGTAACCTCCAGGATTTATCAAGTTAAACTATGACACCTCTGTATTTTTAAAGGGAAAATGTTTTCTACTAAAGATTGTACTGGATAGCAATTAGTTGGCAAACCCATAATAAAAGACAGATTAAGTAATGTTATTTACTAAGACATTGAAACATTCATTCTAATTGTGTTTCATGTGATAAAAATGTGGAGTAAAATTGTAATACAATGCATAGAAATCAGACAGAAGAAGAGGAAAACAGAGCTTCTAGGTACAAAAAAATATTGCCAGGAAAAATTCACCAGAATAAACTAAAAGAAAATCAGACCTGAAAGAATCATGTGTGTGTGTGTGTGTGTGTGTGTGTGTGTGTGTGTGTGAGAAATCACCCAACTAAGGCACAAAAGAAAAGGAAACCCAATGAAATGAACAGAATTCTATCTCCCACACTAGAATAATTATCTTGGGCTGAATGAAATCCTGAGGCAATGAATGTGAGAAAAGGGGCAGAAAAATGCATATCAGAAAATGATAAAGTTTACTACTGTAAAAACTTACTTTGTATATGCGCGTGTGTATGCTTGTTCACATGTGTTGGCATACATGTGAGGGTGCACATGTATGTAGAGGCCAAATAGATGGAGTATTTCTCTTATTCATAGAAACAGGGCCTCTAAATTGAACCTACTTCTTGCCACTACAGCTTAGTTGAGCAAGGTAAGCCATTTTTCCCAGTGGACTTCTTGTTTATTGAACAGTTGTACCACAAAAGCCCTGGGACACCCAGTGTTCATGTGCATTCTTGTGCTTCACAGTCCAGTTCTCATGGTGTCATCACACAGGCTTCATCCTCTGAGCCATTTTTCCATTTACTATGTTTGATGAAACTTATAAACACAGAGTAATGAAGCTGAGTGAACCTCAGGCTTATTAAAACAGAAAAGGAAAACACCAAGGTACATTACCATCAAATTCTCAAAGAATCTGAGACAGAAAATCTTTCCAGCTTCTGGCAGAAAGACTGTATTTTTACCTGAAGTTGAACAAGGATAATGACCACTCATGAAAAGTGATGGAGTTTATCAAGATCTTACTAAACATATATCCCAGAGAAATGAATGTTACCAAATATGGGATTCCTTATAATGATATAATCAATTTATCAAGAAGATGGAGCATCCTTAATTGTTCAGGCTTCCAGTGAAAGAGTGTGAGATAACTGATGCAAAACCTAGAGGACAAAGACATAGGCAGAGACAGTTACTACTATAATTGTAAATCTAAATGTTTTTATCTTGGTATTAGAGCAACCTTACAAAACGTCTGTAACGTAATAAAAGACATTCACACTTACCTAAGACACCAGGACTCAATGGGTAATGGACAACGGCAGATACAGACAGTCTAACTAAATAATTTATCAGATCAAGTTTGATAAAAATCATTAGAATATTGTCATACTTTAGGTCACAAAATAAGTCAATTTGACATTGGAAAAATCATGTTCATTACAACAAAAGTCGATCATAAAATTATTAACAGAAGTTTATTTTAAAATGTTCAATCAAATATGTGGAAATATCAGCATATCTTAGAACAAATAATGCCATGGTGAAATCAAGAGGGCTATTAAAAATTTTGAGTAGCATTAAAGAACAAATGAAGTACATCAAAATTATTAAGTTACAGCAAAAGAGACATGTATATCCTTAAAATTGTGGATTTTTTGTTTTGTTTTTATTTTTTCATTTAAAATTTTTTTATTGGATTTTATTTATTTACATTTCAGATGTCATCCCCTTTCTCCATTTCCCCTCCCTAGAACCCCCATCCGATACCCCCTCCACATTTTTGCTTTTATACCATTTTAATTACATGCAAGTATTAAGGTCAGTTCTAGGTTGAGGGACTAGCAATACAATAGACGCAAATAGTCAAGGAACAAGCAAGACAATAAACACAAATAGTCAAAGAACCAGCAAGGCAATAAACAAAATTCCGTGAACACTCCCATGATCACTGTTTCTAAAGCCTTATCAGGATGACCAAAATATCTGAGTCAACTTCCTTGTCCTAGCCCAAAGTCACTTTCATGTTTTCTTGTGCTTTAATAAGGAATAATTACTCTGAGTCTGGAGAGATGACTCTATACGTCAGAGTATTTGTTGCTGTTGCAGAGAACCTAGATTTGGTTCAGAACATCCACTGGCTACAAGAATCCATAATTCTCGTTCTATGGGATACAATGCTCTTATCAGTCTCTCATTGGCACTAAATGAGCATCTGGTATAACATACATACATACCACACACATACATACAAGGAATGAGGTCATACACATAAAATATTTTTATAAAAGAATAGAATAATTATCTATATTAGTTTATCTATGTTTCTACCTGAAGATGCAAGTAAACTACAAACAAACAGAAGCTGAAAAGTGGGCCCAGTGAGATAGATAAATGGTAAAGAGCATTTCCTGCTTTCACAAAGGTCTGGGTGCTATTCCCCAAGTCAGGAGTTTCAGAGTCACTTGTAAATCCAGCTCTCAGGATCCTTCTTGGGTATTCCCCATGTATTATACATGTGCACATTCATGCTCATGCATCCAAACACACACAGACACACACACACACACACACACACACACACACACACACACACACAGAGAGAGGGGGGGGAAATATTTTTAAAACTAAAAATATTAAAGCTGAGGGCAAAATTATAAACAACATTATGAAACGGACAGGAAAGGTGATTAAATAAGAACATGCTTTGTGTGTTTGTGACAGTGTCTCCTATACCATAGACTGTCCTCACTCTTCTTTAAAATATAAGGTGGTGACCTAGAACTTCTTAGCCTCCTGTTTCTATCTCTTGAATGATGTCATTGCAATTGTATGACCTACATCTGATTTAGTTGGTGCTCAGTTCTTCATGCACGTTCAACATATACTCTTCCAACTGAGCCACATTCCCAATCATATAGAAATTTATTTTTTAGAAACAAATCACTTTATCAGTATCTATTTAGTTAGATTTTTAAACCCCAAACTCTTGGAGTTACTATACTCTGATGATTGATTTTGTGGTTAATAAGTCTCATAGTTGGGCTGGATTATTGACTGCTTTTCTCCACTGGTAGCTTGCATAGGGCCTTTCATTATCATAAATCAGGCTCCGGGTGGATCCATGTCCTCCAGATCTTGTGCCAGAAGTTCATGGTATCTTCAGTAATGAAGATTTATCATCTATCTCTGAGTGGCAAGCAATTAGCCTATAATATTGTAGGAGTATCTAAGAGAACAATGCCAGATGGTAGTATTTTTAATAATCTGACTCTTGAGGAAAGAATTGTCATCCTAGGTAGGTAATTTTCATTTAAATTACATAAGTATACACACACACACACACACACACACACACACACACACACGAGGCTGATACAGCAATGACGAGCCTGTGGAGCATAACTCCAGCCTGGGCTAGTGATAGGATAGGGAGCAGAAGTGTCATTGAATGAGTAAATCTGAGAGCCATATAAGCCTCAAATCTAGGTTTCTAGTAAAGACATGTTGTACTTTCTTGGGCTAGCCACAGAAAAGAGATCTAGTTTATCATGCTCCATTTTGTAGAGGCTCTGTTTGCCTGCCTTTTTGAATGGAACTTCTCTGAGTAATATGTAAATAAATCAGTTCAAGGATCACAACAAAACAACTCCCAGTACATACTGGACAGAACCATCAATTCTTTTTCAAGACATTTATCCAGAGAATGAAACATATATTACATAAGCAAACATGTGGGGCTGAAAATTAGGTCCAAAGTGGGCCCCAACAGTGGAAGTACTGCTGACAGAGTCCTAAATAATAGCAGGGGCTGATCTCAGGCTGGACTCAGATTGGGTAAACAAAAGGATTGCTACCTAAACTCTGCACCTCTTAGAAGTCTTGTAGAGCAGGTTTGCCAAGAAAAGGCATTACCTCCCTTATCTGTCCTTTACAGCCAACTACCTGTGGCAAGGGCATCTAGTTTCCCATTAACTCAAACTTGTAAGAATTTGAAGTCCCCATGCTTATTTCCTACACTGTTCTGGCCTACATTCCACATTTCTGTTGCTCTAACTCCAGATTGTTCTGGTTCACATACACTGTCACACCTCTTGTTGTTCCCTTAAAACTGCCCAGGTTCTCCTTTCTACCATTTTCTGATCCCTGCCCCTTATGAGACAGCTCCAGCAGTTTGACTCCCCAATAATCCTTTATTTTCCCCACAACATACTCTAGTTCAGTGGTTCCAGTGTTCCCTCACATGCACTGGAGAGATGCTTTAGTAGCTAGGAGAGCTTATTTCATCAACAGAGACTGAAGCTCATATTTCAGCACCCACATCGTGTAACTCCTACTACAAGGACACACACTTCCAGTCTCTGTGGACAACCCTTACTACTCAACCCCATACTTACACACACTGTACATAAACAGAGTTTAAAACTATACACAAATGTTAATGTACTGTATCCGTATGCACCAAAGCAGTCTTTTAATGTCCTGAAATAGATGAATGACAAACTGGCATATACTTACTCTCATGGGTAGTTTTAATTGCTGTCTTGATTCTACTTAGAATCACATGTAAGAAGCATCTCAATGAGGAATTCTCTAGGTCAGGTTGACCTGTAGGCATCTCTGTGGGAAATGGTCTTGATTGCCTTAATTAATGACAAGTGACTAAGTCTGAAATTGGGTTCCATCATTCCTAGGTTTGGTGCATTAGACTATGTGAAAATTGAGAAAGATAGCTGAGTATTAAGCATGTGTACATTTATTTGTTTTTGCCTTTTACAGTGAATGTCATGTGTCCAGCTGGTTCAAATTCCTGCCTTATTTTCTCAAATGATGAGTTGTAAATGTAGATATGTAAGCCAAATAACTTTTCTCCTCTAAGTTGCAGTGTGTCCAAATATTTTTATTATAGCAATAGGAATGAAATTAGGAAATGTACTTTAGCACGTCTGTTGTTGTTGTCCTTGTTCAGCTCATATTTACACAGTCATTTAACATCATACAGGCTAGGCAGGTTGTATTCATATACTTTAACAATATATATGTATATACATATGGATATAACCACAATCAATGGAGAAAGAGGCTACAAATTAGAAAAAGAGCAAGGAGGGTTACATGGGAGTGTTTGGAGAGCAGAATTCGAAGGAGGAAATGATGTAACTATAGTCTAATAAAAATTAAAAGATTATTTTTATGAATCGTCCCATTTTGATTGGCCTGTGGGCATTTCTGGGGGGTGTTTTCTGAATTGGTAATTGATGCAAAAGGGCTCAGGCCACTGTGCAAGGTGCCATCCATAAGCCAGTTATCCAGATTCCTTTGTGGCCTCTCCTTCAGTTTCTGACAGAAGGTTCATGCCTTGAGTTCTTGCATTGACTTCCTTACATCATGGCCTCTTATCAGTCGGTCAAATAACACCAGCCTCCAAGTCACTTTAGGTCACTATGTTTATCATAGTAACAGAAAACACATGCCCAGAGGGAACTTAGAAAGAAGAAACTTTACTTTGTGGGTCAATCCTGAACCTTTATGCTTTCAGACCCTGTTGTTACTAAATACCCTATTCCAAAATGTCTATCCATCTCTTAGTGGATCTCTTGAACCTTCTGTTGAACCTACTCCTCTCTTTCTTTAGTGGTTACAATGAGATACTTCTCAGCACTAAAGAGGAATGAAACAATGGGCCACAGTATAACTTATGTAAACTCCTAAGTGTTACACTAGTTAAGAAAAAAAGACTCTGCATATATTAGACATATATGATTTCATTGGTTTGAAACTGGAGAAAAAGATAGTGAATGAAGAGATTTTAGCTACCCATGGTCATTCCTGGTGGTAAATCATAGTACAGAGACATCTGAGCGTCTATTCCATAATGACACTGATGTTCTAGAACTCTACACCAAAAGTAAATTTGTAGAACTGTATGCCAAAAGCAAAGTTCAGTTTACTTTCTATGAACCAAAAAAAAGCTAAAAATCAATACAAAGAAGCAAATGTTTGGATACTTCATAGAAAGAAATACTACATGTTCATAGTTACACACAATAGTAGCTACAGAAAATTGTTTATTAAAGTTAGCCACTATAATATTGTAAATTAAAACTATTATACTATGTAATAACTGCATGTTTATTTAACCACTGAACACACAACGCATCACACATACAACTGATCCAAAGTAAAGGTCAAAACATTAGAGCTGGTGTTTGGTCTTCATTGAAAAATGATACAATCCCTTTGAGAAATACTTTATCCATTTGTATTAGAACATTTTTTTTTGAGACACCGGAGAGGAGAAGCGATTTGCCATGCTTCAAAGGAAGAAAGAGCTACCAATCATGTGAGACAGAGGGAGTATCCGTTGGCCACTTCTCTGACTGGGCCTGGGGTAGCAGGCCAGAGATTAGAAACCCAACTAAACTGAGAGCAGATTTAGGGTGCTGAGCTAGAACTAAAGATAACTGAGCAACTAAAGTTGAGGGAAGATTGAGAGGTGAGGGGTGTGTGTGTGTGTGTGTGTGTGTGTGTGTGTGTGTGTTCCGTGGATCCAGTGGCTCCTGGGCGCCCAGAGCTTATATTACAGCAGGGTAGCAGAAACTACACACTACACAAAGGAAGTTTATTTGCCCCAGATGAACAGAGGAGGGGGATAAAGGACAAAGACAGGAGATAGAGGAAGACGAAGGGAACAAGAGAGAGGGGAGAAAAGGGCACAGGAGAGAGGGAAGAAGTATTTTAGAGGACTGCCTCTGGATACAAAGGAGACCAACGTGGCCTGCAGGCAAATGGTGATGAGGTGTTTAGTTTCAACTGGGCATGTTAATCAGGTGAGCCAAAGGGGGCTTTTGATTCCTGGATTTCAGTACTTGATAGCTTGACTTTGGTAGTCAGCTTCAGGAGGAGGAAGTGGGCAAATAAGGGAATAAATCTTGGGAGCTAGCTTTAAGAATGTAATCTAATACTTTTTTTTTTTTTTTAAAATAACAAGGCATGGGGGTTAGGGAGAAGGGCAAGGCCTACCAAAGCCATGTTTGTGAGCTGGCTAAAGTCCCTTCAAGCTTTCTTATGGAACTCACACCCACCTGCCTCGGAATGGTGCCACAGTGGAGAGATTAAACTGGGAATGGAGGAGGCCCTCCCACATCAATAAATAATCAAGATAATTCAGTCCAAAAAAAAAAAAAAGAACATTTTTTTTCTATCATATCAGCCTAGCAGCTGCATTCAGGCATATGGTAGACAGAAGTGAAATATACAGCTATCTACAGTATAAGGCTTTGGCTGGGGTAGGGGGAAGAATGATTCTTACAGTGCTGTATTTCCTTGAGTCAATCAGTTTTTTAAATTTCTCTCTTAAACTCCCACCTATAATCCCATGATATACTCCTTTCTAAATCCACCTGCTATTATTACGTTTAAAATCATTCATATAGTTTATGAAAAAATACAAAAGCCACTAGTTGGGGGCAATTGTGATGGCTTGCTCAATTGGCAAACACCTTAGCTCTCCAAGCTATGCATCCTTGAGACAAGAAAGACTCTGTATCTCCTATGGACACCATGTTTTTCATATCAGCATGGGAACATTTTCTGAGATTAAGAGTGACATTTGCGAGTTCGCTGGTTTTGGAGTTGGGTAGGCTTTCTGTGGTGAGACTGCTGGGTACGGTATGGCCACTGTCAAGAAGTTTCAGACGCTGGTTCCTCTGAATCACAAAGGAGGTACTGAATTTGAAATTGTCCAAGAGGCCAAGCTGCCCATGTGGTTCCACGTTGAGTATCTGGAAGATCCAAAGAGAATGGATGTGGAACCGTTGCTAGTGGAAATCATATTTGGTAAGAACGGAGAGCACATCCCGCATATTGAAATTACATTGCACACAGTGATTCATGTGAACGTGTGGGGTCCTGAAAAACGAGCTGAGATTTGGATCTTCGGACAGCCTTCTTTTCAAAAGGACGTTGCTCAGATGCTCTCTAATGTGGCTCACCATTGCCGCATGAAACTCATGGAAAAGGAGGCTCTGGAGGCTGGAGTTGAGCGTCGTCTTATGGAGGCCCGTAAGGCGGCCACCCAGCCGATTCCTGTGACAGTCCGTTAGGCTGCCACCCAGACGGCTCCTGTGAAGGTCCGTGAGGCTGCCACTCAGACGGCTCCTGTGAAAATCCGTGAGGCTGACACCCAGCCGACTCCTGTGACAGTCCATGAGTCTACCACGCAGCCGACTCCTATGCTGGTCTGTGTGGCTGCCACCCAAATGGAACCGGTGAAGGTCAATAAGGCTGCCACCCAACAGTCTCCTGTGAAGGTCTGTGAGGCGGCCACCCAGTTGGCTCCAGTGCAGGTCCGGGAGTCTGCCACCCAGACCGCTCCTGTGATAGTCTGTAAGTCTGCCATCCAGACTGCTCCTGTGAAGGTCAGCGAGGCTGCCACCCAACCGACTCCTGTGAAGGTCAGCGAAGCTGCCACCCAGTTGGCTCCGGTGCAGGTCCATGAGGCTGCCACCGAACAGTCTCCTGAAAAGGTCTGTGAGGCGGCCACCCAGCTATCTCCTGTGAAGGTCAGCGAGGCTGCCACCCAGCCGACTCCTGTGATCTGTGAGGCTGCCTCGCAGCAGACTCCCGTGGAGGTTGCTGATGCTACCCAGTTGGCTCAGTTGAAGGCTGGTGAAGCCTTCTCCCAGCACACTTCAGGAGAGGTCCACCAGGTTGTCAGTGGGCAGTCTCTCATAGAAGTCTGTGAGGCTGCCACACAGCAGCGTTCTGTAGATGTC
The DNA here is from genome assembly GCF_004785775.1 of Grammomys surdaster. Classification (NCBI taxonomy): domain Eukaryota; kingdom Metazoa; phylum Chordata; class Mammalia; order Rodentia; family Muridae; genus Grammomys; species Grammomys surdaster. The sequence continues at coordinate 153,956 of NW_021604680.1, forward strand.
TCTAAGGCCTTGTCCCAGAAGTGTACTGAGGGTTTTGAGTGCAAGACCCAGAGTTCTTTGGATGGCAGTTATGTCATAATTTAGCCAAGGGTTGTCTGTGAATCATTTATCAAGTTATGAATGCATCTCTTGTGTGAGCCAGGACAACTGGTACACACCTGCAAATCCAGAACCTAGAGGCGGGGGTGGGTCTGCTTTGGCTGAGTAAGGCAGTGAGTGGGTCTTAAACCTCAGCCTGCCTAAGACTCCCTTCATCTTTCTT